>NC_136985.1:1520000-1580000 GCF_032717465.1 Coenobita brevimanus | reverse complement strand
CTTGATGTAGTGCTGCCTACTTCTTCCTTAGCCTGTATCATTCTTTTTCTGTGCCTGTCCTCCTCTCTTCCTATTTCTTACCATCATCCACTCACTTGATGTACTGCTGCCTACTTCTTCCTTAGCCTTTATCATTCTTTTTCTGTGCCTGTCCTCCTCTCTTCCTATTTCTCCCATCTTTCCTGTCACTTTTTACTACTGTTAAGAATACAGTATAGTAACAGAGCAGAATCAGAGATAAATCACTAAAGAAGAGGTGTTAGGGAGCGTCCTGTTCACAAAAGAATATAGTAACAGCAGAATCAGAACTAAATCACTTAGGAAAAGGTGTTTGGGTGCATTCTAACCACACAAGAATACAGTAACAGAACAGAATCGGAGATAAATCACCAAAGAAGAGGTGTTAGGGGGTGTAAACGACAAGGATAGGCACCTTAATGGCCTCGCTGTTTTTCCACAGGTTGCTTGCTGGTGTGTCAAGCGCGTTGGTGTTTGGAACGCTGCTTGTAAAATGTGTTTTTCTGATCTCATTAAATTCTGGTGTCTACCTGCCTGCGCACTACCAAGCACTTCTACTCTTCTTCATCGTCTTAGTCCAGGTGGGTCACAGGAGCAGGTGAGAGAGTGTTTTTATATCGTTAAGGTGTTTGGAGTGTGTGTGTGTGTGTGAGGTGGAGGGGGGAAGAGGCAGGGGGAGACTGAGGATGAGATGGTTGGAGTGGAGAGGTATGTGAGAGAGTGGGGTGTATGTTGGGGAGATGGAGGGTGAGAGACTGACGAGGAGAGTGTATGTGAGTGAGGTGGAGGGGGTAGAGGGAGGGGGAGGCTGAGGATGAGATGGATGGAGTGGTGAAGTATGTGAGAGAGTGGGGTGTATGTTGGGGAGATGGAGGGTGAGAGACTGACGAGGAGAGTGTATGTGAGTGAGGTGGAGGGGGGGAGAGGGAGGGGGAGACTGAGGATGAGATGGATGGAGTGGAGAGGTATATGAGAGAGGGAGTTGTAAGTTGTGGGGATGGAGGGTGAGAGACTGACGAGGAGAGTGTGAGTGAGTGAGGTGGAGGGGGGGAGAGGGAGGGGGAGACTGAGGATGAGATGGATGGAGTGGAGAGGTATGTGAGAGAGGGGGTTGCAAGTCGTGGGGATGGAGAGTGAGAGACTGACCAGGAGAGTGTATGTGAGTGAGGTGGAGGGGGGGAGAGGGAGGGGAAGGCTGAGGATGAGATGGAGAGATGGAGTGGAGAAGTATGTGAGAGAGGGGGGTGTATGTTGGGGGGATGGAGGGTGAGAGACTGACGAGGAGAGTGTATGTGAGTGAGGTGGAGTGGGGAGAGGGAGGGGGAGGCTGAGGATGAGATGGAGAGATGGAGTGTAGAGGTATGTGAGAGAGGGGGGGTGTATGTTGTGGGGATGGAGAGTGAGAGACTGACGAGGAGAGTGTATGTGAGTGAGGTGGAGGGGGGGAGAGGGAGGGGGAGACCGAGGATGGATGGAGTGGAGAGGTATATGAGAGAGGGGGGTGTATGTTGGGGAGATGGAGGGTGAGAGACTAACTAGGAGAGTGACCGAATGAAAATGGGCTTCATCTCAGAACCAAACATTTTTAACCCATTCTTCGTACTTCTCCAGCATTGGATTAAACCATTGACACATTTGGACACGCAGGGCCTCGGCACAATCAGTCAGAGTCTGCTTTGTCGGAATTTCAAACGGTTATGACTGGAGCAGGGCAGTGAAATGGCGGGCGACTTGGAGGCGATTTGTTTGTGGCCACCCCAAACGGGATTGAGGCGTCTGGCAATAGATAGATAGATAGACTGGAGGTCCTGTTGCAAAAATTCTCTACACAGAAGATTTTGACATGACAGATTCTTGCACATGCCTACGAAGTGATTTCCTTGGACTTAGCGATGTTTGCTTGGGTACGAGCAGATTTCTTGCTTCCAGAATTTCCATGGTGTTTGGCAAAGGGACAGGGTGACGTGGAGGCGATTTGTTTGTGGCCACCCATTATGGGATTAAGGCATCTGGGTATAGAGGGAAAAATAAAGTCAGTCTATTCACCTTGTTCTCTCCATCCTTCCATCCGATCCTCATTCTCATGCCCCACCTCTTTCAATCACTCTCCCTGTCAGTCTCTCCTCTCCACCCTGCCTTATTAAAACTCGCGTATTCTACAGGTTAGCATCAACACCCAGTGGCAGTGGTGGGAGCCTGCGGGGGTGGGAGTCGTGAGGGAGGGGGAGGGGGGTCTGCCTGGCTCCCTCACCTGCCTCGCTCCCTATCGTCACCTTCTTCTCTCTCTCCTCTACGTAGTTGTCTTGATCGTCGTAGTGGCAGCGATGGCACTCAAGGTATGCTTTGAACAGGTACAAAGGTAAATGAGTTTAAATTACACTCATTCTGTGATCATTTCCTTCATTTATATCACCTATTGGCGGCTCTCCACACTGCTTGATCTCTGGCGGCCTCCCTGTTCAGTGCCTTATCCCTGAGGTCACACTCTATGACCTCATCCCAGGTCTTTTTCAGTCTGCCTCTCACAACCCCACCCCCAACGTTCACACTTCTCACCCTCCACACCCAACTGTCATCCTCCATCCTCTCCACATGTCCAAACCATCTCAGTCTACCCCTCCTCACCACAAACCATCTCAGTCTACCCCTCCTTATCACAAACCATCTCAATCTACCCCTCCTCATCACAAACCATCTCAATCTACCCCTTCTCATCACAAACCATCTCAGTCTACCCCTCCTCATCACAAACCATCTCAGTCTACCCCTCCTCATCACAAACCATCTCAGTCTACCCCTCCTCATCACAAACCATCTCAATCTACCCCTCCTCATCACAAACCATCTCAGTCTACCCCTCCTCATCACAAACCATCTCAATCTACCCCTCCTCATCACAAACCATCTCAATCTACCCCTCCTCATCACAAACCATCTCAGTCTATCCCTCCTCATCACAAACCATCTCAATCTACCCCTCCTCATCACAAACCATCTCAATCTACCCCTCCTCATCACAAACCATCTCAGTCTATCCCTCCTCATCACAAACCATCTCAATCTACCCCTTCTCATCACAAACCATCTCAATCTACCCCTCCTCATCACAACACCAATACACTCCAGTCCCATCCTTCCTCCCAAACCATCTCAGTCTACCCCTCCTCATCAGTGTTACCTTTGATGATGATGATGATGATAATGATGATGATGATGATGATGATGATGATGATGATGATGATGATGATGATATATTTACCACACAGTGCCGCAGTATTCGAGAGAACTACCGCGAGGTCATGTACATCGGTAGTGCGGTAGGTGTGGTGGTGCCTGTGTGGTTGGTGTGGATGCTAACCGGCCTCATCCTGCCTCACCACCTCCACCACACCTGCCTCGGCTTCGGCCTGACCGCCACCGCAACCGTCGTCTTCGTCATTATGTTTATCCCGAAGGTGAGGCGGCGGCACCATCCACTCAGTTGATGTAGCATTGCCTAGTTCTTCCTTTATCATTGTTTTTTTTTTCTGTGTCTGTCCTCCTCTCTTCCTATTTCTCACCATCATCCACTCACTTGATGTAGCATTGGCTAATTCTTCCTTCATCCTTATTCTTTTTCTGTGCCTGTCCTCCTCTCTTCCTATTTCTTACCATCATCCACCCACTTCATGTAGTGCTGCCTACTTCTTCCTTAGCCTTTATCATTCTTTTTCTGTGCCTGTCCTCCTCTCTTCCTATTTCTTACCATCATCCACTCACTTGATGTAGTGCTGCCTACTTCTTCCTTAGCCTTTATCATTCTTTTTCTGTGCCTGTCCTCCTCTCTTCCTATTTCTTACCATCATCCACTCACTTGATGTAGTGCTGCCTACTTCTTCCTTAGCCTTTATCATTCTTTTTCTGTGCCTGTCCTCCTCTCTTCCTATTTCTTACCATCATCCACTCACTTGATATAGTGCTGCCTACTTCTTCCTTAGCCTTTATCATTCTTTTTCTGTGCCTGTCCTCCTCTCTTCCTATTTCATACCATCATCCACTCACTTGATGTAGTGCTGCCTACTTCTTCCTTAGCCTTTATCATTCTTTTTCTGTGCCTGTCCTCCTCTCTTCCTATTTCTCACCATCATCCACTCACTTGATGTAGTGCTGCCTACTTCTTCCTTAGCCTTTATCATTCTTTTTCTGTGCCTGTCCTCCTCTCTTCCTATTTCTTAACAACATCCACTCACTTGATGTAGTGCTGCCTACTTCTTCCTTCACCTTTATCATTCATTTTCTGTGCCTGTCCTCCTCTCTTCCGATTTCTTATCATCATCCACTCACTTGATGTAGTGCTGCCTACTTCTTCCTTAGCCTTTATCATTCTTTTTCTGTGCCTGTCCTCCTCTCTTCCTATTTCTTACCGTCATCCACTCACTTGATGTAGTGCTGCCTACTTCTTCCTTAGCCTTTATCATTCATTTTCTGTGCCTGTCCTCCTCTCTTCCTATTTCTCACCATCATCCACTCACTTGATGTAGTGCTGCCTACTTCTTCCTTAGCCTTTATCATTCTTTTTCTGTGCCTGTCCTCCTCTCTTCCTATTTCTTACCATCATCCACTCACTTGATGTAGTGCTGCCTACTTCTTCCACAGCCTGTATCATTCTTTTTCTGTGCCTGTCCTCCTCTCTTCCTATTTCTCACCATCATCCACTCACTTGATGTAGTGCTGCCTACTTCTTCCTTAGCCTTTATCATTCTTTTTCTGTGCCTGTCCTCCTCTCTTCCTATTTCTCCCATCTTTCCTGTCACTTCTTATTGCTTTTCTTTCCTTTACAGGTGGCTTTACATTGAGTGACAAGCCAAATGGTTTCCTGTAAGCCAGGAAACCATTTACAACGCTGGGTGGTAACCATATAACCAAACCATACGTGCTGCCTACGTGTCAACAAGTGGGTTGGTGGAGGGTTAGTGCCCCTCCCCGTAAAACAACTAACTCAAAGACAAACCCCCACCCCTTACCCGATTATGGCGTCTGGCAATAGATAGATAGATAGATAGATGTTGAGATATTCCACACTGTATTTTCCTGGTTGTTATAATTATTTCTATCTATCTATCTGTCTATAGCCCGACGCCCTAATCCCGCAAAGGGTGGCCGCAGACAAAACGCCTCCAAGTCACTCTGTCACCCACCATTTGACTCCCCTCCCCCCAACTCACCCCCCCCTCCCTCATATACCTCTCAACTCCATCCCTCCACCTCATCCTCGGTCTACCCCTCCCTCTCCCTCCCTCCACCTCACCTACATACACCCTCTTAGTCAGTCTTTCATTCTCCATTCTCTCCACATGTCCAAACCACCTCAGTGTATTTCTCCTAATCTTTTCAACCACATCCACATCCACACCACAACGTTCCTTCACTTCTTCATTCGTCAACCTGTCCCTCCACGTCACTCCACATGCTGCCCCCTCCCTCTTATACCTCATCTCCACCTCATCCTCGGTCTACCCCTCCCTCTCCCTCCCTCCACCTCACCTACATACACCCTCTTAGTCAGTCTTTCATTCTCCATTCTCTCCACATGTCCAAACCACCTCAGTGTATTTCATCCCTCCACCTCATCCTCGGTCTACCCCTCCCTCTCCCTCCCTCCACCTCACCTACATACACCCTCTTAGTCAGTCTTTCATTCAAAAACACATTCCTAATTTATAGTGAGGATTCTGTAACTATTATCACTCCATGGATTTTGAACTGGGATCTCTGTTACCTTGTTTGTAATTTTTCTTGGAGGGAGCAATGTTGTGGGCTTGTGGCCTTGGGTTCCTTCTTCCTTGCATTAAAAAAGATATATAGAATAAATAAAAACTCATCAGTGTAACATGTTGGCGAATGACAGCTTTTGAAAGGATAGGAAGGGGGAAGAGGGAGGGGGAGGCCGAGGATGAGGTGGAGGGATGGGGTGGAGAGGTATATGAGAGAGGGGGGTGTGAGCTGGGAGCAGGGCAGTGAGATGGCGGGGGACAGGGCGACGTGGAGGCGATTTGTTTGTGGCCACCCCAAACGGGATTGAGGCGTCTGGCAATAGATAGATAGGATTTACCATGAGGATTAAGAGGCTATTACTCAACTACTCAATTCAGCCAGCGATCAATATTCTGCCCTTCTTCTTCATCTAGTATCTTATTCTAGGAGAAGATTTAGACTTAGAAATAACTGCTCTCCACAGGGTCGACAGATTTAGAAAGACTGGAATGTATGGAGAAGATTGAGAGGGCGTAACTACTCACTTTAGCCAATGGTCAATATTTCCCATCCTTCATTTTTGCTCAGTGTCTTGTTCTAGGAGAAGATTTAGACTTAGAAGTAACTGCTCTCCACAGGGACGACAGATGGCCGCGTTTGGGAAGGATGGGATGTACAGGGAAGATTGAGAGGACGTAACTACTCACTTTAGCCAGTAGTCAATATTTCCCATCCTTCTTTCATGCCCAGTGTCTTGTTCTAGGAGAAGATTTAGACTTAGAAGTAACTGATCTCCACAGGGTCGACAGATGGCCGCGTTTGGGAAGGATGGGATGTACAGGGAAGATTGAGAGGACGTAACTACTCACTTTAGCCAATGGTCAATATTTCCCATCCTTCTTTCATGCCCAGTGTCTTGTTCTAGGAGAAGATTTAGACTTAGAAGTAACTGCTCTCCACAGGGTCGACAGATGGCCGCGTTTGGGAAGGATGGGATGTACAGGGAAGATCGCGAGGATATTACATCAACGCTGACGTCGTTGGATGGGCGATATTCCCCGTCTTTCTTTCTCTTCAAGCCCGGCAAAGCATCGAAGGAGTTTCCCGGCCCAACCCTCCAGTCTCTGTATAAGACAAGGATAGCAGGTGAGGAGGGGAGGTAGGGAAGAAGAAGAGGAAGAAGTAGAAGAGGGAGAAGAAGGAGAGGAAGAGTTAGTTTAATTCCTATCCTCTTTTCACTCTAACTTGGCCTAAAATTGCCATCTCTCCATCTTGAATTCTCAGTTTTAAAAATAGATTAGCACTAGAATATGATGCTATACTCTCCTCACTCTAACTTGGCCTAAAATTGCCATCTCTCCATCCTGAATATTCATTTATAACAATAGATTAGCACTAGAATATGATGCTAGTCATGAAGAAGTGCTATGGGAAGGATGTAGAGCCATAGTATTGTCTTTGTAATGATGCTAGTCACGAAGAAGTGCTATGGAAAGGATGTACAGCCATAGTATTGTCTTTGTAATGATGCTAGTCACGAAGAAGTGCTATGGCAAGGATTTAGAGCCATAGTATTGTCTTTGTAATGATGCTAGTCAGGAAGAAGTGCTATGGAAAGGATGTAGAGCCGTAGTATTGTCTTTGTAATGATGCTAGTCACGAAGAAGTGCTATGGAAAGGATGTACAGCCGTAGCATTGTCTTTGTAATGATGCTAGTCACGAAGAAGTGCTATGGAAAGGATGTAGAGCCGTAGTATTGTCTTTGTAATGATGCTAGTCACGAAGAAGTGCTATGGCTAGGATGTAGAGCCGTAGTATTGTCTTTGTAATGATGCTAGTCACGAAGAAGTGCTATGGAAAGGATGTAGAGCCGTAGTATTGTCTTTGTAATGATGCTAGTCACGAAGAAGTGTTTTTTCTGCCACTGAGCTACGTGAAATAAGCTGCAAAAGGACGAAAATCTGGGCCAAGTTAAGGTGAAAGGAGTTTAGACCGTAGCCAGTATCTTTTAGTATCTGTTAATATAGTATAGTAACTACTCTTTTATCTACTTGCACTTGCACAGATAGATCTACTTATAGTGTAGTATCTTTTAGTTTTTCAAAATATCGCGTAATAACAGTTTAAACTTTCAAATCCGAATTACTTGCTTCTAAAGACTCAGTGGAAAATATCTATCTATCTGTCTATCCATCTATCAGTCAATTTGTCTATCTGTCTATTTATCTATCTATTGCCAGATGTCATAATCCTGTAAGGGGTGGCCACAAACAAATTCCCTCCATGTTGCCCTGTCCCCTGCCATTTCACTGCCCTCCCCCAAACTTACACCCCTCTCTCATATACCTCTCCAATCCATCCCTCCATATCATCCTCTGTCTCCCACTCCCTCTCGTTTCCTCCACCTTGTCTCTATATTTATCCACAAGTCTTTAAAGAACAACTGATTGTGTGAGGGCATATGATGTCAATAGGGAGGCTGCCAGAGATCGAGCAGCATGGAGAGCCACCTTGGAGCCTTTATAAACGAAATGAATACCTTTCTATCATATATAAATGTCGAGGGAAGGGTTGTGAGAGGCAGACTGATAAGACCTGGGATGAGGCCATAGAGTGTGACCTCAGGGATAAGGCACTGAATAGGGAGGCTGCCAGAGATCAAGCAGTGTGGATAGTGTGACCTCAGGGATAAGGCACTGAACAGGGAGGCTGCCAGAGATCAAGCAGTGTGGATAGTGTGACCTCAGGGATAAGGCACTGAATAGGGAGGCTGCCAGAGATCAAGCAGTGTGGATAGTGTGACCTCAGGGATAAGGCACTGAATAGGGAGGCTGCCAGAGATCAAGCAGTGTGGATAGTGTGACCTCAGGGATAAGGCACTGAATAGGGAGGCTGCCAGAGATCAAGCAGTGTGGAGAGCTGCCATTAGGTGACCAAGACCAATTTATACAGCCATTTGGGAGTCTCTATAAACGATACAAACATACAAATGATACGAAAGGAGGTTTAAGATTCGAATGTTCGGATTTGAATGTTTGAACTGCTTATTATTTCCCATTTTCTATCCACCAGCACATTGCACGAATCTCTTTCAGATTATCGTAGGGGTGGGGCCTTTCGTACCCCCCTACCACCACAGCTACCACATGCCTACCACTGGCCTCCACCACACTACCACAACTACCACAACTATCACTATCTTCAAGGTAACTTTGGTTTGACTATCACTACTACTACTACTACTACTACTGTTACAACACCACTACCATTACTATGACTGCTACTGCTACTACTGTGACTGCTAGCTACCACTACTACCACCATCACTACTACTACTACCACCAGTACGTTACTACTATCTAACCAATACTACAACCACAATTTAACTATCACTACTACCACAACTACCACAGTCTAACCACAACCACTACTACCATTACCAAGACTACTACTTTCTGACCATTACAGCTACTACCACAGTCAGAACTACCACAGCAACCACTAACTGACTACTACCACAACTACCACACGTAGATGATGATGGTGATGACGAGGACAATGACGATGATGATGATGATGATGATGATGATGATGATGATGATGATGATGATGATGATGATGATGATGATGATAGTGATGATAATGATGATGGTGATGATGATGATGATGATGATGATGATGATGATGGTGATGATGATCATGACGATGATGATGATGATGATGATGATGATGATGATGACTAGCTGTAAATGCCATACAAGTTGATATGAGATTGAATTGGGAAGCTGCCAGAGATCAAGCAGCATGGAGAGTGGCATAGAGTTGATAAGAGATTGAATTGGGAGGCTGCCAGAGATCAAGCAGCATGGAGAGTGGCATAGAGTTGATAAGAGATTGAATAGGGAGGCTGCCAGAGATCAAGCAGCATGGAGAGTGGCATAGAATTGATAAGAGATTGAACTGGGAGGCTGCCAGAGATCAAGCAGCATGGAGAGTGGCATAGAGTTGATGAGAGATTGAACTGGGAGGCTGCCAGAGATCAAGCAGCATGGATAGTGGCATAGAGTTGATAAGAGATTGAACTGGGAGGCTGCCAGAGATCAAGCAGCATGGAGAGTGGCATAGAGTTGATGAGAGATTGAACTGGGAGGCTGCCAGAGATCAAGCAGCATGGAGAGTGGCACAGAATTGATAAGAGATTAAACTGGGAGGCTGCCAGAGATCAAGCAGCATGGAGAGTGGCCTTTAAGTATGCTGGAGGGTTTATAAATGAAGGGAAAGAAAAAAGGGTTTATGTTTGAGGAATGGTTGGTGATGATGATGATGATGATATGATGATGATGATGATGATGATGATTATGATATGATGATATGATGATGATGATTATGATATGATGATGATGATGATGATGATATGATGATGATGATGATGATGATTATGATATGATGATGATGATATGATGATGATGATGATGATGATGATATGATGATGATGATGATGATGATGATGATGATGATGATGATATGATGATGATGATGATGATATGATGATGATGATGATATGATGATGATGATGATGATGATGATGATGATGATGATGATGATTATGATGGTGATGATGATGATTATGATGGTGATGATGATGATGATGATGATGATGATGATGATGATGATGATGATGATGATGATGATGATGATGGTGATTATGATGATGATGATGATGATGATGATGATGGTGATTATGATGGTGATGATGATGATGATGATGATGATGATGATGATGATGATGATGATTATGATGGTGATGATGATGATGATGATGATGATGATGATGATGATGATGATGATGATGATGATGGTGATTATGATGATGATGATGATGATGATGATGATGATGATGATGATGTTGATATGCTAATTTCTCCCCCCCCCCCAGGCCTCAGTCGATGCGAGGAAGGCGTCTACACCACCATCGAACCTCCGGCGACGCCCCACCACACCCACCACCACCACCACCACCACCCTCCCCCCCCACCACCACCGCCATCACGCTGCCCCCTCCCGTCCAATCCCAATTTCTACCTCTTTCGCTCCCACGCCCACTCTGGCATGATGTACTGACCTGGCAACACTGTGAGGAGCTGAATTGGCAACACTGTTCATCTATCTATCTATCTATTGCCAGACGCCTTAATCCCATAAGGGGTGGCCACAAACAAATCGCCTCCTTGTCACCCTGTCTCCCGCCATTTCACTGCCCTGCCCCCAGCTCACACCCCCCTCTCTCATATACCTCTCCACCCCATCCCTCCATCTCATCCTTGGCCTCTCCCTCCCTCTTCCTCCCTCCACCTCACTCAGATACACTCTCCTTGTTAGTCTTTCACTGCGTTATTGTTTTTGCCTACCCCTAGACTGTTTAGCTGACCAGACCCATTAACCACAAGTAAATAGCTGCTTCCATGGGCCCCCCCTGCAAGTTCAGCACAATACGTACACCGTAGAGAGGATGGAGGATGACAGTTGGGTGTGGAGGGTGAGAAGTGTGAACGTTGAGGGTGGGGTTGTGAGAGGCAGACCAAAAAAGACCTGGGACGAGGTCATAGAGTGTGACCTCAGGGATAAGGCACTGAATAGGGAGGCTGCCAGAGATCAAGCACTGTGGATAGTGTGATCTCAGGGATAAGGCACTGAAGAGGGAGGCTGCCAGAGATCAAGCAGTGTGGAGAGCCGTCAGATTGGAGGCTTTATAAACGATACAAACAAACTGAAAAGGGAGGCTGCCAGAGATCAAGCAGTGTGGAGGATATGAACAACAGAAATGAACATCGGAATCTCGCCCCTCCTTGTGGTATTCAATGTCTTGTCGTGGTCAGAGATGCAGGGTGATACGAGGAAGTTTGGGCCCTGGGTAGACACGGCAGTTGCTCCACTCAAGATGGACAGTGCCACCGCATGTAGGCACCCTGTCCACCCCATTCAGCAAGGGGATAGGGGTATGGAGTGAGAGGATATTTTGATTTGCAATATTTATCCATATCGTATGCTATATAAGCTGAAAAATCTATCTATCTATCTATCTATTGCCAGACGCCTTAATCCCGTAAGGGGTGGCCACAAACAAATCACCTCCATGTCGCCCTGTCCCCCGCCATTTCACTGTCCTGCCCCCAGCTCACACCCCCTTCTCTCATATACCTCTCCACTCCATCCCTCCATCTCATCCGTGACCAAAATTCCTTCCTACATTTTATATATATTGCTGCTTATAAAACCCCATTGTATATTACAGTATTTTCTTATTGCATGTTGTATATACAGAATAGATTTACACAAGTCTATTGGAAAGCCTATCTGTCTATCTATCAGCCAGACGCCATAATCGGGTAAGGGGTGGGGGTTTGTCTTTGAGTTAGTTGTTTTACGGGGAGGGGCACTAACCCTCCACCAACCCACTTGTTGACACGTAGGCAGCACGTATGGTTTGGTTATATGGTTACCACCCAGCGTTGTAAATGGTTTCCTGGCTTACAGGAAACCATTTGGCTTGTCACTCAATGTAAAGCCACCTGTAAAGGAAAGAAAAGCAATAAGAAGTGACAGGAAAGATGGGAGAAATAGGAAGAGAGGAGGACAGGCACAGAAAAAGAATGATAAAGGCTAAGGAAGAAGTAGGCAGCACTACATCAAGTGAGTGGATGATGGTAAGAAATAGGAAGAGAGGAGGACAGGCACAGAAAAAGAATGATAAAGGTGAAGGAAGAAGTAGGCAGCACTACATCAAGTGAGTGGATGATGGTGAGAAATAGGAAGAGAGGAGGACAGGCACAGAAAAAGAATGATAAAGGTGAAGGAAGAAGTAGGCAGCACTACATCAAGTGAGTGGATGATTGTGTATATTATTTAGTGTGGATTTCTATAAGAGTAAATTAGGCTAATTATTTATTAAGATTTATAATTGTACCTCGTTTATATGATTTGATATAGACAAGGATAACAGTTCTAGTTTCCTTGGCCGTTATTTTTGGTGGTTTTTGAATCTTAACAACTTTTCCTCAGAGATTTGTTTTAATATTACACTTTAATATCATCTGGTCAGTAAAGGAAGAGGATATTCATAGACTCAAATGTACAGAAATGGTAATGATTAGGTGGATGTGCAGTGCGTCCCTGAGTGTGAGGCCTGGGGGGGCTGGGTTTACGATGGAAGAGTTGGGAGGAAGGATGGGACTGGAGTGTATTGCTGTTGTGATGAGGAGGGGTAGACTGAGATGGTTTGTGATGAGGAGGGGTAGACTGAGATGGTTTGTGATGAGGAGGGGTAGACTGAGATGGTGTGTGATGAGGAGGGGTAGACTGAGATGGTGTGTGACGAGGAGGAGTAGATTGAGATGGTTTGTGATGAGGAGGGGTAGACTGAGATGGTGTGTGATGAGGAGGGGTAGATTGAGATGGTTTGTGATGAGGAGGGGTAGATTGAGATGGTTTGGGAGGAAGGATGGGACTGGAGTGTATTGGTGTTGTGATGAGGAGGGGTAGACTGAGATGGTTTGTGATGAGGAGGGGTAGATTGAGATGGTTTGTGATGAGGAGGGGTAGACTGAGATGGTTTGTGATGAGGAGGGGTAGATTGAGATAGTTTGGGATGAGGAGGGGTAGATTGAGATGGTTTGTGATGAGGAGGGGTAGACTGAGATGGTTTGTGATGAGGAGGGGTAGATTGAGATGGTTTGTGATGAGGAGGGGTAGATTGAGATGGTTTGGGAGGAAGGATGGGACTGGAGTGTATTGGTGTTGTGATGAGGAGGGGTAGACTGAGATGGTTTGTGATGAGGAGGGGTAGATTGAGATAGTTTGGGATGAGGAGGGGTAGACTGAGATGGTTTGTGATGAGGAGGGGTAGATTGAGATGGATTGTGATGAGGAGGGGTAGATTGAGATGGTTTGTGATGAGGAGGGGTAGATTGAGATGGTTTGTGATGATGATGAGTAGATGATGATGATGATGATATGATGATGATGATGATATGATGATGATGATGATGATGATAATTCTCTGGCACAATCACTGATGGTTGTGTATGTAACTGCGTATTAATAAATCTATCATTATATTTTGAGTTTTATTTCCACATATTTTTGGCCATGTGGAGAGGATGGAGAATGAATGATGAATTAATCCCATAAGGGGTGGCCACAAACAAAGTGCCTCCATGTCACTCTGTCCTCTGTCATTTTGCTGCCCTCCCTTCATTTCAAACCCCCATCTCTCCATATATCTCTCCACACCACCCTGCAATCTCATCCTTGGTCTCCCCCTCCCCTTCACTCACATACACTCTTCTAGGCAGTCTCTCATTCTCCTTCCTCTCCACAACATCCCTCCATATCATCCTTGGTCTCCTTCGCCTCCTCCTCCTCCTCTCCTTCCCCTCCTTACATACTCTTCTAGTCAGTCTCTCATTCTACATCCTCTTCACTTCATCCCCCTATCTCATCCTTGATCTTCCCCACCTCCTCTCCCCGTCCACATCACTCACATACACCCTCCTAGTTAGTCTCTACTCCATCTCTCCACCTCATCCTCGGCCTAACCACGGGCCCCTACGCTCCTGATAGGGAATAAAAGAACGATAGATGACAATGGTACGTGTAGAACAGTCCCAGTTATTCACTTCAAACGTCTATATTAAGGCTTTTCTTGCTGATTTTTTTGAAAATTATTACGCAGGGAGGTGAAAATAATAAAGTAATTCGCTGTATAGTATTTATTTACCCATAATTACGAGAGTTAAGGTAGATTTAAAGGGCCAGGTGGGATTTAAATGCCGTGTCCGAAACCGTTGGTAGAGATCGATGTTGAGAAACTTTCGTGCTTATAATTGAAATATAACCACAGTAAAAGCCGAAAATATGATGGAATTACAATTTTTAATAAAGTTCTAATGTGTACAACGGAAAATAAATCATCAGTAAACCGTTTAGGATGGAAAATTGATGTTAAAGCCACAGCCATCTTGAAAATCCGAACGAAAGGCAGACCAAAACAAGAGGCTTCACGTGGGAGGCTGGAGTCGGCGAGGAATGCTATTTTCACTCCTTTCATGGTGATTTTGTGCTTATTTTGGAGAGATAATGGCGTCTGGGACCAGTGAGGCTATGGAGGTAAGATATATGTGCTGAAATACGGGTTTTAGAAGGGATATAAGGTGTATGGGAGGGGTGATATATGGGACGCGTGTGTTCGTGTGCTGGGTAGAGTTGGGCATCACGTGAGGGGGACAAGGTCACTCATATACCCTCAAAAATACTCCATGGGTGCATAAAATTCCCTGATCCTTAATTCTGGGGTAGGAATGAGTCTCCTTGGTTACTAGTCAAAAGCCATCCAATCTGGCTACACATGGCCAATCACCAAAGCCAACAAGGAGGATAGTAAAGGCTAAAGTTAATGCATTTTAGCCCTATTTCGGTCCTTATGGCTCTGTAGGCTGGGTTTACGGATAGATTTTTTGTCATGATTTTTGGCACAGTTACAAAAATCAAGGAAGAATAAAAAAGGTGATAATTATAAGGTTTATTTGTACAGTATATATAGTTTTTCCAATGCAGTGTGTCCAGGCATCTCAAAATGAACGGATCTTGTATTCTCCTCTCTGTTATATTATTATTTGTTTCCAGTATCATTATAGTTCCAGCCAAAAATAGAATTATGAGAATGTAATCCATTTTTCCAGTATTTAAGGCAATTCCATGACACATTTCTTCCATGGCATTCTCATCACTAATTCTTTCTTTAAACTCTTGAAGGGTAGGTCAGGATCCAAATCTTGCAAATCTGTTTTTTGGCTGAAACTGTTACTCTTCAATTATTTTCTTGCATTACAGAAAAAAAAGAAGTTATGTCTGTATTATACACACATGTGGAGAGGATGGAGAATGAAAGACTGACTAAGAGGGTGTATGTAGGTGAGGTGGAGGGAGGGAGAGGGAGGGGTAGACCGAGGATGAGGTGGAGATGAGGTATAAGAGGGAGGGGGCAGCATGTGGAGTGACGTGGAGGGACAGGTTGACGAATGAAGAAGTGAAGGAACGTTGTGGGGTGGATGTGGATGTGGTTGAGAAGATTAGGAGAAATACACTGAGGTGGTTTGGCCATGTGGAGAGAATGGAGAATGAAAGACTGACTAAGAGGGTGTATGTAGGTGAGGTGGAGGGAGGGAGAGGGAGGGGTAGACCGAGGATGAGGTGGAGGGATGGAGTTGAGAGGTATATGAGGGAGGGGGGAGTGAGTTGGGGGGAGGGGAGTCAAATGGTGGGTGACAGAGTGACTTGGAGGCGTTTTGTCTGTGGCCACCCTTTGCGGGATTAGGGCGTCGGGCTATAGATAGATAGATAGATAGATAGTGTATTATACAATGAAGGTTTAAATTAATTGAATAACCTCCATCTTTTTTTCTAATCACAAAAAAATCCTTGTAAGCTCCCATATACAGATTTTGAAACGTTTTTGATGTGGATGATTTACCATGATGCATTTCATTTTCAAAAATCCAGATTATATGAAAATCTATCTGTCTATCTATTGCCAGACGGCATAATCGGGTAAGGGGTGGGGGTTTGTCTTTGAGTTAGTTGTTTTACGGGGAGGGGCACTAACCCTCCACCAACCCACTTGTTGACACGTAGGCAGCACATATGGTTTGGTTATATGGTTACCACCCAGCGTTGTAAATGGTTTCTTGGCTTACAGGAAACCATTTGGCTTGTCACTCAATGTAAAGCCACCTGTAAAGGAAAGAAAAGCAATAAGAAGTGACAGGAAAGATGGGAGAAATAGGAAGAGAGGAGGACAGGCACAGAAAAAAGAATGATAAAGGCTAAGGAAGAAGTAGGCAGCACTACATCAAGTGAGTGGATGATGGTGAGAAATAGGAAGAGAGGAGGACAGGCACAGAAAAACAGTGATAAAGGCTAAGGAAGAAGTATGCAACACTACATCAAGTGAGTGGATGATGGTAAAGAAATAGGAAGAGAGGAGGACAGGCACAGAAAAAGAATGATAAAGGCTAAGGAAGAAGTATGCAACACTACATCAAGTGAGTGGATGATGGTAAAGAAATAGGAAGAGAGGAGGACAGGCACAGAAAAAGAATGATAAAGGCTAAGGAAGAAGTAGGCAGCACTACATCAAGTGAGTGGATGATGGTGAGAAATAGGAAGAGAGGAGGACAGGCACAGAAAAACAGTGATAAAGGCTAAGGAAGAAGTAGGCAGCACTACATCAAGTGAGTGGATGATGGTGAGAAATAGGAAGAGAGGAGGACAGGCACAGAAAAAGAATGATACAGGCTAAGGAAGAAGCTCCACATTACTTTACATGTTAAAAGTACCCTGATATACCACACCCTGCCTAACGATGGGCTTTTACGTAAACAATCACATCGTTAAACTGGGGTATGTCTGTGTTGTATATTGTTTACGAGAATATATTTATGATTATACAGGATTTAAAAATGTATTATATTTCTTCCAGGGTGATGTGGAGCAGAGACAAGAGGAGAGAGAGAGAGAAGAGGAGGGAGGAGGAAGAAAGTGAGAAGAGAGTAGAGAGGAGAAAGAAGATGAGAAGGGGGAGAGAGAAGAGGAGGGAGAAGAAAGAGAGAAGAGAGAGAGAGACACAGAAGATAGAAAGAGAAGAGAGTCAGTAGAGAGAAGAAAGAAAGAAGAAACAAGAGAGGAAAGAGAGGAGAATGAAGATAGAGAGAGAGAGAGAGAGCCAGGCAATATATTGAGCAAGAGATAATTCAGGATTCTGTTCACTAAAAGGTAAGAAATCTGTTTTTTTAGATTCAGAGTTCTGTGTGTGTGTGTGTGTGTGTGTGTGTGTGTGTGTGTGCACTACTACTACGTTGTATGTTGATGACTTGGTGTTGATTGCAGAGAGTGAAAGGGAGGTGAAGGAAGGATTTAGGAAGTGGAGAGATGGAGGAAAGATTTAGGAAGTGGAGAGATGGAGGAAAGATTTAGCAAGTGGAGAGATGGAGGAAAGATGTAGGAAGTGGAGAGATGGAGGAAAGATTTAGCAAGTGGAGAGATGGAGGAAAGATTTAGCAGGTGGAGAGATGGAGGAAAGATTTAGCAAGTGGAGAGATGGAGGAAAGATTTAGCAAGTGGAGAGATGGAGGAAACATTTAGCAAGTGGAGAGATGGAGGAAAGATTTAGCAAGTGGAGTGATGGAGGAAAGATTTAGCAAGTGGAGAGATGGAGGAAAGATTTAGCAAGTGGAGAGATGGAGGAAAGATTTAGCAAGTGGAGTGATGGAGGAAAGATTTAGCAAGTGGAGTGATGGAGGAAAGATTTAGAATATGGAGGGAAGATTTAGAATATGGAGGAAAGATTTAGCAAGTGGAGAGATGGAGGAAAGATTTAGAATATGGAGGAAAGATTTAGGAAGTGGAGAGATGGAATGATTGAGAGGAAATGTGGATAAAACAAGAGATCGAGCTGGCTGGATGAATGTTGTGAGGAGAAATGCATGATCAGGGATTGGGCACCCCTTTTTAACATGACAGCGTCCGGATTGACTCTATCGGATACGTTTATGTGAAGCTACAGAATGTGGTGAATGTTTTTGGCGTATCAGAAAGAGCCAGGTTTCCGGGGGCTTGAATGATGAGTGAATGGAAGCGTGGCCCATTGGATGTGGTGAATGTTTTTGGCGTATCCTATAGAGCCAGGATTCCGGGGGCTTGAATGATGAGTGAATGGAAGTGTGGCCCATTGGATTGCTCAGATTTGGGCTGTCTGGACATTGCTACTCCTCACCCTGCCCTAGGGTGGGAAAGGAGGTCCCGATGATGATGATAATTGTCTGTGTGTTTTGTCCAATATAATAATTGTCTCAGTGTTTTGTCCAATATAATAATTGTCTCAGTGTTTTGTCCAATATAATAATTGTCTCAGTGTTTTGTCCAATATAATAATTGTCCCAGTGTTTTGTCCAGTTGCATTTGTTTTCTAATAATCTTTTTTTCTGTCTTTCCAGCTGAACAGATTTGACCAACACAGACCAAGGCATCAGCGGTGACCGCCAAGAGAGAGAGAGTGACAGCCAGACTACTACTACTACTACTACTACTACTACTGCTATCAAGACTACTGCTACGTCCAAGGCATCAGCGGTGAACACCAAGAGAGAGAGAGTGACAGCCAGACTACTGCTACTACTACTACTATCAAGACTACTGCTACGTCCAAGGCATCAGCGGTGAACACCAAGAGAGAGAGAGTGACAGCCACACTACTGCTACTACTACTACTACTACTATTACTACTACTACTACTACTATCAAGACTACTGCTACGTCCAAGGCATCAGCGGTGACCACCAAGAGAGAGTGACAGCCACACTACTACTACTACTACTGCTACTACTACTACTACTACTATCAAGACTACTGCTACGTCCAAGGCCATGTGCTACTGCTACTATTACTACTTGCCCTCCTCCTCCTCCTATGTGTTCCTCTTCCTCCTCCTCCTCGTCCACCTCCTATGTGTTCCTCCTCCTCCTCCTCCTCCTCTGTCTTCCTCTTCCTTCCCCTCTTCTGGCCTTCCTCCTCCTCCTCGTCATTTCTTCTTCTACTACCTCTCCTCCTCCTGTTCCTCCTCCTCCTCCTGTTCCTCCTCCTGTTCCTCCTCCTGCTCCTCCTCCCCCCCCTCCATCACTAAATATTCAGTGTACAGCAGGCTGAGTCAGAATTGCTTTTCAAAATTCAATATATATCAGAACAGGAAAAAAAGCACAATAAATCACTAATATATATTTGAAAATTTAACCCATAGAACTGATTACAATACCGGCCATTAATTGTGCTGTATAAATCATTGTAGTCTTGTTTTTATTTTGAAAGGAAGAAGAACCCAAGGCCGAGAATTTCACCATAAACCATCCTTTTAAATTTCTTGATATAGCTCACTTACATAGCCATCTTTTATAATTTTGAAGGAAGGAAGAACCCAAGGCTGATAATTTCCCCACAAACCATGCTTTATAAATATCCTGGCTCACTCACCCAGCCATATATATCAATGAATCTATATAAATATCTCTATAACTTTGCTCCATCTATCTATCTATCTATTGCCATATAACTTTGCTCCATCTATCTATCTATTGCCATATAACTTTGCTCCGTGTATCTATCTATCTATCTATTGCCATATAACTTTGCTCCATCTATCTATCTATCTATTGCCATATAACTTTGCTCCATCTATCTATCTATTGCCATATAACTTTGCTCCGTCTATCTATCTATCTATCTATTGCCATATAACTTTGCTCCATCTATCTATCTATCTATCTATCTATTGCCAGACGCCATAATCTGTAGTCATGTACATTGACTCAGTCTGCTATTTTTCAAAACCTGTTGTATAAAGTGTGCTCAGTTTATTTCTGTTTTGAAAATTGCCCATTGGAGTAACATGCAGGTGAGATGATTGACCTTTTTCATTATTATTATTATTATTATTATTATTATTATTATTATTATTATTATTAATTATTATTATTATTATTATTATTATTATTAATTATTATTATTATCATCGTCATCATCATATCTGTAGAGTATTTTGGTGGAAGAGTTGAGAGGAAGGATGGGACTGGAGGGTATTGGTGTTGTGATGAGGAGGGGTAGACTGAGATGGTTTGTGATGAGGAGGGGTAGACTGAGATGGTTTGTGATGAGGAGGGGTAGACTGAGATGGTTTGTGATGAGGAGGGGTAGACTGAGATGGTTTGTGATGAGGAGGAATTACACCTGACCTGTCCGGTAATGTCCCCCTCAAAATCCCCCTTGGGTTAATCCCCGCTTACAATCTACCCCACCCCACCTCACCTTTACCCCACCCCACCTCACCTTTACCCCACCCTTCCACACACACACAGGCATAAAAAGGAACCCTTGTAGTGTCAGTATGTCACTCCCTCTCACTATCTTGACCACTGAAGATGGTGGCAGTGTCCACCGAAACTGTTTGGTAATTATAGTCTTCGTCTACAAGTGTTGGTTTTATTCACCGGCTCGTAGTATTTTTTTCTTTTAACTAAAATACATGAAATAAGCTGCAAAAATACGAAAATACGAGCTTACTTAATGTAAATGAATTATAGTACGTTCAGGATGGAGGGAAGGCATTTTGTAGTTTGTTTGTGATGTTATAGTGTCTCTCAGGATCCTAGGATCCTGTCTCGGCTGAACCAAATTGTCTGGCGTCAGCTGGAACATGATGCTAGAGTTATGTCGGTCGTGAGGGGGTTAATGGTGACGGTATTGACACTGTCAGGCTCCTATGACTCACTGAGTTGAATAAAATCGTCTGAGTCAGCTGAAATGGGGTACTAGAGTTGTCCCAAGCACCAGAGGGTTAAGATTCTTAACCCTCTGGTGCTTGGGACAACTCTAGTATTCCATTCCAGCTGACAGACGATTTTGTTCGGCTGAGTGAGTCATAGGAGCCTGACAGTTACTACACTGTCACCATTAACCCCCGCATGACCGGCATAACTCTGGTATATCATGTTCCAGCTGACGCCAGACAATTTGGTTCAGCCGAGTGGGTCTGGGGCCTGGGGGGCACTAAATGAAAATATCCAAAAAATATTAAAGGGGGGGCTATATCAATTTTGCCACAGGAGGTATACCAAAATTGGACTTTTTAATAAAACCCCCTCCTCTCTCACTCCCTGTGTTTTGTATATACCCCTCTCTGTCTGCCTGTGGTGTGTGTCCCACCCTCTGTGTGTGTGTGTGTGGTGTGTCTACTGTGTGAAGGTGGCTGTGGCTATGTACGTGTCTTGGTGTGGGTGTGTAGTACTGTGTGTGTGTGTCTTCATGTGTGTATGTATGTAGGAGTGTGTGTGTGTGTCTACTGTGTGAAGGTGGCTGTGGCTATGTACGTGTCTTGGTGTGTGTGTGTGTGTGTAGTACTGTGTGTGTCTTCATGTGTGTATGTATGTAGGAGTGTGTGTGTGTGTGTCTACTGTGTGAAGGTGGCTGTGGCTATGTACGTGTCTTGGTGTGTGTGTGTGTAGTACTGTGTGTGTCTTGATGTGTGTATGTATGTAGTAGTGTGTGTGTGTCTTGATGTGTGTATGTATGTAGTAGTGTGTGTAAGTGTCTTGATGTGTGTATGTATGTAGTAGTGTGTGTAAGTGTCTTGGTGTGTGTGAGCTGAAGTGTAAGTATGGGGCTTTGTGGTTTTAAGGAAAGCCTGCTACGCAAACTTCCCTCAGCCACATTTTAAAGAAACCTCTATCACACCGGGACTTGAACCCGGGTCCTCCTGATCAACAGGCCAGCACCATGCTGACCATGCTACCGCGGCCCCGTAGAAATATCGGCTAAAACTTCTACTGTATTTTATTTCTTTACATGTTACAAAAAATGGGAAATTGAACAACATGCACAGACTAAACTAAATTGTCATGTACCTATTAATGTCGCTTTAGGAGGAGATATTTCGAAATTTCCTGAGCTACTTGGAATACCTAAGCCTGCAGTTTAATGCTAATCATGAACAAGTGCTATGGAAAGAATATAGAGCAGTTGCTACTTATATAAAGGGAGAAAGTAAAAACTGCAACTTAGACTGCTATCCAACGGCAGGACTTAAACGATTAACCATATATTACATAAACTTAACACACTGAGTGACACAGAAACTAATCATATGATACAAATTCTTTAATGAAACTTATAATGAGAGTACAAATGACAAAATATACACTGCACAGGAAGACAGTACAGTACTCAGTGGTCATACTCTGAGAATGAAAGCCTATCTGTTGTACCGATTTATAAACGGAAGAGATGAATCGCTAAATTTGATCCACAGTAAAAAATAATAATAATAATAATAATGAATACATAAAACAATAAAGACAAACCATATAGACTACATGTCCACCCTAAACTGACAAAAACCTGGCATCTCTCCACCTTGAATGCTGAGCTGTTTCTAGAGATAAAGACTAGATTATCATGCAAATCACAATGAAGATCTATGGGGAGGATGCCAAACCATAATACTGTCTTATTCTGCCACTTAGATACAGGAACTAAGCAGCAGAAGGACTAAAATTTGTCAAGGTGAGCCAACTACAATGACACAGATGAAGTCTGAGATTATATAATGTGTAATCATGAACTGATTGCATCATTCAGTAAAGATTACAAAAGGAAAAGCTATCAAATCTGAAAGTGTAAGTACTATACAAGATATGATTAACCTTGTACATCCATATTCTGAGATATGCTTCCTATATCATAGCCTACACACAAATTCATCCCCCTCCACAGTAATGGTATATTCCTGCTGTCTCCTGACTTCCAATCAACTTATGAAACCTCTCTCCTAATTACAGTACAGTAATATGTTAATGAAGGCTGCTAGTAATTACCTTCAGTATGATAATTCTTATTTAAAGGTAGCAGCAATGGCTAATGAAGGATGTAAGGTATGCAGTCCTTCCAGTTCAATATACTATATCTCCAATCAGGCTTTATCCAGTGTCTTTCCTACACGTTAATACCTTCAGTCTTCACTAGTTTAACTCACAGAGCAGGGATTTTTTTTTTTTTTTCATGCCATCTCATGATTATATTTAGCTTTGTATAGACTTCTGGAAGTGTAGGGGTTGGGCACAGCCTCACTGAACTCCTGCAATAGCAGAGACTTTGCATAAGTTGAATAAAATTGCCTTCTGGCACTATGAATAAACTGAAAAGGGCATCAGCGGGATTGCAAGAGTTAAAGGGACTCGCGGAGTTTATATCCCCGATGTAAACAAACCTTGTCTGGGAATCTAACACTTGGGGTGGTGGTGGTGGTGTGGTGGTGGGTGTGTATGGTGCCTATAGTCACACACTATAGGCACCATACTTCCCCCCCACCCACACCATCATACTACCATCACCCCAAGTGTTAGGGCCGTGGTCGGGACACCAACACTACACTACACGAGTGGATGGTTCCCCTTCCTTACCTTCTCTCCTCCCTACTTCTAACTCCACCTTTTTTTCAGGATCCTCTTCTTCAGTGGAGACTCTTCAGGTAAATCTATATTATTTGAATTGTAATCTCTTATGTATGTTACTCCAATGTACTGTACTTTGAGCACATTTTGTACAATAAAGAACAAAAATGTACTTCTGTATTTTACTGAACCAATACTTAGTAGTAAAGATAGACTGGGTAGAGGGAAGGACTAGACATAGAACAGGATAGTAAAGGAAGATGAAGAGCAAAGACATATAAGAGAAAGAGAGAGGACACAGAGAAAGACGAAGAGGAAAGATATATAAGAGAAAGAGAGGGCAGAGAAAGACGAAGAGGAAAGATATATAAGAGAAAGAGAGAAGATCAAAGATATATAAGAGAAAGAGAGGACAGAGAGAAAGACGAAGAGGAAAGATATATAAGAGAAAGAGAAAAAGACGAAGAGCAAAGATATATGAGAGAAAGAGAGGACAGAGAGAAAGACGAAGAGCAAAGATATATAAGAGAAAGAGAGGGCAGAGAAAAAGACGAAGAGCAAAGATATATAAGAGAAAGAGAGAAGATCAAAGATATATAAGAGAAAGAGAGGACAGAGAGAAAGACGAAGAGGAAAGATATATAAGAGAAAGAGAAAAAGACGAAGAGGAAAGATATATAAGAGAAAGAGAAAAAGACGAAGAGGAAAGATATATAAGAGAAAGAGAGGACAGAGAGAGAAAGACGAAGGTGAGAGAGAGGAAGAGAAAAAGACGAAGGCGAGAGAGAGAAAAAGACGAAGGCGAGAGAGAGAAAAAGACAAAGGCGAGAGAGAGAAAAAGACGAAGGCGAGAGAGAGAAAAGGACGAAGGCGAGAGAGAGAAAGACGAAGGCAAGAGAGAGAAACACGAAGGCGAGAAAGAGAAAAAGACGAAGGCGAGAAAGAGAAAAAGACGAAGGCGAGAGAGAAAAAGACGAAGGCGAGAAAGACAGACAAACGAGAGAGTAAAAGACAAAGGCGAGAGATACAGAAGATTAAGATGAAGGATATTTAAGAGAAGGACTGTGAAGATAGAGAGATGATGGAACTATTTGGAGATCTGAGAAGAGAACAGAGGGAAGGACTTAGAGGTGAGGGGAGAAGAAGTCTTAGTGATGAAGTACAAGACAAGAAGGAACTGAGTAGGGGACAGTAGTGGAAAAAGACACAGGTGAAAGATTGGAAGAAGAGAACTGAGATGAAAGAGGACAGAGAGAAAAAGACGAAGAGGAGAGAGCAACGTAGAGACGAGACAAGAAGAGAGGAGGCAAAGACGAGACCATAGAAGAAGAAGGAACATAAGTGGAGGAGTACGAGAGAGCGGGGAGACAGTACGAAAGACTTACGAGAAGGGATGCAGAAGGTATAAGAGGGAACTGAGTAGGGGGCAGTAGTAGAAAAAGACACAAGTGAAAGATCGGAAGAGAACCGAGATGAAAGACTTAGAGAAAAAGACAAAGAGGAGAGAGTGACGCAGAGATGAGATGAGAAGAGAGGAAGCAAAGACGAGGCCACAGAAGAAGGAACGTAACAGAAGAGTACGAGAGAGGAGACAGTACGAAAGATTTAGGAGAGGAAAGAGAGAGTACGTAAGATTTAGGAGAGAGGAAGCACAGTACGAAAGACGTAAGAGAAAAGAAGGGAATCACAAGATATAAGAGGGACCTGAGTAGGGGACAGCAGTAGAAAAAGATATGAGTGAAAGATCGGAAGGAGAACGGAGATGAGAGAGAGAAAAAGACGAAGAGGAGAGAGCAACGCAGGGATGAGATGAGAAGAGAGGAAGCAGAGACGAGACCATAGAAGAAGAAGGAACGTAAGTAAAAGAGTACGAGAGAGCGGGGAGACAGTACGAAAGACTTAAAGAGAAGGGAAGGGATGCACGAGACATAAGAGGGAACTGAGTAAGAGAATACGATGCTGGAATATAAATAATTAAGTTTAACAGTTATAATAAATGCAACAGCTATAATACACCAGAGTAACATACATAAGAGTCAAACTACACTAAGAATATACAACATTGGACCCAATAAAACTTACCCCAAAAATTAAATTACTGGTTTATTGACATTACAAAAACTACAATATGGCCGTTAATAAGAAAACAGATCCACAAAATACATTACAAAATACAGTATGGTGGATTACAAAGCCTGGTAAATACAAAATACAGTATGGTGGATTACAAAGCCTGGTAAATACAAAATACATTACAAAATACAGTATGGTGGATTACAAAGCCTGGTAAACACAAAATACATTACAAAATACAGTATGGTGGATTACAAAGCCTGGTAAATACAAAATACATTACAAAATACAGTATGGTGGATTACAAAGCCTGGTAAATACAAAATACATTACAAAATTATGCAACGGATGACGATCCTTGGTTAACAGGACTTGGTGGATATGATACAAGATTCTAGACAACTGTACTCCTTTCACCTTAACTTGGCCCAGATTTCACCCTTTGTAGCTTATTTCATGTAGCTCAGTGGCAGAAAAAGACAATGCTATGGCTCTACATCCTTGCCACAGCACTTCTTTGTGACTAGCAGCGTACTCTAGTGCCTCTCTTGTGACAGTTAAGTAACAGATAAGACAGTATTCAGCTCTACATCCTTGCCACAGCACTTCTTCGTGACTAGCATCATATCAGAGTGTTAATCTTGTACATCTCAGCATTCAAGATGGAGGGATGGCAGTGAGATGGCAGTTTTGGGCCAAGTTAAAGTGACGGGAGGATGGCAGTGGACTCGACACCAACACAAAACATCACTATAGGCTTTACAATGACGGTATACACCATGGATACCTATGCACCTTAGGGCGGTGAACTCAGGGACTGTCTTTATACACCATGGATACCTATGCACCTTAGGGCGGTGAACTCAGGGACTGTCTTTATACACCATGGATACCTATGCACCTTAGGGCGGTGAACTCAGGAACTGTCTTTATACACCATGGATACCTATGCACCTTAGGGCGGTGAACTCAGGGACTGTCTTATATAAATCTTGTCACGTCCCGATTATTCAGCTGATGAGAGACTGAACTGGAGGGGTTAGATAGCATGTTTTTAAGCTCCCTAACACCTTTCATTAAGTGATTTAACTGGAGGGTTAGATAGCTTGTTTTATCATATTTAAGCTCCCTAACACCTTTCATTAAGTGATTTAACTGGAGGGTTTACAATGACGGTATACACCACGGATACCTATGCACCTTAGGGCGGTGAACTCAGGGACTGTCTTATATTAACGAGGTGCAGCGCATCAAAAGGGGGCACTTAGCTTCCTTCTGATGTGCCGCGTCCCAAATCTTGTCATGTCCCGATTATTCAGCTGATAAGAGACTGAACTGCAAGGGTCAGATAGCATGTTTTTAAGCTCCCTAACACAGCCACCCCTTACCCGATTATGGCGTCTGGCGATAGATAGATAGAAGTAACACAGCATGAAGTTCACCCGTCCTAACTGAAGCTACTGAAGGAAGGCAATACTGATATGAACCACCAGGCCTAAACTCAGTACCGTGTGCCACCTTTGATCCATCTGTGCAGACACGGACGGCACCAGCATGTTGACATGATGTGTGTGAAAGGAAGACCTAAGAACTATGAGAGAGGTAGATGACTTTGAGGAAGGCAATATGGACGGAGAAACAGTAGGACGTGACCCTACCCTGCCCTGCCCTGCCCTGCCCTGCCCTACCTTACCTTCTCTTACCCTACCCTACCCTACCTTACCTTCTCTTACCCTACCCTACCCTACCCTACCCTTCCCTTCCCTACCCAACCCTACCCTACCCTACCTTACCTTCTCTTACCTTACCCTACCCTTCCCTTCCCTTCCCTACCCAACCCTACCCTACCCTACCTTACCTTCTCTTACCTTACCCTACCCTACCCTTCCCTTCCCTTCCCTACCCTACCCTACCCTACCCTTCCCTTCCCATCCCTTCCCCATACTACCCTACCCTACAGCAGACAGTGAAGGGTTACTGGAGACTGGCAGAAAATGAACAGCAATCAGGAATGTGTTACCCAGAATAAAATCAAATATGACATGGCAAGCATTTGAATATTCCAACAGAGCCAGAATTCAAATATTACTTCTGTACACATTTTGACGGCACAGCGGGGGACTGTGAGTCAAAATGTTCAGCATCATCATCATCATCAAAATTACTCTCTCAGTTTTGACACAATATATATTCCAGGCATAATATTCTGCTCTATGTCAATTTACTTCTATTCTGGATACTGATGAAATTTAAATCTGTTTGAATTGTTGCAGGGAATATTTTGAAATCTCCCTCCAAATGTTTGAACTGTCTCCAAAAACCCCATTCACTATCTATCTATAGCCTGACGCCCTAATCCCGCAAAGGATGGCTGCAGACAAAACGCCTCCAAGTCACTCTGTCACCCAGCATTTGACTGCCCTCCCCCCAACTCACCCCACCTTCCCTCATATACCTCTCAACTCCATCCCTCCACCTCATCCTTGGTCCTCCCCTCCCTCCACTTCACCTACGTACACCCTCTTAGTCAGTCTTTCACTCTCCATTCTCTCCACATGTCCAAACCACCTCAGTGTATTCCATCCCTCCACCTCATCCTCGGTGTACCCCTCCCTCTCCCTCCCTCCACCTCACCTACATACACCCTCTTAGTCAGTCTTTCATTCTCCATTCTCTCCACATGTCCAAACCACCTCAGTGTATTTCTCCTAATCTTCTCAACCACATCCACATCTACCCCACAACGTTCCTTCACTTCTTCATTCGTCAACCTGTCCCTCCACGTCACTCCACATGCTGCCCCCTCCCTCTTATACCTCATCTCCACCTCATCCTCGGTCTACCCCTCCCTCTCCCTCCCTCCACCTCACCTACATACACCCTCTTAGTCAGTCTTTCATTCTCCATTCTCTCCACATGTCCAAACCACCTCAGTGTATTTCTCCTAATCTTCTCAACCACATCCACATCCACCCCACAACGTTCCTTCACTTCTTCATTCGTCAACCTGTCCCTCCACGTCACTCCACATGCTCCTCTCAAGTAACTCATTTCCACTGCTCTCACTCTTGACTTCTTCCCCTCTTGCAAGGTCCATTTCTTGCTATACAATTATTTTCCTTGCTTATACAAACATCACAATGCTAAAATTCATCACACAATCACTATACAATCAATTTTTAAAAATTTACCACAATCGTAATGCAAGGGTGTGTTTTATATATAACAAAAAATTCTATCTATCTATCTATTGCCAGATGCCTTAATCCCATACGGGGTGGCCACAAACAAATCGCCTCCATGTCGCCCTGTCCCCCGCCATTTCACCGCCATGCTCCCAGCTCACACCTCCCTCTCTCAAATACCTCTCCACCCCATCCCTCCATCTCATCCTTGGCCTCCCCCTCCCTCTACCCCCTTCCACCTCACTCACATACACTCTCCTCATCAGTCTCTCTCAATCACCACAATGCTAAAATTCACCACACAATCACTATACAATCAATTCTCAAAAGACTGCAACAATCGTAAAGCAAGGGTGCGCAATATATATGTAACAATTGCTACGAGGCCTTGAATTCTCACTACACAATCATCACCTCTTCCTATACAATCACTACAAGGCTAAACAATCACACAAACACCACACAGTAAGCCGTTTTAAGACCCAAACACCGCAAGTCCAAAAAAAACATCACAGTGCAAATGGAAAGCTATTATTTAACATCCCTACTCCAGACGCTGCCTGGGGTCTATTACATCGGATCTTGGAGCAATTCTGTGTTTATCTATCTATAACCAGACACCTATCTATCTATCTGTTTATCTATCTACAGCCAGACACCTTAATATAACATACAATATTTTTTTTTTTTATGCGAGGAAGAAGGAACCCAAGGCCATGAGCTCGCAGTACCAGTTCCCTCCAAGAGAAAAACAAAATACAAGAGAGAGCCAAATTCAAGATCCGATCATTTTGAGATGCCTGGACACACTGCGTTTGAAAGACTGGAGATCATAGGCAGCAGGAAATACAGACAGAGGGAGACAGTTCCAGAGTTGACCTATTATACAATACAAGAGAGAGCCAAATTCAAGATCCGATCATTTTGAGATGCCTGGACACACTGCGTTTGAAAGACTGGAGATCATAGGCAGCAGGAAATACAGACAGAGGGAGACAGTTCCAGAGTTGACCTATTATACAATACAAGAGAGAGCCAAATTCAAGATCCGATCATTTTGAGATGCCTGGACACACTGCGTTTGAAAGACTGGAGATCATAGGCAGCAGGAAATACAGACAGAGGGAGACAGTTCCAGAGTTGACCTATTATACAATACAAGAGAGAGCCAAATTCAAGATCCGATCATTTTGAGATGCCTGGACACACTGCGTTTGAAAGACTGGAGGTCATAGGCAGCAGGAAATACAGACAGAGGGAGACAGTTCCAGAGTTGACCTATTATACAATACAAGAGAGAGCCAAATTCAAGATCCGATCATTTTGAGATGCCTGGACACACTGCGTTTGAAAGACTGGAGATCATAGGCAGCAGGAAATACAGACAGAGGGAGACAGTTCCAGAGTTGACCTATTATACAATACAAGAGAGAGCCAAATTCAAGATCCGATCATTTTGAGATGCCTGGACACACTGCGTTTGAAAGACTGGAGGTCATAGGAAGCAGGAAATACAGACAGAGGGAGACAGTTCCAGAGTTGACCTAAGTTAGTAAAAGTCATGTGCTTAGAGACATTGAGGTGATGGTGTAAATATCTATCTATCTATCTATCTATCTATCTATAACCAGACACCTTAAATATAACACACAATATATCAAAAACATAACACACACTTCTAAAAAACTTTTAAAAATATATACATACATAATAACAGACTTGGTATACTGAGGTGGAAATATTGGAACACTCCTATTTATGAACTTTTGAATTTGAAGCTGTTTTTTTTGAGTAATGATTTTTCTGCTTTGGACAATTGGTACTGGAAATTTTGAGTTGTGGACTTTGAGATGTGAATTTTTTGAGAATATTCATGAGGAGGGTGTATGTGAGTGGGGTGTAGGGGAAGAGGGAGGGGGAGGCCAAGGATGAGATGGAGGGATGGGGTGGAGAGGTATATGAGAGAGGGGGGTGTGAGTTGGGAGCAGGGCAGTGAAATGGCGGGGGACAGGGCGACGTGGAGGCAATTTGTTTGTGGCCACCCCTTACAGGATTAAGGCGTCTGGCAATAGATAGACAGATAGATAGAAATTTGGAAAAACAGAAGTGATGGGAGAGGGGGAGAGAATTTTTAACAATTGGAGAAAGACAGGAGGATAGAAATTGAAGTGTCTTGCTTGAGAAATACTGAGAAAGATAGGTGACAATTATCTGATGCAAAACGAAGAAAGAGTCAAAGGCTGAGAGATGCCCTAGAATGTTATTGTTCTCGAGAAATAATGAACAGGAGAGAGACAGCAAGATCCATTCATTCTGAGATGCCCGGACACACTGCATTTTAAAGACTGGAGGTCATAGGCAGAGGGAAAACGATATTATGGAAGAGAGAGAAATTCCATACACTTAACAGACAAAAAAAAAAAGATTATTTTTGATGCCCGGACACACTGCTTATTAAAGACTGGAGGTCATAGGCAGAGGGAAAGAGAAATTGAGGGAGACAGAGTGAGAAAGACAGTTATATGAGAAAGCTTGACAGAAAAGGTGTGTGTGTTTTGCGTACATACATACATACATACCTCCCCACCTACATACGTACATATGTACATAAATACCGGTACCTACATACATACATATAAACATAAATACATACGTATATGTATAGCCAAATATCTTTCTACCTCAGCCTTGGTCTCCCTCCCCCCTCCACCTCACTCACACACTCTCCTTGTCAGTCTCTCATTCTCTACATATGGCCAAATATTATCAGGAAACTTCTGACATACAGCATTGTAAAAATACACACACACACACACACACACACACACACACACACACACACACACACCTTATATCGGTACCAAATACACATTCATTTACATACACATACAAACATACATACATACACATAAAGCTGTCATCAAACACACACACACACACATACATACAGCCTACATGCAGTACACACACACACACACACACACACACTAATCACATACAAAAACATGTACACACAAATATACATAATCACACACACACACATACACACACAGTCCTCTCCAACGTACATTCTCCTTCCCCCGAAAGGAGGATGCACACTGGGTGAGGACATTCTCTCTCTATCTCTCTCTCTCTCTCTCTCTCATCTATCTGCTTGTCTCTACGTCTACTTCTGTCAATTCTCTCTCTCTCATCTTCTTGTCTGTCTTTCTCTCTCTCTCTCTCTATCTATTTGTCTCTATGTCTACTTCTGTCTATTCTCTCTCTTTGTCCATACCATCTCTCTCTCTCTCTCTCTCTCTCTCTCTCTCTCTCTCTCTCACTGCTTCTCTATACATCTATTCTTTCTCTCTCTCTCTCTCTCTCTCACATCCCACAATTCTTATCACAATGTACAATAGTAATAAAACGGATTGTCTTTGTGTGTGTGTGTGTGTGTGTGTGTGTGTGTGTGTGTGTGTGTGTGTGTGTGTGTGTGTGTGTAAGGAAGGTCTGTATTATCTATGTATCTATATAACTATTTCTTCCTTTCAGATTAATTATAGATGATTCTCAGCCTTTGGTTCCTTCTTCCTCCAAAAAAAAAAATCCTATTTTTTTATCCCTCTCTCTCTCTCTCATTCCAGATTTTTCTCTCCCCTAATTCCTAATTCTTCTCTCTCCTGATTCCTAATTTCTCTCTCTCTCTCTCTCCTGATTCCTAATTTCTCTCTCTCCTGACCAATTCCAATTTTTCTCTCTCTCTTGATTCCTAATTTCTCTCCTGATTCCTACTTTTCTCTCTCTCCTGATTCCTAATTCTCTCCTGATTCCTAATTTCTCTCTCCTGATTCCTAATTCTCTCTCTCCTGACCAATTCCTATTTTTCTCTCTCTCCTGATTCCTAATTCTCTCTCTCCTGACCAATTCCTAATTTTCTCTCTCCTGACCAATTCCTAATTCTTTCTTTCTCCTGACCAATTCCTAATTCTCTCTCCTGACCAATTCCTAATTCTTCTCTCTCCTGATTCCTACTTTTCTCTCTCTCTCCTGATTCCTAATTCTCTCCTGATTCCTATTTTTCTTTCTCCTGATTCCTATTCTCTCTCTCTCCTGACCAGTTCCTAATGTCTTCTCTCTCTCTCCTAATTCCTATTTGTTTTCTCTCTCTCCTAATTCCTATATTTTATTCTCTCTCTCTCCTGATTCCTAATTCCCTCTCTCTCCTGACCAATTCCTAATTCTTCTCTCTCTCCTGATTCCAAAATTCTCTCTCTCTTCCCAAAAAAAATATTCCTAACCACACACACCAAAAATAATTAATAAAACACACACACACACACACACACACACACACACACACACACACATGCAGTAAATCCTCTTTATAACGAACATTTATTTCCGATTCTTCTTACGAATTCTTTGTTCGTACGAGAAATTTTATATATAGAGCACGTAGATAGTAGATACGGCTAGATAGATAGTAGATGGAGCTGGTAGATGGTAGATATGGCTAGATAGATAGTAGATGAAGCCAGTAGATCATCCTGTGTCTCCATCTACCTGGCATTGCACTAAAATCTTCCTCTACCTTTCGTTTACCTGGAAATTATCGTCTTTTTGAAGCTCATTTCCTGTTTCAAGCAAATAGAGGAATTTTATATATACAGTAGAGCCAATAGAGAGTAGATACGGCTAAATAGATAGTAGATAGAGCCAGTAGATTAACCCGTCTACTACTACCTGGCATTAACACTTCCTTTACCTCTATCTCTGTGGAAAATATCGCCCTTTTGCAGCTCACTTCTCGGAGCCCAAAGGTTGAAACAGATCATCTTAAGCCCTATACACCTTCCACAGCACTTCTTCATGACTAGCACCATAGTCTAGTGCTAACCTAGTGCTATATCTCAAACTAGGAAGATAGCAATGTCCTTACGTAAACAAATGAACGCTGGATTTAAGTAGGTTTTTGATTTTTCGAACGTCAGATTTTGAATTTTTGGATTTCAAGGCCTATTCTTTTACAAAATTAGTTTGTTATAAAGAGGATTTACTGCATTATTACAGTGGGACCCCCAAGATAAACATTTCCGATTATTATTATTATTATTATTATTATTATTACTATAGTCTATTTTATGTAGGCAGTTCTAAGCACTTTTTCTAAGAATCTAAGTGGTTCTGAGATGCATTTTTGAGTTAGGTAAGAATTCCAATCTTTTTTACAATGTGATTTCAAAATTAACGGTTCTTGTTTGTGGTTCTGTGGTGTCTTTTCAGCTATACAATTCTGAACTGCGCCTTTTTCAAATAATCGGGTTTTTTCGTGCGCTCTTCTCGGGTAATTTTGTCATATGCTCTCTCAGTTAATCCATTCTAAGTTTGTTTTCTTTTATTCAAATTGTGCGTATCCAAAATCCATTCTTTTTTTTAATGTGATTCCAAATTACACTTTTTTTCAGTTAAACAGTTCTCAGGTCCAATTTCATTCAGTTATAAGATTGATATATGGAGTTTCTTCCTTTTCGTTTTTGACTCGGAGGTATATTTCAAATTCTTTTAAATGTACAATTGGGAGATATATGGTTCTCTTCCTCATTTGTGACATTCTTATTTTGACTTCCTTTTTCTATGTGACTTTTGAGATCTGCATTTCTGGTTGTTAGATATATAGTTTCCTTTTTCGTTTTTGACTAATTCTGATTTTGATTTTGAGTTTTTGTTTATCTATGTGACTTTTGAGATCGGCTTTTCTGGTTGTTATATCACTTTCTTTCTGGTTTATGACAGATTTTGGTTTTGAGTTCTCGTTCCATGCAATTTTGAGATCCGCATTCCTGGTCGTTTGATTTTGAGTTTGCGTTTTTCTATGTGTTTTTTGGGATCTGTTTTTCTGTTTTTATTTATGCTTTTTTTTCTATGCGTTTTTTCGATCTGCTTTTCTGGTCGTTTGATTCTGAGTTTACGTTTTTCTATGTGTTTTTTGGGATCTGTTTTTGTCATGTTTTTTTCCTGTGTTTATCTTGGAGGTCCCACTGTAAACATTGACCCCCATCCCTCCCCATTATAAATAAACTCCCTTCCCCCCTTAGGAGATATATATAATGGGAGAGAGATGACCCTTGCACTCCAGCTGACTCTATCTTATACCCACAGCTATGTCTCTGTCTCTAAAGCTATCTATTTATATCTATCTGCTCTCTAGCTGACTCTATCTTATACCCACAGCTATGTCTCTGTCTCTAAAGCTATCTATTTATATCTATCTGCTCTCTAGCTGACTCTATCTTATACCTATAGCTATGTCTCTGTCTCTAAAGCTGTCTATTTATATCTATCTGCTCTCTAGCTAACTCTATCTTATACCTATACCTATGTCTCTGTCTCTAAAGCTGTCTATTTATATCTATCTGCTCTCTAGCTAACTCTATCTTATACCTATACCTATGTCTCTGTCTCTAAAGCTATCTATTTATATCTATCTGCTCTCTAGCTAACTCTATCTTATACCTATAGCTATGTCTGTCTCTAAAGCTATCTATTTATATCTATCTGCTCTCTAGCTAACTCTATCTTATACCTATACCTATGTCTCTGTCTCTAAAGCTATCTATTTATATCTATCTGGTTCTCTCTCTTTTGCTCTCTTGCTAAATCTATCTTATATCTATAGCTATGTTCCTGTGTCTAACTATATCTATTTCTATCTACCTGCTTCTCTCTCTCTCTCGCTCTCTAATCTAGCTAAATCTATCTATCTGTTCTATCATTTCATATATCTATCTGGGTTTCTACCTATATCTATTTCCTTCACCTACCTATCTATCTATCTATCTGCTTTCTCTCTCTCTCTCTCTCTTCTCCCAGCTTCTCTCTCTCCTGTCTATCTACCTGTTACTTTAATTATCCACCTGCTTCTATCTATTTCTCTCTCTCATATCTATCTCCTCTCTCTCCCCTACCACATCACCTACCACACCCCCTACCACACCACCTACCACACCCCCTACCACAACAAATTATACAGTACTCAAAAAACATGTATAGAATCACAAACTTATAAAAACTATTACTCAAAGTACTGTGAAGTCGATAGATACATAGATAGATAGATAGAGATAGATAGATGGATAGATAGATAGATATGTGAAAGGCAGACTGAAAAATACTTGGGATGAGGTCAGGTTGTGGGCTCAGGGATAAGGGACTGAATAGGGAGGCTGCCAGAGATCAAGCAGGATAAACAGCCGCCATTAGGTGTTGGAGCCTCAAAAATTCAAAATGAAAACGGTTACTACAAGACAGTAAACAGGAGGAAATAAAATAAACCTATGCATATAACAGACCCAGATGATTCAAATTTCAGCCTGTAGTCCACTGCGTTCAAATTCAAATGAGCCGTGGACTAAATCAACGAGTATAAATCATCGAGAGGAAAAACCTGAGTATGGAAGTCTGTCAGGGGCACCATAAGATGAAACTATGAAGGGAAACAGGATACTATGAAGGGAAACAGGATACTATGAAGGGAAACAGGATACTATGAAGGGAAACAGGAAGCTATGAAGGGAAACAGGATACTATGAAGGGAAACAGTATACTATGAAGGGAAACAGGGAGCTATGAAGGGAAACAGGATACTATGAAGGGAAACAGGAAGCTATGAAGGGAAACAGGATACTATGAAGGGAAACAGGATACTATGAAGGGAAACAGTATACTATGAAGGGAAACAGTATACTATGAAGGGAAACAGGATACTATGAAGGGAAACAGGATACTATGAAGGGAAACAGTATACTATGAAGGGAAACAGGATACTATGAAGGGAAACAGGATACTATGAAGGGAAACAGTATACTATGAAGGGAAACAGTATACTATGAAGGGAAACAGGATACTATGAAGGGAAACAGTATACTATGAAGGGAAACAGGATACTATGAAGGGAAACAGGATACTATGAAGGGAAACAGGATACTATGAAGGGAAACAGGATACTATGAAGGGAAACAGTATACTATGAAGGGAAACAGGATACTATGAAGGGAAACAGTATACTATGAAGGGAAACAGTATACTATGAAGGGAAACAGTATACTATGAAGGGAAACAGTATACTATGAAGGGAAACAGGATACTATGAAGGGAAACAGTATACTATGAAGGGAAACAGGATACTATGAAGGGAAACAGGATACTATGAAGGGAAACAGGATACTATGAAGGGAAACAGGATACTATGAAGGGAAACAGGAAGCTATGAAGGGAAACAGGATACTATGAAGGGAAACAGGAAGCTATGAAGGGAAACAGGAAGCTATGAAGGGAAACAGGAAGCTATGAAGGGAAACAGGGAACTATGAAGGGAAACAGGATACTATGAAGGGAAACAGGATACTATGAAGGGAAACAGGATACTATGAAGGGAAACAGTATACTATGAAGGGAAACAGGATACTATGAAGGGAAACAGGATACTATGAAGAGAAACAGGAAGCTATGAAGGGAAACAGGATACTATGAAGGGAAACAGGATACTATGAAGGGAAACAGGATACTATGAAGGGAAACAGGATACTATGAAGGGAAACAGGGAACTATTTAAAATGCTTCGACTGGGCCGTTCTGACCACTACACCACTGATAAATACCTTGGTTACTGAATATTTACCCTAACACTTGATTACGTGTGATTTATCCAAGCATATATATATCTATGTATCTTATTATACCGAGAATTTATCATCATCATCATCATCACCATCATCATCCTATCCTATCCTATCACAACTACCATCATCATCATCATCACCATCCTATCATCATCATCATATCCTATCCTCCTCCTCCTCTTCCTCCTCCTCCTTCTCTTCCTCCTCCTCCTCCTCCTCCTCCTCCTCTTCCTCCTCCTCCTCCTCCTCATCATCATCATCATCACAACTATTATAAAACATTAATTTGGTCTTGTAAACAAACTTTTGATTTTTTCAGCTCTCACTCCCATACGCTGTTCCACAATGAACATTTTGGGCCCCTCTGCTCCCTCCCTACCCCCCCCACCCCAAAAAAAAGATGGTGGGGTTGCAGGAGGAGGGGGGGGGGTAGTTTCAGCAGGCAGTCCACTGGGTTAACTGATGAACTGATGATTTTTATGTTCACCTCTTATGCCAACTCCTTTATACACACACATCTGTAAAAGTAAGGAATTATTAGCACACACACACACATAAATACACACACATTACACACACACACACACACACACACACACACACATTATACACACACATCTGTAAACATTGGGGATTATTAGTGCACATACATACATAAATACACACACATTACATACACACACACACACACACACACATTATACACACACATCTGTAAATGTTGAGGATTATTAGTGCACATACATACATATATACATACATTACACACACACACACACACACACACACACACACACACACACACACACATTATACACACACATCTGTAAATGTAGGGGATTATTAGCACACACACACACATAAATACACACACATTACACACACACACACATTATACACACACATCTGTAAAAGTAGGGGATTATTAGTGCACATACACACATAAATACACACACATTACACACACACACACACACATTATACACACACATCTGTAAAAGTAGGGAATTATTAGTACGCACACACACATAAATACACACACATTACACACACACACACACACATTATACACACACATCTGTAAAAGTAGGGAATTATTAGTGTACACACACACATAAATACACACACACACACACACACACACACACACTCTGTAAAAGTAGGGAATCATTACAACTGTAGCACCAAGTTAAAACACACACACACACACACAATATTTATGATTCGTATCGTTCGTTTGTTTCGTTTATAAATGGCTCAAACATGTATACGTTGGCCTTGGTCACCTATGTCGGCTCTCCACACTGCTCGATCTCTGGCAGCCTCCCTATTCAGTCCCTTATCCCCAGGTCTTTTTCAGTCTAAATATAATCAAAATTCTATCTACCTATCTATTGCCAGAAGCCTCAATCCTGTAAAGGGTGGCCACAAACAAATCACCTCCATGTCACCCTGTCCCTGCCCTGCTCCCAGCTCACACACCCATCTCTCATATACCTCTCCACTCCATCCCTCCACCTCATCCTTGGCCTCCCCCTCCCTCTCACCCTGTCCACCTCACTCACATACACTCTCCTCATCAGTCTCTCATATACCTTTCCACTCCATCCCTCCACCTCATCCTTGGCCTCCCCCTCCCTCTCCCCCCTCCACCTCACTCATATACACTCTCCTCATCAGTCTCTCATATACCTCTCCACTCCATCCCTCCACCTCATCCTTGGCCTCCCCCTCCCTCTCCCCCCTCCACCTCACTCATATACACTCTCCTCATCAGTCTCTCATATACCTCTCCACTCCATCCCTCCATCTCATCCTTGGCCTCCCCCTCCCTCTCCCCCCTCCACCTCACTCACATACACTCTCCTCATCAGTCTCTCATATACCTCTCCACTCCATCCCTCCATCTCATCCTTGGCCTCCCCCTCCCTCTCCCCCCTCCACCTCACTCACATACACTCTCCTCATCAGTCTCTCATATACCTCTCCACTCCATCCCTCCATCTCATCCTTGGCCTCCCCCTCCCTCTCCCCCGTCCACCTCACTCACATACACTCTCCTCATCAGTCTCTCATATACCTCTCCACTCCATCCCTCCATCTCATCCTTGGCCTCCCCCTCCCTCCCACCCTCTTCACCTCACTCACACACACTCTCCTCATCAGTCTCTCATATAACACTCCACTCCATCCCTCCATCTCATCCTTGGCCTCCCCCTCCCTCTCACCCTCTCCACCTCACTCATATACACTCTCCTCATCAGTCTCTCATATACCTCTCCATCCCTCCACCTCATCCTTGGCCTCCCCCTCCCTCTCACCCTCTTCACCTCACATACACTCTCCTCATCAGTCTCTCATATACCTCTCCACTCCATCCCTCCACCTCATCCTTGGCCTCCCCCTCCCTCTCCCCCTCTTCACCTCACTCACATACACTCTCCTCATCAGTCTCTCGCTCTCCATCCTCTCAAAATTCCTTCCCATATAATATTCCACAAACAGCAAACGGATCATCAATCATAAAACATTGGAAAATAAAACACAACACAGCGACACTCACCAGACCCAGGTAACAGGGCCGTTTGTCTGGTAACAGGTCAGTCTGGGCCCTATACCAATCCATCCCAGGTCATTCCAGTTAGTATAAGTTAGGTTAGGTCAGGTCAGGTCAGGAGGGGTTAGATAGGAGTTAGATAGGGGTTAGTTTGGGGTTAGATAGGGGTTGTTAGGTTACGTTAGGTCAGGTGAGGTCAGGTTAGGTGGGGTTAGATAGGGTTGTTAGGTTAGGTTAGGTCAAGCTGGATTATAAGTGACCTAGGGATGCAATGATAAGGGCCTCCATGACCAGAAACTCGATCTTTCTCCGCCCACAACCAGAAATCCGATCTTCCTCCGCCCACAAATCTGATCTTCCTCCGCCCACAAATCCGATATTTCTCCGCCCACAAATCCGATCTTCCTCCGCCCACACACACATGCCCGGCCGTCCCCTTCGCCCTACTCCACCCGGGCCACTGAATTCAAACACACTCCCCTTCGGCACCCTCTACGATCATCAGGCGTTGTTTCTGCAAGGGATTTAAATTGCTGCAGGCAGAGAAATTGTTGCTATACTCCTGTCACTCTAACTTGGTCTAAAATTACCATCTCTCTACATGAAATATACTGTGAGCAGAATAGTAGTGCCAGTTTGTATAGTATTTTCACCATAACTTGGCCTAAAATTACCATCTCAATTAAAATAAACTGTAGGCAGAGAAACAGTGCCAATTCCTATACTCTTTTCACCATAACTTGGCCTAAAACTACCACCTCTCTAATTCAAATATACTGTAAGCAGAGAAATAGTAGCAGTTTCTATACTCTTTTCACTCTAACTTGGCCTAAAATTGCTATCTCACTAAATAAACTGTAGGCAGAGAAATAGTGCCAATTCCTATACTCTTTTCACCCTAACTTGGCCTAAAATTGCCATCTCTAAGTGAAATATACTGTATGCAGAAAACAGTACTGGCAGATTGTGTTGTTATACTCTTTTTACTCTAACTTGGCCTAAAATTACCACCTCTCTAATTCAAATATAGAGAAAAACAGTGCCAATTCCTATACTCTTTTCACTCTAACTTGGCCTAAAATTACCATCTAATTCAAACATACTGTAAGGAGGGAAACGGTGCCAATTCTTATACTCTGTTCACTCTAACTTGGCCTAAAACTGCCCCTTCTCAATCTTAAATGCTGAGTTGCAATAAAAGATTAACAAATATAGTGCTAGTCATGAAGAAGTGCTTTGGAGTGGATACAGAGCCATTATGACCCGCATCTGAAAATTTGCCTATACAGTACAATAAGTATTTACCATCACCTATTAGATATTATTCTATCTATCTATCTATCTATTGCCAGATGCCTCAATCCCGTTTGGGGTGGCCACAAACAAATCGCCTCCAAGTCGCCCCGTCCCCCGCCATTTCACTGCCCTGCTCCCAACTCACACCCCCCTCTCTCATATACCTCTCCACCCCATCCCTCCATCTCATCCTCGGCCTCCCCCTCCCTCTTCCCCCCTCCACCTCACTCACATACACTCTCCTCGTCAGTCTTTCACCCTCCATCCTCTGGTTATATAAATTGCTTGATGTGAAGAAATATACACACGTAAGTTTTCTGCTCACACAAGGCCCTCCGTACACAAAAACACGCATTTGTAAGTTTTCCTGTTGATGAGGCAGTGAATGTGAAAAACTACTCATATGAGGACTTGATATGGAAAAATACCCATACGTAGGAGTCTTTCTGCATATACAAGGCCTTGATATGGAAAAATACCCATATGTAAGAGTCTCCCAGTTTATATGAGGCCTTGATATGAAAAAAATACCCATATGTAAGAGTCTTTCTGCATATACAAGGCCTTGATATGGAAAAATACCCATACGTAAGAGACTTCCTGTTTGTACGAGGCCTCGACGTGAAAAATACCCATACGTAAGAGTCTCCCAGTTTATATGAGGCCTTGATATGAAAACAATACCCATACGTAGGAGTCTTTCTGCTTGTACGAGGCCTTGATATGGAAAAAATACCCATACGTAGGAGTCTTTCTACTTATACGAGACCTCAATATCAAAAAATACCCATACGTAAGAGACTTCCTTTTTACATAAGGCCTTGATGTCAAAAATACCCATACATAGGAGTCTTTCTGCTTGTACGAGGCCCTGATATGAAATAATACCCATATGTAAGAGTCCTTGTCTTTATAGGAGGCCTTGATATGGAAAAAATACCCATACATAGGTCTCTTTCTACTTATACGAGACCTCAATATCAAAAAATACCCATACATAGGAGTCTTTCTGCCTGTACGAGGCCTTGATATGGAAAAATACCCATACATAAGAGTCCTTGTGCTTATATGAGGCCTTGATATGGAAAAAATACCCATACGTAGGTCTCTTTCTACTTATACGAGACCTCAATATCAAAAAATACCCATACATAGGAGTCTTTCTGCATATACAAGGACTGGATATGGAAAAATACCCATATGTAAGAGTCCTTGTGCTTACATGAGGCCTTGATATGAAATAATACCCATACACAGGAGCTTTCCCACAAACGAAGTGCTCAATACAAAGAAATATCCACATGCAAGGGCCTTCCTGTGTATGTGACATGCTCAGTGTCAAAAACTATCCATTGCCAGGTCCCTTAATCCCATAATGGGTGGCCAAAAACAAATCGCCTCCATGTCGCCCTGTCCCCCGCCATTTCACTCAAAAATACCCACTTCTAATAATTTTCCTGCTCACATGAAGTACCCATTATGAAGAAAATACCCATTCGTAAGGTATTCCACTTACACAAAGTCCTCAGTAAAAAGAAATATGCATATGTTCAGAGTTTTCCTGTGCATGATATGAAAAATACCCATGAGTAATAGAATTCCTGCTCATACAAGGCACACAATATGAAAAAAATACCCATACATATGCTATTCCACTTACACAAAGTCCTCAGTACAAAGAAATATGCATGTGTTCAGAGTTTTCCTGTAAAAATTAGTGTTTAATAAGAAAAATACCCATTAGTAATAGTTCTCCTGCTCATACAAGGCACCCAATATGGAAAAATACTCATACATACGAGTTTTTATGCTGATATGAAGCACTCAGTTTAAAAAAAAAAAGCCCATACACTGGAGTTTTTATGCTATGATGTGCTCAATGGAAAACAAATACTCATACACGAGTTTTTATGCTGATATGAAGCCCTCGATTAATAAAAATACTTGGAGCAACGTTGGGTCTGGTTAGTACTTGGATGGGTGACCGCCGGGGAACACCAGATGCTGTTGGCATCCCTACGTCAAGTGGGGTTGGTGGAGGATTGGTGCCCCTCCCCGTAAAACAATTAACTCTGAGCCCTTGGCCACCCTGTCTGGGATACATGGCGTCTGGCAATGAATGAATGAAAAATGAAACAACCTAACCTCTCCAGATAACGGGGGCTTCCCTGTAACAACAATTTAAATTATCATCTTTATATTTACCTGCCATAACAGTCAATGGAGTAGGCGCCTTCCCTCAGAGGCATTGACGTATCTAGCTGGAGGAACTACCCGGACGAGGAATCATCAAGCCCAAACGAAGAATTATCGCAGCCTGAATGAAGAATCCACCTGGACCTGTCAACATCTCTGGCCTCTCCCCATACCACCCCAGGACGTGAATGGGCTGCAGTGTTGGCTCAGAAGCACATCCACGAAAATGCACCACAGTAGCGTACCTAAAAATGAAAATCGCCTTATTTTCTATATACACACCATTAGAATTCACAAAATCACCAAAAAACTACCCAAATCCAATAGCTTCCTTTGCCATATTAATTTCTAAAGCCTACTCATCTTCCTAAACACTAAGATGGCTGGCATTTTTGGCGATGTAAAACTGCCTCCATTCTCCTGATCGGGAGCACCTGTGGTCGTTCACGTATCAACGCCATTTTAATTTCACAAAAAAACATTACATTCTGCCATAATTAACTAACATGCAATGGATATAACAATCTACAGGTCTTTCCCATCCCCATATCACCTGCAACACTTCTGATTAATATGGATGGCGGCAATACTCGGCGATTTAAATTGACACTCCTCAGCCTGGCTTGTTAAATGGCCGCCACCTGGGCCTTTAACTCAACGTAAACATCTTATTTCACCTTCCAAAACACTCATAATTACACCACACATCTCCTTGAGTCTCCTTCATATTAATCTCCAACGCCTACTCATGTACTGACGATATTCAAATCCAAAAATAATTATGGATGCTTGAAATAATATGAGATTTAAATAGCACTCTCCGCTCACCTGGATTTAAAGGGACGCCTTGGATGCCCACCGCCCTTTATCTTCCCTGCAGCTAATAATTATACACTATATCAACCAACTCCAATTCTCCATTAAGTCACCAAACACTAATAAATAAACAGGCGTGATATCTGCCATGATAATAAGTGAAGTAACACCATAAATATAGAATAATAAAGGCCGTAGGCACTCACCTCCGTCATCTCCAGCAGCTCCGTCTCATTTCCCACAATGCTCCTGTGACGTCACCTCCACCCGTAAAATTATATACTTTTTAATAGCAAATTTTAAGCACAGAATCTTTTGAGTATATTATCAGCTGTCCAAATAATAATTACTGTGCAAAATTTATAATGAGGAAAGTAGGAAGAGGTCTACGAAGCGTCCCAGGCCACGTAGATTAAAGGTTCACCCGATGACTAGCAATGTCTTCAGAAACGGAGGAACGAAGCCGTAATCTGGGCTGGGATGAGGAAAGCCTTAATAAACAGTGTACACAGAAAAATATATACTGAAATTTCAAATGGAGGGCCAACAGGGGGCCAGTGGGGGGTTAAGGATCTGACTGGAGAACACGGACTCACCCAAGGCCTTCCGTAACTACACCACTGTATACACCTCGACTGTGATACTCATACAGCCTCCATCGATATTATAGGCCTATTAGATATACACGTATAAATAACATGCATGAATCCTGGTAGGTAGGGGCGCCCACCATCCACTCACTTGGTGTGTAATTCCTTCAGGTGGCTCTGAAATGAGTGACAATCCAATGAAGTGCTTTCCAGTAACCCAAGAGACCATAATTACGCTGGGTGATAACCACATAACCAACAAATGGATGCTATAGTGAGTTCAGGCGCTCACTCTGGACGTGGCACGTAAGGGGTTGAAAGCCGTGGGCTGGTTGGGGTCCACTGCTAACAAAATATCATTCAGGGATACATAACTGGTCACTATCGCCTTCTGTGTCTGGATTGAGTTGTGTGGGCCTAGTTCCCCATATTCCTGATGGAGCAGGAAAGGACTGGATGAAAGAAGAATGGATAGGAAATAATATGGAAGAGAAAGTCGGGGAGAAATGAAAATCATAGATTGAATCGCCAAGAGTACGGTGCTACGAAGCCTCTTATGCCACCCAGACTAGTCCAATGGAGACTCATGAGATAAAACCTATAGCCCAGATGATCACTGCTCCCACTAGGGGTTGCAGATATTTTAAAAACACAAAGTTCACCATAAATAAACAAGCCACCCGTATTTTTTCCAGTTTTCTTCAATGGCACAATCAAGGAAAACGTGAAACTTTAGGGGTAACTACTCTACTGAGTTTTTCATTGCGACGGATTGCTAGGAACTTCGTTAATACGGTAAATTGTAGTGTACCATAGGTTATCCCGCCATTTCCTGGGTTAATTGGCGTGGTAAGGGCCTCTGCAATGGGTACTAGACTGTTTTGGCTGCAGACATGAGACGCCTTGGTGTGAGCAGGCAGGAATATCAATTGGGAGTGCCTGGACCATTTTTGAGCAAGATCGTGGACTTGGGCGGATTCAGGGGTGTTGCCCATGGTTTATCACGCTGAGATTAGTATACAGAACTTTATACACATGAAATACATCCTTCACTGGCTGTTTTATGTCAAATACAAAATATACTTGGTTGACAAACGTTACGTGGTCGAAAGAAAGGGGATACAAGACCTTCATTATCTTGGTATGCGAGAAGAACACCTCGAAAATATTCCTGAATCCTCCCCTGGTTGACATATTCGACTGTGGTTTTAAAGCCGCGGTATCAGTTTCACCACACAAGAAATCTAATGTTATTTCCATCTCCTGCCCCGTCTTTTTTCCTCCCGATTGGTTGAAAATCTCTCTCGTCTCGCCCCAAAGAATTCGTTCAACACACTCTTTCCTCCAACTCAGGCGTACTGTATATCCGTTCATTATCCATACTAACCTTGTCAAACCTCTCCTTACTGATCCTTTGCCTCCGTTTGGACACGTACTTTTATCTACTACTACCCTAGTCCCCTACCACACACACACACACACACACACACACACACAAAATCCTTGGTGTAACATACATCAATGTCATTTAAACAACACATCACAAACGTTAAAGATAAAATAACACCAAGACTCAATGCCTTAAGGTCACTTGCCCATAAAAAATTTAGACACAACAAAGAAACCACCACCACAGTATACAAACAATACATACGTTCAGTGATGAATTATGCAAACCTTGCCTGGGCTCCTAATCTCACCAAAACACACTACAACACTTTACATACCTCACTAAAACACACTACAACACTCTACAGACCAAGGCCCTAAAAATGGGCTGCACAGCTACTACACCCACAGACCATCTACACCAGAGTCCTCAAAGTCAAGGATCACCTAGACATGAGAGGCACCCAAATTCTTGCCGCAGCCTCCACAAACCCACACCATCCACTACACTACACCACTCATTACATTACATGGCAGCACATCCACACACACCAAGGAACATCAAAACAACACCCATCACACGATACCATACACAAACACTGTCATCTCTCCCCCCTCACCCACCTCAGACCAGCTTCCAGAAGCATATCCACACTCGGATCACTCGCCGCTCCATTCAGTCACTTAACACACGGCTGCATGCACGGCCTGCTGACATCCACCCTTCTGAATCCTACCTCCCTGCATGCACGGCCTGCTGACATCCACCCTTCTGAATCCTACCTCCCTGCATGCACGGCCTGCTGACATCCACCCTTCTGAATCCTACCTCCCTGCATGCACGGCCTGCTGACATCCACCCTTCTGAATGCTATCCCCCTGCATGCACGGCCTGCTGACATCCACCCTTCTGAATCCTACCTCCCTGCATGCACGGCCTGCTGACATCCACCCTTCTGAATCCTACCTCCCTACATGCACGGCCTGCTGACATCCACCCTTCTGAATGCTATCCCCCTGCATGCACGGCCTCCTGACATCCACCCTTCTGAATCCTACCTCCCTGCATGCACGACCTGCTGACATCCACCCTTCTGAATCCTACCTCCCTGCATGCACGGCCTGCTGACATCCACCCTTCTGAATCCTACCTCCCTGCATGCACGGCCTCCTGATATCCACCCTTCTGAATCCTACCTCCCTGCATGCACTGCCTCCTGATATCCACCCTTCTGAATCCTACCTCCCTGCATGCACGGCCTGCTGACATCCACCCTTCTGAATCCTACCTCCGTAGCTGATGCCTGTCCAGGATGCAACACAGCACCCCATACTATTAAGCACATTATGCAAGACTGCATTGCACACAATCTGCAACACAGCACCCCATACTATTAAGCACATTATGCAAGACTGCATTGCACACAATCTGCAACACAGCACCCCATACTATTAAGCACATTATGCAAGACTGCATTGCACACAATCACCTACGCCAACAACACAACATACACTCCTTGACAGCTCTGTGGGAAAGCCCGGTCTCGGCGATGGCCTTCCTTAGGGACTCGGGGCTGTTCGGCCAGACTGCCTAGGGAACAACTACTACTACTACTACCTCTCCTCATCACAACACCAATACACTCCAGTCCTTCTTTCCTGAAAATGGGAGCAGATGATGAACTAAAGCTTTCAGTCCATAACTTTAAATTCAAACGAGGTAGGTGGGGCAAAATTCAAAAAACAAATTCAAAAGGTCATTCAGTCACGTCACAAAATATATATTCTTTATTCATAAAGTATTTGTCTCAAGAAAATCATACACTATGCCTATGAAAATCTAGAATGTATAAAAATTGAAATGCAGTTACGAAAATCTTATATGAACTTAATACTGACTGTTCTTGTTGTAGTGTTTGGATGTCCTTGTTGGAATTATGGCTCTGCATATTTTTGACCCCCAAGAGGTGTCTGGGGCTTCTTCAATCACATAATTCCACCATGGGAAGAGGATGGCCATCTACCCCTTAAATCTACTATAGGGGTAGACTGGGAGGGGTAGATTGAGACAGTTTGGGAGGAAGGATGGGACTGGAATGCATTGGTGTTGTGAAGAGGAGGGGTAGACTGAGATGGTTTGTGATGAGAAGGGGTAGATTGAGATGGTTTGTGATGAGGAGGGGTAGATTGAGATGGTTTGTGATGAGGAGGGGTAGATTGAGATGGTTTGGGAGGAAGGATGGGACTGGAGTGTATTGGTGTTGTGAAGAGGAGGGGTAGGCTGAGATGGTTTGTGATGAGGAGGGGTAGACTGAGATGGTTTGAGCACGTGGAGAGGATGGAGGATGACAAATGGGTGTGGAGGGTGAGAAGTGTGAACGTTGGGGGTGGGGTTGTGAGAGGCAGACTGAAAAAGACCTGGGATAAGGTCATAGAGTGTGACCTCAGGGATTATGGCACCTGGGAATAAAGATAGATAAACTGATAGATAGATAGAATTTTCACCTTCAATTATTTTCCCCACAAATCTAATCAACATACACAAACTCCCTTCAAATCAGTTTCAAAAATCAACATATTTTACAGAACAGAATCTCCTTACATATTACTGATTTCCGCGATTCAGACGCAGTTTCCTTTCGCTCTCGAGGATTTTCGCACTTCGCCAAACATCCTGGGTCAGCGAAGATTCTCCACAGCTCAGCGCGACAAGCCTGGAAATTCAGGAGAGGCGGACGAGTTAGAGAATGACAGGAAATAGGGATGTATGGAAGTGTAAATGTTGCTCTTATGTATGGATGTGAAGCTTGGACCCTCATGGATAGATGGACGAGTGAAAGGAGTGGAAATGAGTTGAAAGGAGCATTTGGAGTTATATGGAGAGACAGACTGACAAATGAGGAGGTGAAGGAGTGTTGTGGTGTGGATGTGGAGTTATATGGAGAGACAGACAGACAAATGAGGATGTGAAGGAGTGTTGTGGTGTGGATGTGGAGTTATATGGAGACAGACTGACAAATGAGGATGTGAAGGAGCGTTGTGGATGTGGATGTGGAGTTACATGGAGAGACAGACTGATAAATGAGGATGCGAAGGAGTGTTGTGTTGTGGTGTGGATGTGGAGTTACATGGAGAGACAGACTGACAAATGAGGATGTGAAGGAGCGTTGTGGTGTGGATGTGGATGTGAAGTTACATGGAGAGACAGACTGATAAATGAGGATGTGAAGAGAGTGTTGTGGTGTGGATGAGACAGAAAGCATTAACCCCTACTTTAACGGAAATGTGTTCTGATGTACCCCCGCACATCGCTTGTAAACACCCGTGAGACACCACCAGAACCGCAACCGTGGTCCACTGGTACATCCCCTAATGAACGTACGTAGCGAGTTTAGTGACGCCAGACGCTGGGCATCACAGGGTAATTAAATAAGCCATTCATCCATGCAGTACATTTTCTTCAAGCCAGTTTGTACAGTAACTACCTGGGTCATAGTACTTCAGCACATGTAAACGTATGTAATGATTTATTCTACGATAATTTCTTTACAATGGCAACATCACGCTGGGTTTGTGTGATCGTCAGTAGACAAACAAATCTATCTATCTATTGCCAGACGCCTCAATCCCGTTTGGGGTGGCCACAAACAAATCGCCTCCAAGTCGCCCTGTCTCCCCCCGCCATTTCACGGCCCTGCTCCCAACTCACACCCCCCCCTCCCTCATATACCTCTCCACCCCATCCTTCCATCTCATCCTCGGCCTCCCCCTCCCTCTTCCCCCCTCCACCTCGTTCACATACACTCTCCTCGTCAGTCTTTCACAAACGAATCACAAAGCGTAAATAGTTTGGATGTGGCAAAAAACATACACTACCCCCCACACTACAGGAGAGGCAGGTGTCAGGTCGGTATGGGGGGAGTACACAGTGTTTACATTGGGGGGAGGGGTTGGTGAAGGAGGGGTTAAGAGAAATACACTGAGGTAGTCTGGCCATGTGGAGAGGATGATGATGATGATGAAGATGATGATGATGATGAAGATGATGATGATGATGATGATGATGATGATGATGATGATGATGATGATGATGATGATGATAATGGTGGATCATACCTTGCCAATATAAGAAGATGGTGCAAGTCTTCCGCTGAAATCCCGTTGTCACTCTTACGACTGTCAACAAAGTCATCTTGAACCAGCTGAAATAATAAAAATAATAATAATAATAATAATAATAACAATAATAATAATAATAATAATAATAATACCTACCATTTCACTGCCCTGCTCCCAGCTCACACCCCCCTCTCTCATATACCTCTCCACTCCATCCCTCCATCTCATCCTTGGCCTCCCCCTCCCTCTCCCCCCATCCACCTCACTCACATACACTCTCCTTGTCAGTCTCTCATATACCTCTCCACTCCATCCCTCCATCTCATCCTTGGCCTCCCCCTCCCTCTACCCCCCTCCACCTCACTCACATACACTCTCCTTGTCAGTCTCTCACTCTCCATCCTCTCCACACGGCCAATCACACCCACGAAAAACACAAACGGCTAAAAAACGCGTTACTCTACCTTCTGCATGTCATCGGAGAGCGTGTAGGGGAGGAGGCGCGTGGTGGTGAGGTAGGTGCGGATGTCGGAGAGCAGGTCTGGGGTCAGTAGTGCGTGTGCTCGTTCAAACGCGGCCGCTACGTTTGTTTGTTGTGGTTCTAGCCTCACTTCGGCGTCACTAGAGAAAGAGAGATAGAGGGAGTGAGTCAGAGATCATTTTTCCCTCTGGTTATGGCCTCACTAGAGAAAGAGAGAGAGAGAGAGTGAGTCAGAGATCATTTTTCCCTCTGGTTATGGCCTCACTAGAGAAAGAGAGAGAGAGAGAGAGTGAGTTAGAGATCATTTTTCCCTCTGGTTATGGCCTCACTAGAGAAAGAGAGAGAGAGAGAGTGAGTTAGAGATAATTTTTCCTACCTGACTTCATTACCACTAGGAGAGAAAGATAGATAGAGTTAGAGATAGACTTTCTTCCCTATGTTTCCAGTCTCACTTCAGCATCACTAGAGAAAGAGAGATAGAGAGAGTGAGTTAAGAGATCGATTTTTGTCCCCTTTCATGAAAAAAAAAGGGAAAAGCCAAAGGTCTGACACAAACTGATGCTGACAGGAACACACACACACACACACACACATACCATACCAAAACAACACACCTCTCTCTCTCTCACACACACACACACACACACACACACACACACACACACACACACACACACACACACACCAAAACAACACCTCTCTCTCTCTCTCACACACACACACACACACACACACACATACCACACCAAACCAACACACCTCTCTCTCTCTCTCACAAACACACACACACACAAACACACACCACACCGCAGCACACCAAAACAACACACCTCTCTCTCTCTCTCTCACACACACACACACACACACAGCACACCAAAACAACACACCTCTCTCTCTCTCTCACACACACACACACACACACACAGCACACCAAAACAACACACCTCTCTCTCTCACTCAAACACACACACACACACAACCACCAAACACCAGTACTTTCCAATGCATGACGATAGGACAATTCTCTCTCTCTCTCTATGACAGGATAATTCTCTCAGCCCTCTCTCTCTCTCTCTCTCTCTCTATGACAGGATAATTCTCTCAGCCCTCTCTCTCTCTCTCTATGACAGGATAATTCTCTCAGCCCTCTCTCTCTCAATGACAGGTTAATTCTCTCAGCCCTCTCTCTCTCTCTCTCTCTCACTCAGTACCTTCCAATGCAGGATGATACAACCTCTCTCTCCCTCTCTCTCTCTCTCTCACCAGGTAATCATGGCGCGTCCTTCTGAGACAATCAACACAGGAATATTTGTATGCTGCTCAATATTGTGGAACTGGAAATCATAATCCACTCGTTGCCAGTTGACGAGGTTCCCCAAGGCCGTTAGGTTCCGTACGCCCTTCGAGTCTAACTGTCCTGCGGTTAGGCAGGTCTCGTCCAGGAACAAGTGCGTGTGTTTGGGCAGCTGTAGAAGACCGCTTGTGAGTCTGTTGGCGTTGTAGTCCTGTAGAGAGAGAGAGAGACACATGAGGGGAGGAGAAAAGGGAGAAAGAGGAACAGGAGAGAGTGGAGGGAAGAAAGAATATTGTAGAGGAAAGAGAAAGAGAGAGAAAGAGAGAGAGAGACATGAGGGGAGGAGAAAAGGGAGAAAGAGGAACAGGAGAGAGTGGACGGAAGAAAGAATATTGTAGAGGAGAGAGAGAGAGAGAGAGAGAGACATGAGGGGAGGAGAAAAGGGAGAAAGAGGAACAGGAGAGAGTGGACGGAAGAAAGAATATTGTAGAGGAGAGAGAGAGAGAGAGAGAGAGACATGAGGGGAGGAGAAAAGGGAGAAAGAGGAACAGGAGAGAGTGGAGGGAAGAAAGAATATTGTAGAGGAAAGAGAAAGAGAGAGAGAGAGAGACATGAGGGGAGGAGAAAAGGGAGAAAGAGGAACAGGAGAGAGTGGAGGGAAGAAAGAAAGAATATTGTAGAGGAAAGAGAGAGAGAGTGATTATTTTTTTGATATTCATTATTTTTGTCACAATCATCATCATCATCTTTTCTCAGCTAAGGATAATAATAAAAAGTAATAATAATAATAATAATAATAATAATAATATCCTATCAATCTATAATAACAACAATAATAATAATAATAATAATAATATCCTATCAATCTATAATAATAATAATAACAAAAAGCATCAAACGCACCTTCTTCGGGACAAACGCTGTCGTGTTCATGTTTGCGATGGTGATGGGGAGGGAGTAGGACTGTGTAACGATGTGTACAAGCAGGCTGTACAAACGGGTGGTGTACTGCTGGTCTTGTAACGCTGATGTAATGCCTGAAAGGTTGATGCTGTACTTCCCCAAGGCAATCACATCCTGGAAAATGAAAAGGGTGAGTTTGTGATACAGGGTGAGGGTGAAGGGAGAGGATTTTAATGTTAGGGTGAACTACTGCTACTACTACTACTATACTATTACTACTATAACTACTATTACATCCTGGGAAGAGAAAGGGTGAGTTTGTGATACAGGGTGAGGGTGAAGGGAGGGGATTTTAAAGTTAGGGTGAACTACTACTACTACTACTGCTGCTACTACTACTACTGCTACTACTACTACTACTACCACTACTACTAAAACTGAAGCCATCCCAACCTTTCGGAGATAAACAGACGAGATGAGATGACATATAATCAAATCCGCAGCCAGTCCATCACCCATACACGCCTCCACCAGCACTCGTCGCAGCTGCTCTCGAGTCTCCCTGGGGTTCGACAGGGCGGGCGGCTGGGCGGGCAGGAGGGGGTTGGTGTGGGGCATGGTGTGGGCGCGTAACACATGGAGTCTGTGGAGAAAGGGCGCTGGGGTGAAGTAAGATTGGGTGGGATTAGGTAGGGAAGGGAAGGGAAGGGAAGGGAAGGGAAGGGTAGGGAAGGGTAGGGTAGGGAAGGGAAGGGAAGGGAAGGGAAGGGAAGGGAAGGGTAGGGTAGGGTAGGGTAGGGTAGGGTTTGGAAGGGAAGGGAAGGGAAGGGAAGGGAAGGGTAGGGTAGGGTAGGGTAACGTAGCGTAGGGTAGGGTAAGGTAGGGTAGGGTAGGGAAGGGAAGGGAAGGGAAGGGTAGGGTAGGGTAGGGTAGGGAAGGGAAGGGAAGGGTAGGGTAGGGTAGGGTAGGGTAGGGTAGGGTAGGGTAGGGTAGGGTTGGGAAGGGAAGTGTAGGGTAGGGAAGGGTAGGGTAGGGTTAGATTACAAGCATACAGTTTCACTCTCTCTCTCTCTCTTGATACTTCTCTCCTCTTCTCTCTCTCATACAGTATTAGTGCCAAAGTGATAACATGTGTAGTGCTTCAGGCTTCAGGCAATGGACTAACTAGGCTACTCTCTCACCTGGGTACGAGGGATGGTGGGGGGGAGTGGGCTGCCTCTTCTTCAATCTCCATCCCCACCACATCACCATCCTCTCGCGGAGTAGAGGTCGATGCCAGAGAAGGATCGACTGAGAGGATGCCGACGACCTCAATCACGTCATTCAAGGAGAAACTTTGTCCCTCATACGTCTGTTGGGATAGATAGATAAAGATAGATAGATACCAATAGTAGATAGATAGACAGACAGATAGATAGATAGATAAACGTCCGTACCTTCACCAGACAGGGGGTGCCAGACATGCCAGGCAGGGGGAAGTTGAGGCAGGGTGTGGTGGGTGCGGAGGCTGTGGTGGTGGTGGTGGCAGGCACATCGTCACCCTCTCCCTCACCCTCCGACTCGCCCCTCGTCCTCTTGGCCTCGTTCGAACCAGTCATTGGGTCCATTTCCATGCTGAGGTCGTTAGGAGAAATAGGAAATAGTCTTGCGCATTTCTTCCTTTATTTTTAGTAGTAGTAAATCTCTCTCAATCCCTCTCTCTTTGTCTCCAAATCTCTCTCTCTATTTCTATCTCTAGTCTCCATATCTCTCCCTCCCTCCCTCTCTTTCTTTCCATCTGTCTGTCTGTCAGTCTGCCTCTGAACTTTCCATCTGTCTCAGTCTTTCTCTCCCTCCCTCTCTTTCTTACCACCTGTCTGTCTGTCTCAGTCTCTCTCTCCCTCCCTCCCTCTTTCTTACCATCTGTCTGTCTGTCTCAGTCTTTCTCTCCCTCCCTCCCTCTTTCTTACCATCTGTCTGTCTGTCTCAATCTCTCTCTCCCTCCCTCCCTCTTTCTTACCATCTGTCTGTCTGTCTTTCTCTCCCTCCCTCCCTCTTTCTTACCACCTGTCTGTCTGTCTCAATCTCTCTCTCCCTCTTTCTTACCACCTGTCTGTCTGTCAGTCTGTCTTAACGTTCCCTCTGTCTGTCTGTCTCAACGTGTGTCTCAACTTTCTGTCCATCTGTCCATTTTAACTGTCTGTCTGTCACTCTGTCTCTCAACATTCCATCTATCTGTCTATCTATCTATCTATCTGTGTGTCTATCTATCTCACCTTTCTGCACTATCCGGCCCCACCCTCCGCTCCATCTCTTCACCGCCATCCTCGTCCCCAGCTGCTCTCTTCTTCCTTGACGCACCACAAGACGTACTCGCTTCAGGGCTGCTTGGGTTAAGGTCTCGGTAAATCTGAAAACATAAACACAGCCGCCTAAATTATCGTATCCAACCACCTCAGTCTATCTGGCTGTAGATAGATAGAATTACAAGGGAAGGGGACAGGGTGACATGGAGATGATTTGTTTGTGGCCACCCCTTTGAGGATTATTGTGTCTGGCTATAGATAGATAAACACATAGATGGTATTACTAGGGAAGGGGTCAGGGTGACATGGAGGTGATTTGTTTGTGGCCACCCCTTTGAGGATTATTGTGTCTGGCTATAGATAGATAAACACATAGATGGTATTACTCGGGAAGGGGTCAGGGTGACATGCAGGTGATTTGTTCGTGGGCACCCCTTACTGGATTAAGGCATTTGGCTATAGATACACAAACAGACAGATTGACAGGTAGATAGATGGATAGACAGGTAGAATTACTAGGGAAGGGGACAGGGTGACATGGAGGTGATTTGTTTGTGGCCACACCTTACCAGATTATGATGTCTGGCTAGAGAGAGAGAGAGAGAGAGAGAGAGAGAGCCCTCAGTTCCTCCATACTCACCTCTTTCACCCAGTCATTCTCTCCTGGTATAGGGACGCAGTAGTAAATCAGCCGATCGCCAGTCACACACTCAGGACTGTCTGTTATGATGGCTTCCTGTGTCTGAAAATAACATGGCAGGTTATATATCTATCGCAGGGCGTCACGCTATAGATAGATAGATAGATAGATAGACGAGGATATGGATGAGAACAAGGGAAGTGTGGGCTTAATAATCTACGTTGTCATCAATATCATCATCAAAATCATTATCATCATCATCATCATCATCACCACCATTATTGTTATCTTCATCAGTATTATTATCATCATCATCACCACCATCATTATCTTTATCATCATTATTACTGTCACCATCACCACCATCATCATCACCATCATCATTTGGCAATATTCTTTTCTCATCTAGTCTGCTCTCTCTCACTGGTTAAGGAAGCTCCCTAACACCTCTTCCTTATTGATTTATTTTTTTATACGACTGAGTAATATTGTTTTGTATAGTATTTTTTAAGGGTATGGTGACGTTAGAGTGATTTACGTGACTGGACAGCAATTAATAAGCAAAATAAATCACTTTGGAAGAGGTGTTATGGAGCCTCCTTAACATATGTGAGTATGAGCCTCTCTCTCTCTCTCCCTCCTTCTCCTCTCTCTCTCTCTCTCTTTACCCCACACTCAGCAATGTCCCTGTATCGTCCGGCCTGTAGTCTTGTCTTGCCGCTGTTGTCACGAACTTGGTAAACATCCAGGAAGAACTCGCTGTCGAACATGTCCTGAATCATACCCCTGAACCGCACCACCTGACTGGGACGCAGCTGGTGCAGAGGCGTTTCATTAACCCACGGCAGCTGGGAAAAAAGATAGAGGGAGAGGATAATATATTGTTGCAAGAAGATGAGTGAGAGACTGATGAGAAGAGTGTATGTGAGTGAGGCGGAGGCCAAGGATGAGATGGAGGGATGGAGTGGAGAGGTATATGAGAGAGAGGAGTGTGAGCTGGGGGGAGGGCAGTGAAATGGCAGGGGACAGGGTGACATGGAGGTAATTTGTTTGTGGCCACCCCTTACGGGATTGAGGCGTCTGGCAATAGATAGATAGACAATAATTATCCCAATCTAATAATAAAATGAAAGAAATAACATGAATATTTCCCTCTTACCTTCTTGAGAACAGACTCCTGGCTAATCTCTTGCTCAAAATACTGCTTGACTCTCTCCCTCCAGGGTCCTGCTGCCCCACACTCCTCTGGGGAAATATTACAATGCTAAATAAACCTTTTCTGTGGAATGGAGTGGGGAGGTATATAAGAGACTAACTAGGAGAGTATGTGAGTGAGGTAGAGAGGTGAGAAGGAGGGAAAGGCCAAGGATGAGATGGATGGATGGAGTGGTATATGCGACTAACTAGGAGAGTGCATGTCAGTGAGGTGGAGGGGGGAGAGACCAAGGATGAGGTGGAGGGATGGAGTGGAGAGGTATATAAGAGACTAGCTAGGAGAGTGTGAGTGAGGTGGAAGGAGGGAGAGGGAGGGGGAGGCCAAGGATGAGATGGAGAATAAACACCTGAACAAATAATTTAAGTACAAAAATAAATCTGTCTCCAATATAAAAATCACGCAGGTAACAGAGCCACAACCAGTCTATAATACCCTCTTCACTCCATCTTGGCCTAAAATTGCCATCTCTCCACCCTGATCACCGAGTTAGAGCATGAGATTAACACTAGAATACAATGCTAGTCATGAAGAAGTGCTAAGGAAAGGATGTAGAGCTGCGGTATTGCCTTATTCTGCCTATGAGTTACGTGAGAGGCTGCAAATGGACGAAAATGTGGACCAACTTGGAGTAACAGTAGTAAAAGTTCTTCACTATATAGAACCATTTACGGGAAAACTATGGCGTAAAAACACGGCCTCAGCACTAACCAAATATCCTGTCCACCACCCTGTGAGGTGTTACGGTCCAGTCATCAATTCCAGGCATGGTTATAGGGAAAGGGCTATGTGTATCACGTGTACAGCTGCACCCGCCAAAATTTCTCTTTCTCTGGGGGTTTGTTTACATTATGGGGGCGATCCTTGGACGATTCGGTACCAGTAAAATTCGCCATATTAAGTTTCTACCTATTTCAGAGCCAAAATTTCAATTATGGCGGTACTGAGATAAAAATATAAACTGAAATTCAATTATTCTAAAGGGATATAAATTTACTGGTGCGGAAAGTATTAATTACTGAAAGTAACGACTTCTACTCGTGCCGAAAAGTCCTTTAATTGTATATAAACAACCCAGACAGCGGTAATTCATCTTCTATATCAAAATTTTTACATTTACCTACAATGCACTAAATATAATTGTTTTTCACTCATGTACTAGTATACTGACTATTTTTTTTAGCTTATATATCAAAAGTTTTTCATCCAGCAATACAAATTTATGATAGTTTAATATTGACAAGTTGCCACCAAAACAAAGCTCTGTGTCGCGCGCCTTTCGAAATTCAACTTTGCATTTTGAGCTGAATGGCCGACGCGGGAGGAAAATATTTCATGTGTTCCCAATAGGAATATCTGGAGGTTAAGTTTGAGAATTTTGGGTTAGGATTTACAATCAAAATAGAGGAAATTTGGCATAAAAAAGAGGATTTAGCCTTTTCAACCTGCGCCTAATTTTTGCGTATTATTTCTTTACTATAGCCTTAAAATTTGGTTAATCTTAGTTATGAGGTAGTCTCCTTGGTTACTAGTCAAATATATCCTCCAATCTGACTACTCTTAACCGACAACTGGCTTTTTTTTTTTTTTTTAAATCCGACGTAGTCCATTCACTTTAACTTGGCTCATTTCATGCAGCTCAGAGAGAGAGAGAGAGAGAGAGAGAGAGAGAGAGAGAGAGAGAGAGAGAGAGAGAGAGAGAGAGCAATACCACATTTCCTCTATTAGTTATTTTTTTAACCTTCATTATTATTTTATTTAGTCTCCATTTTGTAAGCTAGCTCTATCTACTCTACAGTGTTCATTATATTTCGCTCATTGTCTCTATTTTCGTTCACTACAGCAGTTTCAAGAGGCGTGCGGGCGGTACAATATCAAAAAAGACATTCCTATTGGTTTTGCCCGCCACGCCGACAAGATGGAGACGAGGATGAGCGGAGTGATGATGCTTGAGAATGCTGCACCCACGCCCACACCCACACCCCACCCACACATACCTACACCACACCCAGATTTCTTCCACTTACTCAAACAAACCACATTTTTCATCAATCCACCCACTTCAACCCTATCCACATCACTCCCCACGCCATCCCACGCCTTCCACATCACTCCAAACACCTTCCACATCATTCCACACGCTTTCCACATCTTCCACATCACTCCACACGCCTTCTACGTCTTCCATATCACTCCACACGCCATTCCACGTCTTCCACGTCACTCCACACACCACTCCACGTCTTCCACATCACTCCACACGCCATTCCACGTCTTCCACATCACTCCACACGCCATTCCATGTCTTCCACATCACTCCACACGCCTTTCACGTCTTCCACATCACTCCACACGCCATTCCATGTCTTCCACATCACTCCACACGCCATTCCACGTCTTCCACATCACTCCACACGCCTTCTACGTCTTCCACATCACTCCACACGCCTTCCACATCACTCCACACGCCATTCACGCCTTCCACATCACCACAGGCCTCA
>NC_136985.1:1507500-1515000 GCF_032717465.1 Coenobita brevimanus | reverse complement strand
TAATTTATTTATTCTCCATTTTTCATGCACGTCTTCATTCTGCATCTCATATTCTATCTATCTATTGCCAGACGCCTCAATCCCGTTTGGGGTGGCCACAAACAAATCGCCTCCAAGTCGCCCTGTCCCCTGCCATTTCACTGCCCTGCTCCCAACTCACACCCCCCTCTCTCATATACCTCTCCACTCCATCCCTCCATCTCATCCTTGGCCTCCCCCTCCCTCTTCCCCCCTCCACCTCACTCACATACACTCTCCTCGTCAGTCTCTCAGCCTCCATCTCATATTATTACTGGCAAATATACTCATTCGTGTGGACAGTACTTAACAACTCCCCTTCACCGAATTATGCATCCTCCACCTTACTATATTACACTCTATTCATCTGTCTATCTATCTATTGCCAGACGCCTTAATCCCGTAAGGGGTGGCCATAAACAAATCGCCTCCATGTAGCCCTGTCCTCTGTCATCTCGCTGCCCTCTCTCCAGTGCAAGACATATCAACTCATGTCGTGGTAATTGTGCTTAAGTGATTTATCTTGCCTCTCTTGTATGTATTCAGGGAGAGAGAGAGAGAGAGAGAGAGAGAGAGAGAGAGAGAGAGAGAGAGAGAGCGTCACTCACAAGACTTCTCACTGCACCTGTGTACGTAAATCTTGTATACATGTGTACGTTACTGCGTGTACGTGAGATGCTGTGTGCACCAGTATGCCACGTGTGTATTGTAGGTCAGGCCTCTCTCTCTCTCTCTCTCTCTCTCTCTCTCTCTCTCTCTCTCTCTCTCTCTCTCTCATACGCAAAGAATATCATGAAGAAGAAATTATTATTATTATTATTATTATTATTATTGTACTAAATAAATCGCTAAGGAAAAGGTGTTAGGTAATTTCCACACGTAGAAGAGGGCCTGGAATGTGCTCTTTGTAATCTAATGTACTAAATAAATCGCTATGGAAAAGGTGTTAGGTAATTTCCACACGTAGAAGAGGGCCTGGAATGTGCTCTTTGTAATCTAATGTACTAAATAAATCGCTATGGAAAAGGTGTTAGGTAATATAATATTGTACTCTGACCTACTGCATGTATCTATCTATTTAACTATCAGTGTCTGTCTATCTATCTATCTATCTACCTACCTACCTACCTATCTATCTACCTACCTACCTACCTACCTATCTACCTACCTACCTACCTACCTACGTACCTACCTATCTATCTATCTATCCATCTATCCATCTATCTATCTATCTATCTATCTATCTATCTACCTATATCCCAACCCGCACAGTAACCATTAAAATTCTACACACACACACACACACACACACACACACACACACACACACACACACACACACACACACACACACACACACACACACACACACACACACACACACACACACACACACACACACACACACACACACACACTCACACACACTCACACACACACACACACACACACACACACACACACACACACACACACACACACACACACACACACACACAAAGACCCTACACATACACACAAGCTTCTACACACACACACACACACACACACACACACACACACACACACACACATACACACACACACACACACACACACACACACACACACACACACACACACACACACACACACACACACACACACACACACACACACACACACACACACACACACACACACACACACACACACACACACAGACACACACACACACACACACACACACACACACACACACACACACACACACACACACACACACACACACACACACACACACACACACACACACACACACATACACACACACACACACACACACACACACACACACACACACACACACACACACACACTACACATACACACAAGCTTCTACACACACACACACACACACACACACACAGATACTCACTCACATACACTCACACAAAGACCTTACACATACACACAAGCTTCTACACACACACACACACACACACATACACAAAGACCCTACACATACACACAAGCTTCTACACACACACACACACACACCACACATACACACACACACACACACACACAAAAGCTTCTACACACACACATACACACACACACAAAAGCTTCTACACACACACACATACACAGACCCTACACATACACACAAGCTTCTACACACACACACACACACACACACACACACACACACACACACACACACACACGAGGCCAAAGCGACGCCACAGCTAGTTTTTTCAACGCTTGCAGCTCCTGACAACAGACTCCTGGCGCCAACCCCTCACCCAATCAGCACCAACACCCACCGTCCATATTTACTACCACATTTACCACAATTACCACCACCACTACCACAATTATAACCACTACTGCCACCACAACTATCACAATCAGCACCAACACCCACCGCCCATATTTACTACCACAACTACCACCACAACTACCACCACAACTACCACTGTTACCACCACAATTACCACAATTACCACCACAATTACCATTACTACCACCACATTTACTACCTCTTTTACTACCACAATTACTACCACTACCACCACAATTACTACAACTACCACATTTACCACCACAACTACCACAATTACCACCATAATTACCACCACAATTACCACCACAATTACTACCACTACCACCACAATTACCGCCACTATTGCCATCATTCAGTGTGGGAAATAGGGAGAGAGGAGGACAGCGCTACATCAAGTGAGTGGATGATATCGATAAGAATAATGGGTGGAAATGAGAGAGGAAAGGAGGGCAGCGCTACATCGAGTGAGTGGATGATATCGATAAGAAATGGAGAAATGGAAGAGAGGAAGACAGCGCTACATCAAGTGAGAGGATGATGGATGGTTAACAAAAACAGGAAGTATGGGGGAAATATGCTACATCAAGTGAGTGGATGGTACTGCTTTCTCACACCATATAAGATAAAGAGAATAATTTTAAGACAAGTAAAATGAATATACAAATCTTAAGAATATTTTAAAATCTTGTCTTAAGGAAGGCAGCCAATCAGAACACAGATGCCAGGGAATCAGCCAATCAGGGGCCGGGATTTGGGAGGTGTGGCCGTGACGTCATAGCAGCGGCCCTTATATAAGCAGCCCCGCCCCCTAAACCCCTCAGAAGGAGTTAGATTTGGGAGGTGAAGACGGAATATAGCACCTTGCAGGAGAAATATCGCATCTTACGAGAGAATATCGCATCTTACGAGAGAAGTATCGCATCCTACAAGAGAATATCGCATCTTAAGAGAGAATATCGCATCTTACGAGAGAATATCGCATCTTACGACAGAATATCGCATCTTACGAGAGAATATCGCAACTTACAAGAGAATATCGCATCTTTCAAGAGAATATCGCATCTTACGAGAGAATATCGCATCTTACGACAGAATATCGCATCTTAGAAGACAAATATTGGATCTTAAGTCCTTTCTGGGGTGAATTTTGAGTTGGCACTCCTGGCGGTTCGAAAATAACGGTGGATATCGAGAAATTACAGAGATATTTGAAGATGTTACGTGTCTCCCGCCCCCATACCTACAAAACAGTGATGCCCCGTCTCAATTCCGGTACGTAACTTCACATATACCCACTTTAAACCCGTCTAACGAATACCTAACACTTCATATCCAGCACTAAACGCTAAATCTATATGTATCTAACACTATAATTCCATACCCTCTTAATGTTGTTCATAAGTTTAGGCAGGTGGTGGGGTCAGTTCGAGATGTGGCTCGATTTTCGTACTAAAGGGCTTTTCGGGGTACAGTCGACCCCAAAAGTTACCTGTGATTTATTCTCATATCTTCCATACCAAAACTTATATATCATGACAGGTGCTTCTCTTGGCTTAAAATCTATCATTGTTTTTCATATTAAGTTTCCTTACAATATTTCGTCACTCGTATTATCATACATTTTGCCCCAAACTCAAGGGAAAGGGCTTCGGAAATTGTGTACAGATGATTGTTTCAGTAATGTTGTTGTAAATCTTCACCTACCTCCTCTGACACCAATTTAAATTCATTCTAACGCTTCTAACACCTTCCTAACACTGATTATTGATAGACTATTCTTTTACTTAACACATTCTCAAAACTGACTTATTCAACATTTACCTAACATATTTCTGTCATCGAATTAAACACATTCTAACGCTTCTAACAACTTCCTAACACTGATTATTGATAGACTATTCTTTTACTTAACACATCCTCAAAACTGACTTATTCAACATATACCTAACATATTTCTGTCACCGATTTAAACACATTCTAACGCTCTAACAACTTCCTAACACTGAGAATTCATATATTTGACTATTTTTCTTACTTAACACATTCTCAAAATTGACTTATTTTAACATTAACTCACCTAACATATTTCTGTCACCGATTTAAACACATTCCAATGCTTCTAACAACTTCCTAAATCGATTTTTTTACCTAACACATCCTCATAACTAACTTATTTGGTGTAATTTATAAACGTATCACTTCTTCGTGACTAGTACGCTGCTTCCATAATCCACTTGTCATTTATCACACGTAATAACTTAATAAATTGGTATATTTTTATTATTATCAATTTCCAAAAACAGAAAATCAAAAACAATGGTATTTTTTAACTATTCCTTCAAAATATAATATAGATTTTTTTTTGCCTTCATGGGGGAGATAAATATGTTTGGGGGGGTCACGGCCCCACGCTAGGTATTATTGGCGGTGGAGGTGGTAAATTTCTCTCTCTTCCTTCCCCTCCATCTCTCTCTCTCTCTCTCTCTCTCTCTCACACACACACACACACACACACGTAGATAACAAACACCTGCATTCTCTCTCTCTCTCTTTTTCACACACACACACACACACACACACACACACACACACACACACACATCCCAAAGTCCTCATACGCAGATAAGAAACACCTGCATTTTCTCTCTCTCTCTCAAACACACACACACACACACACACACACACACACACACACACACACACACACACACACACATCCCAAAGTCCTCACACGCAGATAACAAACACCTGCATTTTCTCTCTCTCTTTCACACACACATACAGACATACACACACACGTAGATAACAAACACCTGCATTTTCTCTCTCTCTCTCTCTCTCTCTCTCTCAAACACACACACACACACACACACACACACACACACACGTAGATAACAAACACCTGCATTCTCTCCCTCTCTCTCTCTCTCTCTCACACACACACACACACACACACACACACATTGATAACAAACATCTGCATTCTCTCTCTCTCTATTTCACACACACACACACACACACACACACACACATTGATAACAAACACCTGCATTCTCTCCCTCTCTCTCACACACACACACACACACACACACACACAAATCCCCCCACACACACACACAAATCCCACACACACAAACCCCCCCATTTTCTCTCCTCCCTCCCTCTCTCTCTCTCTCTCTCTCTCTCACTCTCTCACTCTCTCACTTTCTTTCACAGAGTTCTACGACTTTGTGGGGGCGGAGGATGAGGCGGCGGGGGCAGTGCTTGGCGGCCATATTGTAGGTTTAATAAATAGAGCAAGGAAATCTAAACTGCTGCCATTACTACAACACTACCAGGTGTGTATATCTATCTGTCTATCTATCTAGCTCTCTATCTATCTATCTAGCTGTTTATCTATCTATCTATTTATCTATCTGTCTGTCTGTCTATCTATCTATCTATCTATCTACCTACCTACCTACCTATCTATCTGTCTGCCTACCTACCTACCTATCTACCTACCTACCTATCTATCTGCCTACCTACCTACCTATCTATGTCTACCTACCTACCTACCTATCTACCTACCTATCTATCTATCTATCTACCTACCTACCTATCTATCTATCTACCTACGTACCTATCTACCTATCTATATATCTGTCTATCTATCTGTCTATCTAACTATCTTTGTTATTCTTCATTAATTCTCTTGCTTTAGTCCTCTCTCTCTCTCTCTCTCTCTCTCTCTCTCGGATGACCTTCACGGGATGGGAGTCGCTACCCCCCTCAGGATGTGTGTGTGTGTGTGTGTGTGTGTGTGTGTGTGTGTGTGTGTGTGTGTGTGTGTGTGTGTACTTAATTTATTCAACCAGTTTGTATTCAACACACACACACACACACACACACACACAGCTCGATATTTGAAGGTCAAGAGAGAGAGAGAGAGAGAGAGAGAGAGATTGCAGGTGTTTGTTATCTACGTGTGTGTGTGTGTGTGTGTGTGTGTGTGTGTGTGTGTGAGAGAGAGAGAGAGAGAGAGAGAGAGAGAGAGATTGCAGGTGTTTGTTATCTACGTGTGTGTGTGTGTGTGTGTGTGTGTGTGTGTGAGAGAGAGAGAGAGAGAGAGAGGGTCTTCCTATCTCTATTAATAGCCGTGGTTGTCATGTGGGATATAACAAAGCTGCCTTACTCCCCTAACACCTTTTCCTAAGCGATTTATTTTGTTTATTATTTATGAGTTGAGAAGGTGGCAAGTACTGGTATAAGGAAACTATCTATCTATCTATCTATCCATGTATCTATCTATCTATCTATCTCTCTATCTATCTACCTATCTATCTACCTAACTACCTATCTATCTATCTATCTACCTGCCTACCTACCTACCTATCTATCTACCTATCTATCAATCTATCTATCTATCTACCTACCTACCTATCTACCTACCTACCTACCTACCTACCTATCTACCTACCTATCTATCTACCTACCTACCTACCTACCTGCCTACCTACCTACCTATCTATCTACCTACCTACCTACCTATCTATCTACCTGCCTACCTACCTACCTGCCTACCTATCTATCTACCTATCTATCTACCTACCTACCTACCTATCTATCTACCTACCTACCTACCTATCTATCTACCTATCTACCTACCTATCTATCTACCTACCTACCTACCTATCTATCTACCTACCTACCTGCCTACCTACCTACCTATCTATCTACCTACCTACCTATCTATCTACCTGCCTACCTATCTATCTACCTGCCTACCTACCTACCTATCTATCTACCTGCCTACCTATCTACCTGCCTATCTACCTACCTACCTACCTACCTATCTATCTATCTATCTACCTGCCTACCTACCTACGTACCTACCTATCTATCTACCTACCTACCTATCTATCTATCTACCTACCTACCTATCTATCCATCTATCTATCAATCTATCTATCGTTGCAGGGCGGGTGTGAGAGGCCTGACGCAACATGGGTTGATAAACTCACCGGTATCGCCGCAGTGAAAGACAAAAATCGGATTCCTGTGCTGTTTCCCGAGGACTTTATGGCCAGGGTGGTGAGGGACGTGATAAGGATGGCAGAAGGGGAAGACCGAGGCATAAGGTGAATGTGTACACGTGTGCGTCTTATAACACG
>NC_136985.1:1500000-1502500 GCF_032717465.1 Coenobita brevimanus | reverse complement strand
GCTTCAGGTCCTGGGAATTGCCTGTTTCATCATGGTGTAGAGTGTAAGGCATGCCTGCTTCACCTATGGAGGGGCACGTCTCTTTTCTGTCCAGCTGCCTACGCTATAGTCCACCTGCCCCACTGCTGACCTGTGCTGGGGAGGCCTTGCTGTAGTAGCGCTGACACACCTCAGTCTTGTGGCTGATCACACAGCACAAAGTGACTGGTGCTGGTACAGGTCCTGTGTGCAGGCTGAGAGGCACACCATTGGTCAGCACCTGCCATGGCTACCCACCACTCCTGCAACACAACTCTCTACAATTTTTGGGCAGGAAAAAGTAGGAAATACCAGGAATTTCAAGGTTAAAGTAGGAATCCTAGGAACAAGGTAAAAAAAATATAGGAAGAACTAGGAAAGGTAGGAATGTTTGAAAGCCTACTACTACTACTACTATTATTACTACTACTACTACTACTATTATTACTACTACTACTACTACTATTATTACTACTACTACTACTATTACTACTACTACTACTACTACTATTATTACTACTACTACTACTACTATTATTACTACTACTACTACTATTACTACTACTACTACTACTACTATTATTACTACTACTACTACTACTATTATTACTACTACTACTACTATTACTACTACTACTACTACTATTATTACTACTACTACTACTACTACTACTATTATTACTACTACTACTATTATTACTACTACTACTACTATTATTACTACTACTACTATTATTACTACTACTACTATTATTACTACTACTACTATTATTACTACTACTACTACTATTATTACTACTACTACTACTACTATTATTACTACTACTACTACTATTACTACTACTACTACTACTACTATTATTACTACTACTACTATTATTACTACTACTACTACTACTATTATTACTACTACTACTACTATTATTACTACTACTACTATTATTACTACTACTACTATTATTACTACTACTACTACTATTATTACTACTACTACTATTATTACTACTACTACTATTATTACTACTACTACTACTATTATTACTACTACTACTACTATTATTACTACTACTACTGTTGCTGCTATTAGCTACTGCTATTATTGCTGCTACTACTATTATTACTACTACTACTATTATTACTACTACTACTACTATTATTACTACTACTACTATTATTACTACTACTACTACTATTATTACTACTACTACTATTATTACTACTACTACTACTATTATTACTACTACTACTATTATTACTACTACTACTATTATTACTACTACTACTACTATTATTACTACTACTACTACTATTATTACTACTACTACTACTATTATTACTACTACTACTACTATTATTACTACTACTACTACTATTATTACTACTACTACTACTGTTATTACTACTACTACTACTATTATTACTACTACTACTATTACTACTACTACTACTATTATTACTACTACTACTACTATTATTACTACTACTACTACTACTATTATTATTACTACTACTACTATTATTACTACTACTACTATCACCAGTTAGGAAGCACACTAACACCTCTTCCTTACCGATTTATTTTTGATTCTGGACTGGGAGGAAGGCATAATTTCTCTTCAAAAAATTCTTCCATATTCTGACAATCATTTCATTTTTCCCATCTCAAAAAATCCAATATACTTTTTTCAATCCACTTTTCTCACCTGACACACCTGTTGAGCTGGTTTGGTCTGTGGAAAGAGAGAATTATTATTATTGTTATTATTATTATTATTATTATTATTATTATTATTATTATTATTATTATTATTATTATTATTATTATTGTTATTGATATTATTATTATTATTATTATTATTATTATTATTATTATTATTATTATTATTATTATTATTATTATTATTATTATTATTATTATTATTATTATTATTGTCATTATTATTATTATTATTATTATTATTATTATTATTAGATATTATTGTTATTATTATTATTATTATTATTGCTATTATTATTACTGTTATTATTATTATTATTATTATCAACAACATCAATAGTAGTAGTAATAGCAGTAGTAGTGGTGGTGGTATAGCAGTAGTAGTAGTAGTAGTAGTAATAGTAGTAGTAGTAGTAACAGTAGCTGTAGTAGTAGTAATAGTAGTAGTAGTAGTAGTAGTAGTAGTAGTGGTGGTGGTGGTGGTGGTGGTAGAAGTAGGGGAAGAGAAGGCAGGTAAGTGTAAGGTAGGGAGGTGAGGGAGGGGAGGGGAAGGTAAGGGTGTAGGGTAGGGAGGCGAGGGAGGGGGAGACCGAGGATGAGAGTGTAGCGTCTGGTGCCAAGAAGGGTAGGGGTAGTGCCAATTCCGTCCCCCGCCTGAGACCCACGTAGTCACCGTCTATCCTCACTACCATCAAAATAGATATAAACAGAGGTCTATTGAGAAAGCCTGAAATAGATATGAGTGAGAAAATGTGAGTTATCTTT
>NC_136985.1:1482500-1485000 GCF_032717465.1 Coenobita brevimanus | reverse complement strand
GGCTCCTCCTTGCTTTGAACTTTAACGGTCTGTTGGTTTTTGAAGTTTAACGGCTCCTCCTTGCTTTGAACTTTAACGGTTTGTTGGTTTTTGAAGTTTAACGGCTGCTCCTTGCTTTGAAATTTAACTGTCTCTTGGTTTTTTGAAGATTAACGACTCTTCCTTCCTTTGAAATTTAACGGCCTCTTCGTTTTTGAAATTTAACGGCTGCTCCTTGCTTTGAAATTTAACTGTCTCTTGGTTTTTTTAAGTTTAACGGCTCCTCCTTGCTTTGAACTTTAACGGTCTGTTGGTTTTTGAAGTTCACCGGCTGCTCCTTGCTTTGAAATTTAACTGTCTCTTGGTTTTTTTAAGTTTAACGGCTCCTCCTTGCTTTGAAATTTAACGGTCTCTCGGTTTTTTTAAGTTTAACGGCTCTTCCTTGCCTTGAAATTTAACGGCCTCTTCGTTTTTTTAAATTTAACGGCTGCTCCTTGCTTTGAAATTTAACTGTCTCTTGGTTTTTTGAAGTTTAACGGCTGCTCCTGCCTTTGAAATTTAACGGTCTCTTGGTTTTTTGAAGTTTAACGGCTATTTCTTGATTTAAATTTACCGGTCTCTTGATTTTTGAAGTTTAACGGCTGCTCTTGCCTTTGAAATTTAACGGTCTCTTGGTTTTTGAATTTTAACGGCTATTCCTTGGATTTAAATTTAACGGTTTTTATTTTGAAATCCAATCTTGTCGCTACTAATATTTCTCCTACTACTGCTTATTCTTCTCTCCTTCCTCTTCCTTCTCCCTTCCTCCTCTCCTCCTCCTCCTCCTTCCTCTTCTTCTTCTTTGCCTTCGTCTTCTCTTCTTCCTCGTCCTTCTTCTTCTTCTTCCGGGGTCCGTTAAGTCACAAGAGGATTTAAACCGGCTGATTTGAATGCCATGGTTCCGGGATATTGAAAAAATCCGTTAGGCATTTAAAATTTTCAGTTACGCTCACTTGCTTTCAAATTTTTACGTAATATATCCAGTTTTCTATATCCATCAGCCACTTGCATTCTTTTCAAAAATCCACAAACGTTATGACAGTTCAAAATTCAAATATTCAAATGTTTTCAGCTCAAAGGTCCGGTAAAAACGTTGAAAATTTAAGTACTCAAACGCTTTCAGTTCAAATTCAAATATCCATATGTATTCAACTCAGAAGTCCAGTAAAAACGTTCAAAATTTCAATAATCAAACGTTTTCAGCTCTAATGTCCACTGAAAACGTTAAGAATTCAAATATTCAAACGTTTCCAGTTCAAAAGTCCAGTAAAAACGTTGAAATTCAAATTCAAACGTTTTCCGGTCAAAACGTCCAGTAAAAACGTTACCCGTCACCCAAAATTTCTCCGTTTTCTATCACTCGTCTTTTTCGAAATCAAATCCATCCGCATCCACTTTTCTCCACTCATATATCCATCAATTTTCAAAATCTCCAGTACACAGCGTTCAGAAGTCAAACTATATATAGGTTTTTCAGGTCAAAAATTCACATTATATAAAGCTGTTTCAGTTTAAAATGTTCAAAAAATCAAAATTCATCTTTCCAGCCGTACAGGAAAAAGGAGAGCGGCTAATGATTTCCAATTTCGGATATACACACGACGAGGCCATACGGATGTGCCCGGTGACGAGGAAGAGCCGCCGGAGACTGGAGGGAGAAGGGAGGAAAGGGAGAGAAGGGAAGGGAGGGGGAGAGATGGCGAGGGGTATCCATAAACACTTAAGTTCAATATACAACTGTCTATATGCCTTCCTCCCTCCATTTATCGCTTATCAAATACCTCTAAATCAAAATCAAAGTATTTCTTAAAGCAAAAAGCACAGGAAATAAAACGATAAATGATAAGAATAAATCGCTAAAGAGAATTACTTACCCTATACGCTGGTTGGGATAATTTGTAAATATAGAGCCAAGATGGCGTAGAAGGGCGTGGTTTCCAGACGCCGCTTAATTACAAACTCAAAAAAGAAGTTCCAATATACATTTTCCCGCCTCCAAATTTTTCAAAATATATATATAACTCCAAAAAATTCCACGGAGTATATAAAGATTGATATGTCTCGCTCTGGCTTTCAAATTTTACAAATATAACGTTAAGCGGTTTGAACTCCTGGGCACCTTTTTTGTAGTGAACGATTTTAGCGGAAAGCGAGCGGAACGTTAGGTCATTTTTCCCTCCCTTCCCTCCAGTTTCCTCCTCCATTCCCTCCACCTGTGTAATTCAAGCTTTCCTCCACTGAGAGAGAATTCTGGAGGGTTGGACTGGAGGTAGAGGGAGCAGGGAGGAGAAAGGGAAAGGACGAAACGGAGAGAAAAGGCGTTATGGATTGGAGACCTGGGACTTTCAAACCAGATCAGGGTATTCTGGCCACGCCGCCCCTCCGTCTCAATCCCTAGCAGCATTTGTGTGCCACTGACCTACCTAGATTATGCGAACGATGCCACACTGGGACGGAATAAATGCGTCTGTATGGTGTTGAG
>NC_136985.1:1472500-1477500 GCF_032717465.1 Coenobita brevimanus | reverse complement strand
TGGGTGGCTTCCTCTTCCTGACACACGTGGGTCACACTGACAATAACCTGGACTCTTCCTCTCCTCACTTGCTGACACCAACATCAGTCCTACCGGCACCTGAAGAGCAAGTCCACTACCTGTACGAACACCTCAACACAGTGTACACCTGGCCTACACAGAACAACATGCAGATCAATGCGAAATGTTGAAATGTGGCACACACCTAGACAAGGAGGCAAGCGATGTGCACACTGAAGGAGTGCAAGACATCAGCAACACGTCCAATGCCTTTAATCAACGACGCCACTCCGCAGCACCACATCACGGAACATGCACTCCAGGCACCCCGAAGTAACGCTGATCCTGTACAGAGCCCTGGTACACCCCACAGTGCACTACGACACAGGAAAAGTGACATTCAGTGACTTGAAGCCGTGTACAGGACGTCCACCACAAAGATCAAAGGGATGCACGACCCCAACTACTCTGGCCGCCTCAAAGACCTGTGTCTGTACTGCCAGCAAATAAGGGACTGAGAAATAGCAGTGTGCGGGGTGGAGAGAAGTCTATCTATTTATCTATCTATTGCCAGACGCCATAATCCTGTACGGGGTGGCCATTTATGAGTTATTTGTTTTACAGGGAGGGGCACTAACCCTCCACCAACCCACTTGTTGACACGTAGGCAGCACGTATGGTTTGGTTATATGGTTACCACCCAGCGTTGTAAATGGTTTCCTGGCTTACAGGAAACCATTTGGCTTGTCACTCAATGTAAAGCCACCTGTAAAGGAAAGAAAAGCAATAAGAAGTGACAGGAAAGATGGGAGAAATAGGAAGAGAGGAGGACAGGCACAGAAAAAGAATGATAAAGGCTAAGGAAGAAGTAGGCAGCACTACATCAAGTGAGTGGATGATGGTCGCCACCACAGAAGTGAAAAATGAATAAATAAAGCGATATAGACACGACTGAAGCCCCCTCAAACACCTGGATGAGTACCACGAACACTCCCTAAACACCTGACACAAACGACAGGGTGCGCGATGCATTTCACAGAGGCTCTCGACAATGGCTGGATGAACCACTCTTGCGCGATAACCAAAGAGGTAACTAAAACCCACACTTGTAGACGAAGAATATATTTATCTTCAGTAGTCAAGATATATTCCTTCTCTCTATCTTGACGTTAGCGGCCATGGAGCGCCAATTTCCTCTCAGCTATCCTGATTCACTCCACATTGATGATTCTCTCTTGTAACTCGCTTCTTATACAATCCATATACCTTAATCGTTGTCTTCCTCTTGCTCTTCTTCCCTCTATTCTTCCAAGTCAACATTCTCAAGTACTTTTACTGCTATAACATGTCACAAATATTCCACCTGTCTTTCTGTTACAGTCTTCATCATTTCTCTTTCCACTCCTGCCCTTCTCAGAACTCCTTCATTTGTTACTTTTTCCATCCATGATATGCGCATCATTCTTCTCAAAATCCATACCTCAGCCGCTTGTACTCTCTCTCTCTCTCTCTCTCCTTTTCTTCTTTACCGGACCAAGTGGACCGGAGAAGTAGGGACAACAGGACCGGAAGCAGCGATGCACCACAAAGACACGTCAGGCCTGGACCTCTCAACAACACCAAGTAAAAAAACTAGATGGATAGGCAGATTGATGGAAAGAGGTGTAAAATGAATAAACGATGCGAGATAGACACCGATAACGTTATATGAGCCGTCCACGGAACACACAAGCCGAGGGAAGTGGAAGGAGGAGCGTACAATTGTTTAAACCCGCGAAAACGCATTTTAAAATTGTTATACCTCTTATTTCCCATTTTCTTTGTTGCGTCTATGAAGGATAAACTATGATATTTTAAACTTCTTCCTACTTAACACCATGATTATCATTATTACTACCAAAACTACCATAATTATAACTACTACAACTGCTATTATCACCACAACTACCATTAGCACCACAACTACCATTAGCACCACAACTACCATTAGCACCACAACTACCATCATCACCACCACAATTACTATACTATCTCCAGAGCTACCACAGTCTCCACACCACTGCCACCACAACCACAACTACGAGTATTCTCAGAGCTACTACAATCCCACCACAACTACCACCACCACCACCACCACAACTACCACTACTACCACCACCACAACTACCACAACCACCACCTTCATACTGAGAAATACTGAATGAATAGAGTAAAAGAAATAACTGAGAGAGAGAGAGAGAGAGAGAGAGAGAGAGAGAGAGAGAGAGAGAGAGAGAGAGAGAGAGAGAGAGAGAGAGAACGTTAAGGAAGAGTATGTATGTATGTATGTATCTATGAGTATGTGTGTATGTATGTATTTGTGTATGTATATTTACACACGTATGTATCTATATGTATGTATGTGTATGTATATATGTATGTATCTATGTATCTATGTATCTATGTGTATGTATGTATCTATGTGTGTATGTACGTATGTATGTATGTGCGTTTGTAACACGTGGTGGCTGTATCAACATGGAGATAAAAGATGAAAGATAAGGCTTGTTCAGTTCACACACACACACACACACACACACACACACACACACACACACACACACACACACAATCAATCAATCAATCATTTCCTGTGGCACCCTCGGGGATGCATAGGGCCTCGATGTACTCACACCACCACATCCTATCTTGTGCTAACTCCTCAAGATCTCCCCAACACTCATCTCCAGCTTCCCGTCTCATTGTCCTCACCTACGTCTCCCTCGGCCTTCCTCTACCTCTCCTACCAAGTGCCACCCACCCTGGTGTACCTCGCACTATTCCCTGTCTCCTATACACATGTCCTAGCCACTTCCATCGTGAGAATCTAACATATTCATCGATCGGCTGCACTCCCGTTATTTCTCTAATTCTACTATTTCGTATCCTTTCCCACCACTTAACTCCTAATATTCTTCTAAGTGCTTTGTTTTCAAACACCAAGAATTTATTTTCCAAACACACACACACACACACACACACACACACACACACACACACACACACACACACACACACACACACACACACACACACACACACAAAAACTTCCATGTATATATCTACCTATCTCCATATCACACACACACACACACACACACACTATCTATCTATCTATCTATAGCCCGCCCGACGCCCTAATCCCGCAAAGGGTGGCCGCAGACAAAACGCCTCCAAGTCGCTCTGTCACCCACCACTTGACTACCCTCCCCCCAACTCACCCCCCCCTCCCTCATATACCTCTCAACTCCATCCCTCCACCTCATCCTCGGTCTACCCCTCCCTCTCCCTCCCTCCACCTCACCTACATACACCCTCTTAGTCAGTCTTTCATTCTCCATTCTCTCCACATGTCCAAACCACCTCAGTGTATTTCTCCTAATCTTCTCAACCACATCCACATCCACCCCACAACGTTCCTTCACTTCCTCATTCGTCAACCTGTCCCTCCACGTCACTCCACATGCTGCCCCCTCCCTCTTATACCTCATTTCCACCTCATCCTCGGTCTACCCCTCCCTCTCCCTCCCTCCACCTCACCTACATACACCCTCTTAGTCAGTCTTTCATTCTCCATTCTCTCCACATGTCCAAACCACCTCAGTGTATTTCTCCTAATCTTCTCAACCACATCCACATCCACCCCACAACGTTCCTTCACTTCTTCATTCGTCAACCTGTCCCTCCACGTCACTCCACATGCTCCTCTCAAGTAACTCATTTCAACTGCTCTCACTCTTGACTTGTTCCCCTCTTGCAAGGTCCACGCCTCGCTTCCATATACAACACACACACTTATACACAAACACAGAAACACACTTCATCACATCCCTTCACAACAGCCAAAAATAATGCTACCTGTCTATCTATCCATCTATCTATCTATCTATCTATCTATCTGTCTACCTATCTATCTAGACAACAGACACACATACACACACACAGACCCAACCACAACACTCCTTCACAACATAATGCTACCTACCTACCTACCTACCTATTTGTCTATCTATCTACCTACCTACCTGTCTATCTATCTATCTATCTATCTATCTATCCGTACAACAGTCACAAATTATGCTACATCGTCAGTGCATTCCATCTACATTGCTCGTTTCGTCTTAGCTTTGTAAACTCCACTTTCGTTAAAACTCTTCCTGCAGCCCAAGTGCCATCTGTTTTATCGTCATGGTTTACGCTGTTGGCTGACTTTCTATCTATCTATCTATCTATTGCCAGACGCCTCAATCCCGTTTGGGGTGGCCACAAACAAATCGCCTCCAAGTCGCCCTGTCCCCCGCCATTTCACTGCCCTGCTCCCAACTCACACCCTCCTCTCTCTCATATACCTCTCCACCCCATCCCTCCATCTCATCCTCGGCCTCCCCCTCCCTCTTCCCCCCTCCACCTCACTCACATACACTCTCTTCGTCAGTCTTTCACCCTCCATCCTCTCCACATGGCCAAACCACCACAGTGTGTTCCTCCTAACGCTTCCTATCACATCCACATCCACACCACAACGCTCCTTTATATCCTCATTCGTCAGTCTGTCTCTCCATGTAACTCCACATCCACATCCACACCACAACGCTCCTTTATATCCTCATTTGTCAGTCTGTCTCTCCATGTAACTCCACATCCACATCCACACCACAACGCTCCTTTATATCCTCATTTGTCAGTCTGTCTCTCCATGTAACTCCACATCCACATCCACACCACAACGCTCCTTTATATCCTCATTTGTCAGTCTGTCTCTCCATGTAACTCCACATCCACACCACACCACAACGCTCCTTTATATCCTCATTTGTCAGTCTGTCTCTCCATGTAACTCCACATCCACACCACACCACAACGCTCCTTTATATCCTCATTTGTCAGTCTGTCTCTCCATGTAACTCCACATCCACACCACACCACAATGCTCCTTTATATCCTCATTCGTCAGCCTGTCT
>NC_136985.1:1465000-1467500 GCF_032717465.1 Coenobita brevimanus | reverse complement strand
ACTCTCTCTCTCTCTCTCTCTCTCTCTCTCTCTCACACACACACACACACACACACACACACACACACACACACACACACACATACATAAATTATCTTCCTTTCATATTACATGTAGGCTACTCTCTCTCTCTCTCTCTCGCTCTCTCTCTCTTTCACACACACACACACACACACACACACACATACAATATCTTCCTTTCATATTACATGTAAGCTACTCTCTCTCTCTCTCTCTCTCTCTCACACACACACACACACACACACACACACACACACACACACACACACACACACACACATATATACATACATTATCTTCCTTTCATATTACATGTAGGCTACTCTCTCTCTCTCTCTCTCTCTCTCACACACACACACACACACACACACACACACACACACACACACAATGCATGTCAGGAGTCAATGTCACAAATAAGAGGGTTCATCAATGGTCAATTTTCGCCCCTGCCATTGCTGCATGTGACCTGTAAGACTGATAGATAGATAGATAGATAGATAGATGGATAGATAGAGATAGAGAGAGATGGATAGATAGACAGATAGATGGATAGATAGATGGATGGATAGGTAGACAGATAGATGGATAGATAGATGGATGGATAGGTAGACAGATTGATGGATAGATAGATAGACAGATGGATAGATAGATAGACAGATGGATAGATAGATAGACAGATGGATAGATAGATAGATGGACAGATAGACAGATGGATAGATAGATGGACTGAGATATGATAGACAGATAGATAGATAGATGAACAGATAGATAGATAGATGGATGGATGGATAGACAGTTAGATAGATAGATGGATGGATAGACAGTTAGATAGATAGATGGATGGATAGATAGACAGATGGGGTGGATAGGCAGACAGATGGAGAGACAGACTGATAGATATATACATAGATAGATAGATAGATAGACTCCCGGAATCCTGGCTCTCTCTGATACGCCAAAAACATTCACCACATCCAATGGGCCACGCTTCCATTCACTCATCATTCAAGCCCCTGGAATCCTGGCTCTCTCTGATACGCCAAAAACATTCACCACATTCTGTAGCTTCACATAAACGTATCCGATAGAGTCAATTCGGATGCTGTCACGTTAAATAGGGGTGCCAAATCCCTGATCATGCACTTCTCCTCACAACATTCATCCAGCCAGCTCGATCTCTTGTCAGTTCCCTACCCTCACCGACTTCCAAACCTCTCTTCTTCACACACTCATCCACCATATCCCTCCACATTCTCCTTGGCCTACCTCTCATCCACCACATCCCTCCACCTTCTCCTTGGCCTACCTCTCTTCCTCACACACTCATCCACCATATCCCTCCACATTCTCCTTGGCCTACCTCTCTTCCACACACACACTCATCCACCATATCCCTCCACCTTCTCCTTGGCCTACCTCTCCTCCTCCCTCCTTCAAATTCGCTCTGATATACCTTTTTCACCACTCTGTTGTTATCCATTCTCTCCACATGACCATACCATCTCAGTACACTCTCTTCGATTCTGGTGTCCACAGACTTCCTCACTCCACACCTTTCACGAATCACATTATTTCGTATCCTATCCACCCTCTGTACTCCACATACATTCCTCATATATCCTATCCACCCTCTGTACTCCACATACATTCCTCATATATCCTATCCACCCTCTGTACTCCACATACATTCCTCATATATCCTATCCACCCTCTGTACTCCACATACATTCCTCAGCAGTCCCATCTCCACTGCTCTTACTCTTGACTTTTCATTTTCATGCCACACCATAGTCTCACATCCATATGTTAAAGTTGGCACCAACACTCCCTCATGTAAGCCTCGTGCAGCTGCAACACTCAAGCCTCTGTTTCTTATCAAGGCCTTCATTGCACCAGCTACTTTTCTTCCTTGTGTCACTCTACTTTCCACTTCTTTGGCACATTTTCCTCTCTTTTCTGTCACTGTACCCAGGTATTTGAACTCTCTCACCAATTCCAGTCTCTCTCCATTCACTGTAACATCACACTGGGAGTCACCTTCTCTCTCAGTAACCATCACTTTACTCTTTTCTACATTTACTCTCAAGGCACGACGCTCACAGACATCAGCAAAACTCCATGCTAGTCTACCAAGTTCTTGTCCGGTACTTGCAAGCAGTACTGCATCATCAGCATACAACAAATTTGAGATATTCCATCCATCACCATTCATTACCAACGCCATCCCTCTCTCCATTACTCGTGTTTTTACTTCTCTCATCACCCCATCCATATATATATTGAACAACCATGGGGACATCACACAACCTTGTCGCACGCCCACACCGAACGTGAACCATTCACTTAGAACTGATGATGATAATGATGATAATAATCTATCTATCTATATACCTAGGCTGCTTCCCCCAAGGAAAGGGAGGTAGCCGAGACAGGACGACACACTCCCCATTTACTCATCCATTCAAACACATTCATT
>NC_136985.1:1442500-1460000 GCF_032717465.1 Coenobita brevimanus | reverse complement strand
AACATTAGAAAACAAGGCTTATAAAAGAATATTTCAAGCACCAAATTATACCCCTAAGTTGTGCACTTAGAGCTGAAATAGGCACGTCAACCTCATATACAAGAGACCTACAATGTAAATTATCATACGTCAGATACATTTACTCCCTACGTGTCCAGTGGGGTTGGTGGAGGATTAGTGCCCCTCCCTGTAAAACAATTAACTCTAAGCCCTTGGCCACCCCGTTTGGGATACATGGCGTCTGGCAATGAACTATGAAGATACGTTCTGAGTGACGAAAGGAATAAACTAGTAAGAACAGTATTTTTGGACCTATATGAACACCAAAGCACAAGTTGGGCTAAATTAATAAAATATTATCTACACAAAGTACATCTACATTTGGAAGGACTTGCAAAAGGAATGAAATTGATATTATAAGTGAACGCCATTGACACACGTATGGAAAGCAAAGCATAAATACTTAGCAAGACCACATTAGAATACTACAGGGAATGGAAGTACGAAATTAAAGAAGATACATTCATTCATTCATTCATTGCCAGACGCCATGTATCCCAAACGGGGTGGCCAAGGGCTTTGAGTTAATTGTTTTACAGGAAGGGACACTAATCCTCCACCAACCCCACTTGACACGTAATAATAATTTATCTATCTATCTATTGCCAGACGCCATAATCGGGTAAGGGGTGGGGGTTTGTCTTTGAGTTAGTTGTTTTACAGGAAGGGACACTAATCCTCCACCAACCCCACTTGACACGTAATAATAATTTATCTATCTATCTATTGCCAGACGCCATAATCGGGTAAGGGGTGGGGGTTTGTCTTTGAGTTAGTTGTTTTACGGGGAGGGGGCCACTAACCCTCCACCAACCCCACTTGACACGTAGGGATGCCAACACTGTATGAAATGACTGGGACTCGGCAGTACTGTTCAGAGCACCAACAAACACACTAAACTTAAACTGGAGGAAAAACACACAGCAATGAAGAAACAGTTTGTCCAATACGCCAATATGAACATGAAACATTGGAACACTTTCTCCTAGACTGTGAAGGGTTAAGTGCAGTGAGGATCAAGAATACCTTATTGCAACAGCCGTTTCCAGAGAATAGAATAGCTATTAATAAAACTCTACTTCTGTTTGGAAAAACTAAAGAGAAACAAGTGAAGGAAAACAGGAAGACATTATTTGAACTGTGGAAACTAAGACAAGAGAAAGTAAGTGATCTGCTACTAATACTACGGACACACACACACACACACACACACACACACACACACACACACACACACACACACACACAGGCCAACATACAGTATGCACACACACGAGAGAGAGAGAGAGAGAGAGAGAGAGAGAGAGAGAGAAAATAAGTGATCTGCTACTGCTACTACTACTACGGACACACACACACACACACACACACACACACACACACACACACACACACACACACACAGGCCAACATACAGTATACACACACACGAGAGAGAGAGAGAGAGAGAGAGAGAGAGAGAGAGAGAGAGAGAGAGAGAGAGAGAGAGAAAATAAGTGATCTGCTACTACTACTACTACTACTACTACTACTATGGACACACACACACACACACACACACACACACACACACACACACACACACACACACACACACACACACAGGCCAACATACAGTATACACACACACGAGAGAGAGAGAGAGAGAGAGAGAGAGAGAGAGAGAGAGAGAGAGAGAGAGAAAATAAGTGATCTGCTACTGCTACTACTACTACGGACACACACACACACACACACACACACACACACACACACACACACACACAGGCCAACATACAGTATGCACACACACGAGAGAGAGAGAGAGAGAGAGAGAGCAAATTTAGTAACAGAAATCCTGGAGGAACTCTCTCACTTAGATTTCTCTCTCTCTCTCTCTCTCTAGGATTTATTTCGAGAAGCGTGAGCAATAGATCATCTAAAGTAATAATGAAACTTTATCTAGCATTAGTAAGGCCACATTTAGACTACGCAGTACAATTCTGGTGTCCTTACTATAGAATGGATATTAATTCGTTAGAAAATGTACAGAGAAGAATGACTAAAATGATACATGACGTCCGGAACCTGTCATATGAAGACAGACTGAAAAGACTAAGTCTGCATTCGCTAGAGAGGCGTAGAGTAAGGGGAGACTTAATTGAGGTGTTTAAGTGGATGAAGGGTATAAATAAGGGAGATATTAGCAAGGTACTTAAAGTGAGCATACAGGATAGAACTAGAAATAATGGTTTCAAACTAGAAAAATTCCGTTTCAGTAAGGAAATAGGTAGAAATTGGTTTGGTAATAGAGTAGTAGACGAATGGAATAAGCTACCTAGTAAAGTAGTTGCTGCCTCTTCCATTGAGAGTTTCAAGCATAGGCTAGATAAGCATATGACAAATAAGGGGTGGATATAGAAAAAAGATAATCTTATAACCAATACTAATTCATAATTTTTCCTTTTCAGGTTACACTATGATAGTCTCTATTCTCCTTTCACACTTTCCTGTAAAATGTCCACGCCAGTTTTTCTATACGGCGTGGTGTTCTTTCTGACTTTTTCCTGCCGGCTTCGGCTGGAGGGTTTGGAGGGCGGGGGAGAGCCTTCTTCTTTGCTATCCTTATCTCATTCTAGTAGTTCAGTTACTCTTCTAGGAGCTGCCTAGCATGGGCCAACCAGCCTACTGCAGTTATCCTCTCTTCTTGTGTTCTTACAAAGGCCCCTCGTCACACACTCCACGTGGCATTGTTTACATTGAGATGGGGGTTCCGGCACTAGCATGATTCGGAAATATTTTGACATCCATACCCGAAAAAATGATAAATAAAAATGATATATTGAAAGCCACCTTCTACAGAGTGATAAAAAAATAGTGAGAGCCGAAATGACCTCTGTGTTTTACCTGAGCCGAAACCGAATGTGCATTTTGGTGTTTGTAAACAAAGGTATGTCACGTGGAGAGAGAGACAGAGAGAGAGAGAGAGAGAGAGAGACTTGTTCTAGGTCACAGTCTGCCCCTAGAATTAGACAACCACCCAATGAATATCGAGGTCCCTAATTTTACTGTTGAATAAAGAACACACACACACACACACACACACACACACACACACACACACACACACACACACACACACACACACAATAGAGTCATGGGGAAGCAAAAATGCAGGCACACACACACACACACACACACACACACACACACACACACACACACACACTGAATAAAGAGACATGGAGGAGCAAAAAATCGCACACACACACACACACACACACACACACACACACACACACACACACACACAAGGAAAAATGAAAAGTCCACGAATATAAGCGGACGGTTGGACCTCGCGTTCTTCCACGTGCGTCTTGGATATGCTAACCACTACACCTTTTCCTCACACATAACCGTTTATCCGCGTGCACACTAAGGGGGGGATGAACTGTTATGGGCCGCAGCAGCAGCACGGATACGGTATGGACGCGCATGATTTGTTTGACGATAGGGTAAGTAGGTGAAGGAAGAACCCAAGGCTGACTCACTTCTCTGACGGCTGCAGGTGTGTAGTGAAGTGATCTGATGACTGTGGCTGATAGTCATGATCTACTGCACTATTTCAGTCACGTCTGAACACACTCATATATCACCACGTTAAGTATATTGCACAAACACAGCATATCTTTCCATAACATATGTTCACCAGCACTGGCGGGTGACTCACGGTTCGTATGACCTTTCTGGGTGCTACTTAACCTCCAACAGCATTGTCACAGGCCCACACACGCTCCACGAACACCAAATACCGGTATATTAAAAAGTGTGACCAACCTCTGAACTGGAGTAGGGTGGCACTTAACGTGTGAGTGTGTGTGTGTGTGTGTGCGTGTGTGTGTAAGTGTGTGTACAGTTCACTGCTTGTTTCTCTAAACACGTCTCTTCCCACTACTTCCCTCCCTCCCTCCCTCCCATCCCCTACTTCCCTCCCTCCCTCCCCCTACTTCCCTCCCTCCCACACATCCCCTACTTCCCTCCCTCCCTCCCACCCATCCCTTACTTCCCTCCCTCCCTCCCCTTACTTCCCTCCCTCCCTCCCTCCCACCCATCCCTTACTTTCCTCCCTCCCTCCCACATATCCTCTACTTCCCTCCCTCCCTCCCACCCATCCCCTCTTCCCTCCCTCCCTCCTCACCACCTGTCCATTTTGCGTTTCCTCCCCTTCCTTTCCTCCCTCCACACAACTGTAATTTCTCAGTCCTCCCCTCCCTCCCTCTCTCCTCCCTCCTCCCCTCCACCTCCCCGTCTTCTCCCTCCCTCCCCCTCCTCCATCTCTCCATTTCCTCCATCCCTCTCTCCAACATAACTGACACACCCAAACATGACACTGATGGTGAAAGAGAAGGTGTATTTCATTCTTTCCATGCCTTCCTCTTTCTCTCTCTCCCTCCCTCCATACCCCTCCTCTCTCTCTCCCTCCATACCTCCCGCTCTCCCCCTCCATAGCTCCCTCTCTTCCTCCATACCTTCCTCTCTCTCCCTCCATTTCTTTCTCACCACCTCCAGTAGCAACTAACTTCCTCCTTACTTTCATTCCTCCCCTTTCTTTATATCCAACTGTCCCTCCCTCCCTCCCTCCCTCCCTACCTCCCTCCCTCCCTCTGTAGTGGTAGGGAAGAGGTTACAGGTTAATTCTGTAGGTACAGTCTGTCTAGAGGTGTAAACTGCAGTAAGGTATTTGTAGACTAAATTCTTGAGCATACAAATGAGGATGGTAGAGTGACAGGCTGGCGAGGGGAGGGTTTGTGTTAGTCTGCCCCTCTCTCTCTCTCTCTCTCTCTCACTCACACACACACACACACACACACACACTGTTTTTAATATACTGGATTTATGTAACTGCAACCAATAGAATATACTGTATATTAGATTTCCCTTCCATTTCTCATCCCTAATCCTTCCTCTTCCCTTCCTCCTCCCTCCTTCCCTCCCTCTCCTATTTCCCTCCCCTCATCCCTCCGTCTCTCCCCTTCCTCCCTCCCCTCCCTCCGTCTCTCTCCCCTCCTTCCTTCCCCTCTCCCAACCTTCCTTCCCTCCCCTCCACTAAATATATAGGCCAGGCACTTCACTGAACACTCAAAGCCTCTGCATCCCGTGTGTGTGTGTGTGTGTGTGTGTGTGTGTGTGTGTGTATGTGTTTTGCTACGTCCATCAAACATAAGTTATACAACGTGCGTGCATCAGTGTGTGTGTGTGTGTGTGTGTGTGTGTGTGTGTGTGTGTGTGTGTGTGTGTGTGTGTGTGTGTGTTGGTACGTCCATCAAACATAAGTTATACAACGTGCGTGCATCAGTGCGTGTGTGTGTGTGTGTGTGTGTGTGTGTGTGTGTGTGTGTGTGTGTGTGTGTGTGTGTGTGTGTGTTGGTACGTCCATCAAACATAAGTTATACAACGTGCGTGCATCAGTGCGTGTGTGTGTGTGTGTGTGTGTGTGAGAGAGAGAGAGAGAGAGAGAGAGAGAGAGAGAGAGAGAGGAAATCTTGCAAACCTTATCACAGAGACAAGATGATAAAAAGCTTGATAAGAATAATACGATAAGGTGACACGGTACAGCAGTTTTTAGAGAGGTTGCCTTCACGCGGTGGCACTGATATTACCACGTGGCTCTACTGCCTGGGTATGGACACGAGGAGAGGAAGGATGGAAGGATGGAGAGATGTGGAGAGGAAAGGAGTGGAGAGTAAAGGAAAGGAAAGGAAAGGAGAGAAGAGGAGAGGAGAGATGTGGAGACAAGGGAAGGGAGGAGAAGGAAGAAAGAGAAAGAAAAGGAGAGGAGAGGAGAGAGGAGAAGAAAAGAGAGGAGAAGAGAGAAGAAGAGAAGTGGAGAGGAGAAAGGAATCAAGCATGTGTAAGAAATGAGATCCGGTATGATTCAAGACGAAATAATCTTTATCATTAAACATCTTATCAATCAGGGAAGACGGCGTTGTGTGTGTGTGTGTGTGTGTGTGTGTGTGTGTGTGTGTGTGTGTGTGTGTGTGTGTGTGTGTGTGTGTGTGTGTGTGTGTGTGAATAGGCCAATGTTGCCAACCGTTGGGTAATTACACTACGGTAGGAAAGCACATGACAGGGTGGATAGACAAGGATTGTGGAAAGTGTTAAGAATATATGGAGTAGATGGGAAGTTGTTGAATGCTGTGAAGAGTATGTACGATGGTGCGAAGGCTGCAGTGCGTGTGGATGGTGAACTGAGTGAATTTTTCTCTTTGAAGGTTGGGTTGAAACAGGGATGTGTCATGTCTCCATGGTTGTTCAATCTGTACATGGATGGGGTAATAAAAGAGGTACAAGGTAGGGTAGTGGATGTTGGAGTGGCCCTGGTGAGAGAGGATAGTGTTTGGAAACTCCCTGTACTGTTGTTTGCAGATGATACTGTGTTGTTGAGTGCAGACGAAGGGGAGCTGCAAGGCTTGGTGGATGAGTTTGGGAGAGTGTGTAAGAAACGGAATCTAAAGGTGAATGTAGGGAAGAGTAAAGTGATGGTCTTTGAGAGAGGTGAAGTCAGGGAATGTACAGTGAAGTTGGATGAGGAGACGGGGGGGACAGGGCGACGTGGAGGCCATTTGTTTGTGGTCACCCCGCATGGGATTGAGGCGTCTTACAACAGATAGATAGATAGATACAGCTGATATTTATTATGCAGCAAAAGGGAATATGCCGAATAATATATACACTCCTTTCCAAACTTCTCTACCATGTCGAAGATAAAAGCTTCAATGATAAGTAATAAGTCACCTATCACTACTGCAAATGCATCTCGTCAATCAGGCACTATATAAAATGAAGATGGAGAGCGAGAGACTGACGAGGAGAGTGTCTGTGAGTGAGGTGGAGGGGGGGAGAGGGAGGCCAAGGATGAGATGGAGGGATGGAGTCTATTTCTGAAACTACTTCCCCTCCACATCACCGAATCACACCCACACCACAACGCTCCTTCATTCCTCATTTGTCAGTCTGTCTCTCCATGTAACTCCACATCCACACCACAACACTCCTTCACTTCCTCATTTGTCAGTCTGTCTCTCCATATAACTCCACATCCACACCACAACGCTCCTTCACTTCCTCATTTGTCAGTCTGTCTCTCCATATAGCTCCACATCCACACCACAACACTCCTTCACTTCCTCATTTGTCAGTCTGTCTCTCCATGTAACTCCACATCCACATCCACACCACAACGCTCCTTCACTTCCTCATTTGTCAGTCTGTCTCTCCATGTAACTCCACATCCACACCACAACACTCCTTCACTTCCTCATTTGTCAGTCTGTCTCTCCATGTAACTCCACATCCACAGCCACACCACAACGCTCCTTCACTTCCTCATTTGTCAGTCTGTCTCTCCATGTAACTCCACATCCACAGCCACACCACAACGCTCCTTCACTTCCTCATTTGTCAGTCTGTCTCTCCATGTAACTCCACATCCACATCCACACCACAACACTCCTTCACTTCCTCATTTGTCAGTCTGTCTCTCCAAGCAACTCCACATCCACAGCCACACCACAACACTCCTTCACTTCCTCATTTGTCATTCTGTCTCTCCATGTAACTCCACATCCACACCACAACGCTCCTTCACTTCCTCATTTGTCAGTCTGTCTCTCCATGTAACTCCACATCCAGATCCACACCACAACACTCCTTCATTTCCTCATCTGTCAGTCTGTCTCTCCATGTAACTCCACATCCACACCACAACACTCCTTCACTTCCTCATTTGTCAGTCTGTCTCTCCATGTAACTCCACATCCACAGCCACACCACAACACTCCTTCACTTCCTCATTTGTCAGTCTGTCTCTCCATGTAACTCCACATCCACACCACAACGCTCCTTCACTTCCTCATATGTCAGTCTGTCTCTCCATGTAACTCCACATCCACACCACAACACTCCTTCAGTTCCTCATATGTCAGTCTGTCTCTCCACGTAATTCCACATCCACACTTCCACAATGGCCTGCCTGTCTCTCCACGTCCACACCTCTACCACAATGCTCCTTCACATCACCACCACAATCACCGCACTGTTATCGTATCACATCTCCAGTCCGACACGCTGATTTAAAGATAAGCATTACCGCCAAATTAGTCAGTGCCTTCTTGACCGTGGGAGGGTGCACGTCTCGCTGCCCTGGCGAAAGAAGACGAAAGAGAAAGATAAAGGTAAGAAGAATTAAAATATATATAATAAACTGAGCTCTTCATAACGCCGGGAATATAGTCCTTAACGCCTCTTCCATAGCGATTTATTCATTTTCCTTTAGTCCGTGAAAGTACCGGTAAACTGATCCCTTTATAAAGTTGGTAATAAAGTCTCCTTAACACCTCTTCCATAGCGATTTATTTACCGGTATTTATTTATTTCGCACAGTTACTTAACACCTCTTCCATAGCGATTTATTTACCGGTATTTATTTATTTATCTTTCGCACAGTACCTTAACACCTCTTCCATAGCGATTTATTTACCGGTATTTAAATATTTCGCACAGTTACTTAACACCTCTTCCATGGCGATTCATTTACCGGTATTTATTTATTAATCTATTTCGCACAGTACCTTAACACCTCTTCCATAGCGATTTATTTACCGGTATTTAAATATTTCGCACAGTTACTTAACACCTCTTCCATTGCGATTTATTTACGGTATTTATTTACTTATTTCGTAGTTTACTTTGGTCTGTGAGAGTAAACTGTGGCTCTATATCATTTCCGTAGCACTTCTTCGTGACTAGTATATTCTAGCGTTAAATACAATACCGGTACTACGGCTCTACATCCTTCCCATAGCACTTCTTCGTGACTAGCATCATATTCTAGTGTTAATCTATTGCTACACTTCTTTCCATAGCACTTCTTCGTGACTAGCATCATATTCTAGTGTTAATCTATTGCTACACTTCTTTCCATAGCACTTCTTCGTGACTAGCATCAATAGTGTTAATCTATTGCTACACGTCTTCCCATAGCACTTCTTCGTGACTAGCATCATATTCTAGTGTTAATCTATTGCTACACTTCTTTCCACAGCACTTCTTCGTGACTAGCATCATAAGTATTCAAGATGGAAGGATGGCAATTTTAGGCCAAGTTGGAGTGAACAGAGTGTAGCAAAAATCTCCATCATTTCAGAGTGAGCTGGAGACGGTGAGACGTGGATGAGGTGGAAGTGTACTGTAAACGTACTTTTGACTCATACTGTACAAAGGAGGTGTACCAAGGCTTGAGGATGTACCGGAGTACTGTGCTACCCTGTACTGTGCACCCAGGACACGGTGTAACTCCATGTACATTGTAGAACATATTACGGGGATATAGTACAGGTGAGGGAACAATACCTTTCCCTCTCTCTCTCTCTCTCTCTCTCTCTCTCTCTCTCTCTCTCTCTCTCTCTCTCTCTCTCTCTCTCTCTCCTGGTGTCCATAATAATAATATAATAATAATAATAATAATATTAATAATGACAATAAGAAAACAACAACAACAACAATAATAATAATAATAATAATAATAATATGGTATTAGTAACAGCTACAGGTAACAACAACAGTAATACAGTAATAATAATGACGATGATAATAATAATAATAATAATAATAATAATAATAATAATAATACCAGTAGTAGTAGTAGTAGTAATAATAATAATAATAATAATAATAATAATAATAATAATACCAGTAGTAGTAGTAGTAGTAGTAGTAGTAGTAGTAATAATAATAATAATAATAATAATAATAATAACAGTCCCACGTTTATCAGAAGTTAGTTAAAGTAGATATAATACGACCTTCACATAACTTCTAACCTACCCTAGCATAGCATAGCATAATAGCATAACTACTTCGTCTTTGCAGGTGTGGTGTTGTGGTGGTGATGGTGGCAGTGGTGGTGGTGGTGGTGGTGGTGGCGCTAGTGATGGGTGGGGTGGAGGGGGCGGTGGAGCCACAACTCACCTACCTGCTCTCAGTAGGCCAGGTGGAGAAGGAACTACGGAGGCAGGTGGAGGGGTGGGATGTGGCCCTGGAGCAGCGCATGGAACTCCTACACCATCTACCGCCTCCACACACCACACTACAGGTATCCATGTGTGTACCGCAGCTGACCGCATGTCGGTCCGGTCAGCCTACGGTACTCCACACCACTTCGGAAACGTTGGGTTGGTTTACACTGCCGGGGAATGGCACCTGTTGGACCTACCGGCTGGATTACCGGCAGGAGAAACTGTGCGGCTGTGTGGATTCGGCTGTGAGTACTTCAGCTGCGGGAACTTCAGCTGCGGGAACTTCAGCTGCGGGAACTTCAGCTGCGGGAACTTCAGCCGCAAGAACTTCATCTGCGACGCCCTTATACCTCTCCCTGCCCCACCCGGCCATAGAATGGACTCTGACTCCTGAAGTACGTCACCCCGACCTTCAATTCACCCAACGACCTGCGCCTGAAGAACAAGACCTTAATGGGCTGTCAGTGCCTGAAATACAGAGCCCATGCAAGCCCTCCAAACGAGACTTTATGGGACGATCTAAGCCCGGAATCCATACCACAAAATCCAAGCCAGTGTTCCATAAGCCCACACAATCCAAGCCTTACTTCCACAACTCCTCCCAAACACTCATGCCCTCGGAACAAGGCTTTTCCAGGTCGCCAAAGCCCTCCGGATACAAGCTCCCTGCATCACCCAAGCCCGAAATGCATCTCACCGCATCCTCAAAGCCCGAAATGGATCTCAGTGCGTCTTCCAAGCCCAAAATTGGTGGCCTTAGCAAATTACACGGGGTGACTAGATCTGACCTTACTGGGATGGACAGGGCAGCTTCTGGTGACCTTATCTCTGCCCCAAACTGCTTCCCGGGCTTCAAGATAAACAAACAGATAAACAGGAAAACCAAACACCAAGACAAACAACAAAAGCAGCCAGGTAAACACAAGCAACACCCATACACACACAAACAACTAGACAAACACACACGGCAGAAGCAGCCACACGCACCACCCAAACACTCACACAGACACCAAAACACACACACACAGCCAGACACACCACATACACACCCACACAAGCATCCACACCCACAACACACCCCCACACACACACCATGCACACATCCACAACGCACACGCACAAGCAAACCAAATCGATACACGCACACGCTGAGAATTATGCTGGGGGACATTTGTGACCTAGAAGTGTTCGTGTGCACCAGCAACGTAACCTTTTGTTGCGGTGGGCGTGTTATACCACTACACACTTACACCACCACACACTGCCTCACACTACCATCAGAGCGCAGGGTGATAGTTGAGGTACCCCATCACAAGTGTGGCTGTACGTCCACCACCGCCACATCCACCACAACTACCACACTCCCTACCACACTGGACAGCCTGGTCATCAACGTCTCTGATTGTGGTACCACGCTGCGTGCCTCTGTGTATAATATATCCAACGTCTTGTTAAATTTATCAAAGGAGGAGGCTGGTGGACGCAACTGTGGTGGTATTTCAGCTCCACCACAGTTACTGCCAACTTCACCACACCTACCACACCAACCACAGCTAACAGGGCCTGCACCACAGCTACTGCCAACTTCACCACAGTTACCGAATCAACCGCACCTACTGCCAAATCAACCACAGCCACCAGGGTCTTCACCACAGCCACCAGGGCCTCCACCACATTTACCACCAACTCCACCACAATTAGCCACAGTGGGTGACGTGCTGAGGGTATTTCAGGCTACGTCACACTGTAGTCACACACAATGGGACGTCAGGGTGATGCTAACCTTGCTGGCTGTGGTGTGGCTGTGGTCCAGTGGGTAGAGGAGTGGCCTGCTGGTTGAACGGACCCGAGTTCGATTTTTCTCTCTCTCTCTCTCTCTCTCTCTCTCTCTCTCTCTCTCTCTCTCTCTCTCACACACACACACACACACACACACACACACATTCTCTCTCATATAAACACCCCTGCTAAAAACCTTGGTGTGTGTTCAATATGGACGGTGGGTACAAGCGCAAAAACGGTGACATAAAAACACCCCTGCTAATAACCTTGGTGTGTATTCCATATGGACGGTGGGTATTAGTGCCAAAACAGTGACATGTGTAGGTGTGAGGCGGGTGAATTATTAGGCCTCAGGGACTAGACTGAATATTTTGCCTTGACTCGGGAACATTATAAAGAATGAATCACACTACAGCATACTATACGTAACAAGATGCTGTACCTAATATATTCACACTACGCGGTGTTCATAACTTAAGCCTTTGAGCCTGTGACGGGTTCATTACTAGATAAGGTACCAACAGGCCACCAGCTTCCCACCTGCTGTTTTATCACACACACACACACACACACACACCTTCCTCTCCCCCTCTCTCTCTCTCTCACACACACACACACACATATTCCTCCCCCCCTCTCTCTCTCTCTCTCTCTCTCTCTCTCTCTCTCTCTCACACACACACACACACATATTCCCCTCCTCTCTCTCTCTCTCTCTCTCTCTCTCTCTCTCTCACACACACACACACACCGCTCGCTGGTGCAGTGGTAACGTTCCCGCTTGCCAACTGGTGGACGGGAGTTCGCGCCTCGCTCAGGTTGCGAAAAGTTTCGCTGACGAAGTGGGTGGTTACTGTCCCCCTTGAGCAAGGGGATGGGTGTGTGCGTGTGTGAAGGTCACAGCCTTGCCCTTAGATCGGACTATATGAGCTCTCAGCTCCCTTCCGGGAGGGTAAAAGCTGACGATCACGACCGTCAAGTGATCCTGACCGACCCGGTGAATTACACACACACACACACATTCCACCCCCCCCTCTCTCTCTCTCTCTCAATCTCTCTCTCTCTCTCTGTTCCTCCTGCAAATCCTAATCTAATTTACCCCATAAGGAATTAACGATAAGTCTGTGAATCTCTCCATTGTAAAGAAGGGCGAGTTTTTTCCCCCAGGATGAAGGTCTTTTGTTCATTTTCCCGTCTGTACACACCTATAAATCTAAAACTTCTCCCCTACTGCTAGTCACGAAGAAGTGCTATGGGAAGAAGTGCTATGGGAAGGATGTAGAGCCATAGTACTGTCTTTGTAATGATGCTAGTCACGAAGAAGTGCTATGGGAAGGATGAACTTTGTAATGATGCTAGTCACGAAGAAGTGCTATGGGAAGGATGTAGAGCCATAGTACTGTCTTTGTAATGATGCTAGTCACGAAGAAGTGCTATGGGAAGGATGTAGAGCCGTAGTATTGTCTTTGTAATGATGCTAGTCACGAAGAAGTGCTATGGGAAGGATGTAGAGCCATAGTATTGTCTTTGTAATGATGCTAGTCACGAAGAAGTGCTATGGAAAGGATGTAGAGCCGTAGTATTGTCTTTGTAATGATGCTAGTCACGAAGAAGTGCTATGGAAAGGATGTAGAGCCGTAGTATTGTCTTTGTAATGATGCTAGTCACGAAGATGTGCTATGGAAAGGACGTAGAGCCGTAGTATTGTCTTTGTAATGATGCAAGTCACGAAGAAGTGCTATGGGAAGGATGTAGAGCCATAGTATTGTCTTTGTAATGATGCTAGTCACGAAGAAGTGCTATGGGAAGGATGTAGAGCCATAGCATTGTCTTTTTCTGCCACTGAGCTACGTGAAATAAGCTGCAAAAGGACGAAAATCTGGGCCAAGTTACGATGAAAAGTGTTGCTAGTCACGAAGAAGTGCCATGAAAATAATCTACGTGCAGTTGATGTCTGTCTTCCTTTTGTACAGGTTTTTAAAATAAAGAATAAATACATCAAGCCTCTTTAATTTAGCCCATGATGATGATGATGATGATGATGATGATGATGATGATGATGATGATGATGATGATGATGATGATGATGATGATGATGATGATGATGGTGATGATGATGATGATGATGATGGTGATGATGATGATGATGATGATGATGATGATGATGATGATGATGATGATGATGATGATGATGATGGTGATGATGATGATGATGATGATGATGATGATGGTGATGATGATGATGATGATGATGATGATGATGATGATGATGATGATGATGATGATGACGATGATGGTTAAAAAAAATACTGAGCTACGACACACACACACACACACACACACACACACACACACACATGTATATTAATTCCTCACCGTTCGATCGCGGCTCGTACCTGATATGATAACACGATAAAAGACACATTATCACTCGCATTAAGAGCCTCCCGTTGCACCACTTCCTTACCGATTTAGTCCAACTTATGCGGGATTCCCATACTCTTTTCACTTGGTCTAAAATTGCCATCTCTCCATCTTGAAAGCTGAGTTGTAATAAGCAGCACTAGAATATGGTGCTAGTCACGAAGAAGTGCTATGGAAAGGATGTAGAGTCGTAGTGTTGTTCTGTTCACACACACACACACACACACACACACACACACACACACACACACACACACACACACACACACACACACACACACACACACACACACAGTAAAGAAAAGAAACCTTCTCTTCACTACTGAGGTGTAAAGTGTAAAAATAAATAACAAGGGAAGAATTGTTACGGCATCCCTTATCTATTACCTTGAGAGAGAGAGAGAGAGAGAGAGAGAGAGAGAGAGAGAGAGTCCTTCACGTGGTAGCATTGATATTAATGGTTGGATCCACTGCCTGGTTATACAAACGTCCCTCAACTCCCTGCCCCATACTACTGCTGCCACTACTACTACTACTACTACTACTATTACCGCTACTGCTACTCCTACTACTACTACTACTTCCTCTACCCCTCAATAGGACGATGGTGGACTGCACAAGGGTAACTTCAGCCTGCAGTCCACTGGGTGCACCTTGAAATGAGCTTAGGTTTGCAATTACTACTACTACTACTACTGTTGTTACTATTAATACCATTACTACAACAACTACTACTGCTACTGCTACTACTGTTGTTACTACTACTATTACTGCAACAACAACTAGGCCTACTATTACTACTACTACTATCACGACTACTACCGTTGTTACTATTAATACCATTACCAAAACAACTACTACTGCTACTACTACTACTGTTGTTACTACTACTATTACCGCAACAACAACTAGGCCTACTATTACTACTATCACGACCACCACTACACAACGACAGCGTCAACTACTACTACTACCACCACTACAACCACCACCACCACCGCCACTACTACCACAGTATATACACAGCCGCACAAAAATTACAAAATAATAATAATAATAATAATAATAATAATAATAATAATAATAATAATAATAATAATGATAATAATAATAATAATAATAATAATGATAATAATAATAATAATAATAATAATAATAATAATAATAATAATGATAATAATAATAATGATAATAATAATAATAATAATAATAATAATAATAATAATGCCAGAAAACGAAAAAAGAAATCGCCTACCTATTAAACCATGACAATAAATCCAAATGCAAGATCCCATATCCATGAACGAAGAGGAACTTGTAATTTTCCATTTTGACATCAATTCCTTGTAAATTTTTGAATATATTATGCACACAACGTCTCCTGGGTCCTTTCTCCATATATAAAATTTTCCTGAACCCTTTACGCCAGCCAGTTTTTATATATATATATATATATATATTCTTTTTGGCGAAATTCATCAGGTATCTGGGTCCGTCTTCAAGATTTTATCTCCTATACGTAAAATAATTTGTTCTTTTCACTCACTAAACTCCCATGGACTTCACTAACTTCGCATGTCTTTCACTATACCCTCAGGCACTTCATAGTACTGTCATGCACTTCATAATCAGGCCAGGGTGAATATTAAAGTGAAAAACATACATAATAAACTTCTTTCACATCCTGGAACCATATTATGCTTCCACTCGTCCAATTATCCTGCTCTTCAAAAACTTCCTATGCATTTCATAAACGTCCCTCGCACTTCACAAAATCCCTACGCACTTCACAAAATTCCCTGCACTTCACTAAATCCTCGTGCACTTCAGAGTCAATCCAGAGTGAGCATTAAAGTCAGAAAATAGGCAAAACAAATCCAGTTCATCCATGCAAGTTGACTACACACTCGAGACGCACGTATTTCAGTTCGTTTCTTGCACCTTTACGGTCATAATGGACAATATTTTAGTACCAGATGCAGCACAGACACTTAATTATTGATTTTGAAGTAGAAATTAAGCGAGGAGCCGCTAAATACATGTCATTTTTTGAAAAGAAATCGCCATGACCCAACCCATGCACACCAAAAACCGCGCTGGCCGCTAGACTAATGCCAGTGCCTTTAAACCTACTCAAATGTCCACAATTAAAAAATAAACATCGGCAGTCCAACAAATCCCTTAGAAGTTTAATTTAACATCTCCAACCTGATGTAAACTAGCTCTAATCTTATCTACATCAACTTCTTTGCCTCATATTAAACCCTTGAATTAACAAAATCATCTGGGTTAGAGAAAATTAGACTTGTTTCTATCATGGGAGAGTTGATGGTAATATTGACCCTCCCAGGCTGCTATGACTCACTCTGGGATTATTGGATTCCTCTAGCATTAGGCAGAAGGCATACTAGAGCTGTTTCGACCGTGAGGGGGTTAAATAACATAAGAAAAACAATGGATAGGCATTTACTAAACCGTTCGTTAGGAGCGTTTGACAATATTGGCCATTGTTTCTCTCTTGGGTTAACTTTAATAATATTCTGTACAACTTCAACTTTTGACCAAATGATCTCCAGAATCTATAATAATCACGAAAAATAACAAAAATCATATGAATGACCCAATTAAATAGATTATATGGAATGTCTTCACTCCTGTTAAGTTCATTGGCTTCACAATGCTTATCAGGGGCTTCCCATGTCTTACTTATTTTCCTTTAGCCAATGGGAAATGGTCAAAAAATATATATATTGCCTGACTCCATGATCCTTGTCCATTTGATAGGCATTATTCTAAGCCTCCATTCCTTGGCGTGGTTTCAATTTTTCTATTATATGCCGAGACTTAGCTTCCATATAATCCTTTCCCACTTGCCAGCCTTCATAAAATTACCTTTTTATTGCTTTTCCCTCCACAGTTGCCTTGTATCCCAGCATAAAAGGGGGAATGACCCACCACAGGCCCAAAGGCTTAAGTTAGAGGTAGGAACTGTGGGTCTGTGAGTTACGGGATCTATATATACACATTTACCCTAAAAAATCTCCTCCATGTTGCCTTGTCCCCTGCCATTTCACTGCCCTCCTCCCAGCTTACACCCCTCTATCATATACCTCTCCATTCCATCCCTCCATCTCATCCTCAGTCTCCCCCTCCACCTCACTCACAATCTCCTAGTT
>NC_136985.1:1435000-1437500 GCF_032717465.1 Coenobita brevimanus | reverse complement strand
TAAAGAAAATAAATCAATTAGGAAAAGGTGTTAGGGGGCTTCCTTACCTGTTGAGAATGATCAAAGGTTTAACGAGTCCATAACTCTTCGTTGTATGAGTGAAGGAATAATAATAATAATAATAATAATAATAATAATAATAATAATCATAATGTCTTTCATTCTAGAGCTAACATCTTTCATGCACTTCCCCGCAATGGTATTCCACTCTGTACTTCCTATCTATCTATCTATTGCCAATGCCTGAATCCCATAAGGGGTGGCCACAAACAAATCACCTCCATGTCACCCCATCCCCTGCCATGTTACTGCCTTCCCCCCAGCTCACATCCCCCTCTCCCATATACCTCTCCACTCCATCCCTCCATCTCATCCTCAGCCTCCCCCTCCCTCTGCTCCTTCTACCTCACTCAATACTCTCCTAGTTAGTTTCATATACCTCTCCACTCCATCCCTCCACCTCACCCTTGGTCTCCCTCCCTCTAACTCACTCACACACACTCTCCTCATCAGTCTCTCACTCTCCATCCTCTCCACATGGACATATAATTTAAGAATAATAATAACTGTTAATAATGCACCAATTTGAATATTTAAAATCGAAAAATAATTTAACAATCAAAGACAAAACACTTACCAGGATAATTCAAAATATCGATAATTTTTTCAAACCAATTCCATGTAACATTTTGGAATTTTTCATATATACCTCATGGATTTCTGTACATATTAATTTCTCTCTTTTCACATGTCACTTTCTTGGCACTAATCTATCATATATATTCTTTTGCCCCAATATAGAATTTTTGAGAGAGCGTTTGATGCCATATATACAAAACAAATGATTTTTTTTTAACAGACACAACTAAAATGCAAACATTTTCATACACACACTTACCTGCCTCTCCAAGTCAGTCTCTTTTTTATGAGGTCTATCCGAAAAGAAGCTATCTATTTATTGCCAGAAGCCTTAACTCCATAAGGGGTGGCCACAGACAAATCACCTCCATGTCACCCTGTCCCCTGCCATTTCACTGCCCTGCTCCCAACTTACACCCCCCTCTCTCATATACCTCTCCACTCCATCCCTCCCTCTCCCCCTCCACCTCATTTATATACTCTCCTAGTTAGTCTCTCATATACCTCTCCACTCCATCCCTCCATCTCACCCCCAGTCTCCCCCTCCCTCTCCCCCTCCACCTCATTTATATACTCTCCTAGTTAGTCTCTCATATATCTCTCCACTCCATCCCTCCATCTCACCCTCAGTCTCCCCCTCCCTCCCCCCCTCCACCTCATTTATATACTCTCCTAGTTAGTCTCTCATATACCTCTCCACTCCATCCCTCTCATCCTTAGTCTCCCCTTCCTTTCCCCCCCACCTCACTCACACTCTTCTAGTTAGTCTCTCAAAAACTTAGCATCTTTTTGGACATACCTCATAGACTATCATCTTTATCAAAATCTTTCACACAATTTCTATATATACAAAAAATTATTTCTTTTGGACAAACCATCATAATATTCCTCTCAGCACAAAGACACAATATTCCTTTTTCTAGCATCAAGTAGGCGGCCATCTTTAAATTTCCTCACCGTCATTCAAAAATTCCCTCGCACACACACACACACACACACACTTCAGGCGTCTTCCTCTTTTCCCTTCGACTCAAATCATTACGTTTATCATTCGTTTATAATTCATTTTCTCCGATATGTTCGTCAATTCTCATATTCCGTTTTCTTTTTCAGGCCTTCCCTCCACTTTCCACATAATTTCCTCTCCGTTTTCCTCTCATCTTCCTCCTCTTTCCTCCGACTCAAGTTCATAATCATTTTTTCCATAGCTGAGAATTATTCATTATATTTTTCAAGTCTTCCCTCCATTTTACATAGTAGTTTCCTCTCCGTTTTCCTCTCATCTTCCGTTTTTTTCCCTTCGACTCAAATCGTTACGTTTATAATCAGTTTTTTCCTACAGCCTTCCGCTACTGAGAATTATAGATTATCTTTTTCAGGCCTTCTTTCCATTTTCTCTCCGTTTTCCTCTTCTTCTCTCCGTTTTCCTCTTGTTCTCTCCGCTTTCCTCTTGTTCTCTCCGTTTTTCCTCTTGTTCTCTCCGTTTTCCTCTTGTTCTCTCCGTTTTCCTCTTGTTCTCTCCGTTTTCCTCTTGTTCTCTCTGTTTTCCTCCTCTTCTCTCCATTTTCCTCTTCTTCTCTCCGATTTTCCTCTTCTTCTCTCCATTCCCTCCTCCTCCTCCCAATTATCTCCAGGCATCGGATTATACCACACCATTGTGCTGGGACGAACTCTGAGAATTATTTACTATTATTCTCAGGTCTTCTCTCCATTTTTCACAGTAGTTTCCTCTCCGATTTCCCTCTTTTTCTCTCCGTTCCCTCCTCCTCCTCCTCCTCCCATTTATCTCCAGGCATCGGATTATACCACACAGTTGTGCAGGGACGAACGCATCATAACACACCCATTTCATCACCTCTGG
>NC_136985.1:1427500-1430000 GCF_032717465.1 Coenobita brevimanus | reverse complement strand
TGGGGTATGGGGTAGGAATGGGGTCAGTATGGGGTATGGGGTAGGTATGGGGTCAGTATGGGGTATGGGGTAGGTATGGGGTCAGTATGGGGTATGGGGTAGGAATGGGGTCAGTATGGGGTATGGGGTAGGTATGGGGTCAGTATGGGGTATGGGGTAGGTATGGGGTCAGTATGGGGTATGGGGTAGGTATGGGGTCAGTATGGGGTATGGGGTAGGTATGGGGTCAGTATGGGGTATGGGGTAGGTATGGGGTCAGTATGGGGTAGGTATGGGGTATGGGGTCAGTATGGGGTATGGGGTAGGTATGGGGTCAGTATGGGGTATGGGGTAGGTATGGGGTCAGTATGGGGTAGGTATGGGGTCAATATGGGGTATGGGGTAGGTATGGGGTCAATATGGGGTATGGGGTAGGTATGGGGTCAGTATGGGGTAGGTATGGGGTCAGTATGGGGTATGGGGTAGGTATGGGGTCAGTATAGGGTCAGAGGTAGGTATGGGGGTCAGTATGGGGTATGGGGTCAGTATGGGGTGGTGGGCATCAACACACATCGATACTCACATTGTTTACATCGCTCAACCGGCCGTCAACCTTAAGCCGTCAACCACAACACCAGAGGGTCCTAGGAAAGTGTGTACCTCCTTGTATTACTCGACTACACCATGTGAAAGGATGGCTACAAGGAAGGAAGGAAGGAAAGAAAGAAGGAAGGAAAGAAAGAAGGAAGGAAAGAAAGAAGGAAGGAAGAAAAGAAAGGAGGAAGGAAGGAAAAAAGGAAGGAAAGAAGGGAGGGAGGGAGGGAAGGAAGGAAGAAGGAAGGAAGGAAGGGAGGGAGGAAGGAAGGGAGGAAGGAAGGAAGGAAAGAAGGAAGGAAAGAAGGAAGAAAGGAAACTACAAGGAGGGAAGGAAGGAAGGAAGGAAGGAAGCTAAGATACAGAATATAACGAGAGAAGAATGATTTTAATACACCACTATCATAAAATAAATCACAACAAGAACAGCAACAAGGAAACAGGAAGGGTAAAATGAAGAAGAGATTACTGATGTGGGGAGGTAGAGAAGGAAGACACACACATGCTGATTTATAAGTGGGAATTATAAGTAGGAATTATAAGTGGGAATTACAAGTAGCAGTGTCCATATTCTATTATAAAGTCTATCGCTAAAGTTAACCCCTTCGCGCACGATGACTCAAAACGAGTCAAGATAATGTTAATCCGAAGAGGAACCAATGACGCAATATGAGGCACTTCTCAGCGTTGGTCTGAAGGGATACCAAATTAGGCAACTCTGGACAAAACTATTCACCGAAAATTATGTTTTAGCAGGAAATGTGTCAATAATTGGTGTGTTACAGGGCAGCGTGTCTATTTTCAAGCCAACACACTCAAATAGTTGGCGTTCTCTTGGTTTGTGGTTCAGGGGGGAAGGGTGTGTGTGCAATTTTTGGCGATTTACTCAAAAACTATTGGTCGTATCAGAATCCCAACAACACCATGTGAAGGCTTGTAAAATTCTGCATCTAGACATATGCTTAGCTCTTGCACCATGAGGGCCAAGTTTTGTGCTGGAGCGTAGGGCAGCGATATTCACAGTTGAACGGCAGTATTCTCACCGCATTTCACTACTTTCACGGTACTTTCACCCATCAATTGTGTGTTTTTGTTAGCTTATCGTACAGTATAAACATAAGGGGAGATATGGTACACAGTTTATACCATTATAGCCAATTTCTGCGGCAAATAAAGTACCTGGGAATGTTTACCTTTGTGCCACGACGGGATTTTCTCCGATCACGTCACACACACACAGAAAGCTTTATGGTGTGCGAGGGAGTTAACAGATGTACAGACAGAGCAACAACAATGACTACTACTACTACTGTTGCTGCTACTACTACTACTACTACTACTGTTGCTGCTACTACTACTACTACTGTTGCTGCTGCTACTACTACTACTACTACAACACCACAACTTCCTGTTTTATTTCTCTACCAACACACACAACTCTGCTAACCCTGGGTGTGTGCGTTGGTGTAGGCAGTGTGCACCATCTCAGTATCGTCCTCATCGCCCCAGTGCTGACGGGGATTGAGCAGGTCATCGGTGTCTTCATCAACGCAGCGCTGGGGGTAGGTCACTCCATCTCCCATGCTGGTTGGCAGAGATGGAGAGCAATAATGAGTATACTGTTTAATATGCTATCAGAATTATACCTCACTGGCTGGGTATGCTATCATCATCATCATCATCACCACCATTCTCCTCCTCATCATCATTATCATCATCATCATAAGCATCATTGTCATCATAATCATCATCATTATCATCATAATTGTCCTCCTCCTCCTCCTCATCATCATCATCATCATCATCACCATCATCACTGTACTCCTCCTCCTCATCATCATCATCATCATCACCATCATCACTGTCCTCCTCCTCCTCCTCATCATCATCATCACCATCATCACTGTCCTCCTCCTCCTCCTCATCA
>NC_136985.1:1355000-1425000 GCF_032717465.1 Coenobita brevimanus | reverse complement strand
CATGGCCTAAAATTGTCATCACTCCATCTTATACTGAGCTGTAAGGAGATTTTGAATTATGATGCTAGTCACAAAGAAGTGCTGTGGCCAAATGAGGAGCCATTGTACTGTATTCTGTAATATATTGTATTCTGTATTGTGGTGTATTCTGCCACTGTGGTAAATAAGCTAAAACTGGATGAATATCTTGGCCAAGTTAAGGTGAAAGGAGTACAGGTCCCACACTGAGATGGTCAACACTAACACAGCAACCTCAAAGCAATGCAGGGAGGGAGGAAGGGGAGGAAAGGGGAGGGAAGAGAAAGAAAGGGAAGGAGGAGAGTGTAGGGATGGGAAAGGCAGGAAGGAAGAGAAGAAAGGAGAGGAGAGGAGAGGAACAGACTGGAGAGGACACGAGAGGAGAGGAGAGGAGAAGTGAAACGAAGAGAACAGAGGAAAGGAAAGGAGAGGAGGAGACAGGAGAGGAGAAGAGAAGAGAAGAGAGGAAATGACAGGAGGAAAGGGGAGGGAAGGGTTGGGATGGGTTAATAACAGCACACAACTATGTACAAGGCAGCAGTAAATAATCGGATAGAGGCAGGATAAGGGAACGAGGAGTAGTAAGTGTTTGTGGGTAGTAGTGAGGGTCAGGGGGTAGGACAGGGGTATAAGGAGAGAGATAGCTATGATAAGGATGCCATGAAGGGTAGGAAGGATGAAAAGGAGTGAGGCAGAAAGCACACCTAGGATTTATAAAAAAGGTGACTGGAAATTAAAGAATGATGTACGAAAAAAGCGATGAATTTTGTGAAGTCAATGCTACCCCACCCACACCACTTGACTGGTAGGATTATGTGAAGGATTGAAGGATTTGAAGGAAGGATTGAAGAATTAGAGTTGAAGGAAGGATTGAAGAAAGCAGGATTGATGGTTTAAGGATGGAAGGAAGAAGGATTGAAGGATTAGAGGTGAAGGAAGGATTGAAGAAAGCAGGATTGATGGTTTAAGGATGGAGGAAGAAGGATTGAAGGATTAGAGGTGAAGGAAGGATTGAAGAAAGCAGGATTGATGGTTTAAGGATGGAGGAAGAAGGATTGAAGAATTAGAGGTGAAGGAAGGATTGAAGAAAGCAGGATTGATGGTTTAAGGATGGAGGAAGAAGGATTGAAGAATTAGAGGTGAAGGAAGGCCTGAAGAAAGCAGGATTGATGGTTTAAGGATGGAAGGAAGCAGGATTGAAGGATCTGGCATGAAGGAAGGATTGAAGGATGCAGGATTGAAGGATTTAAGATGAAGGAAGGATTGAAGGAAGCATGTGAAGGAAGGAAGGCAAAGAAGGAGAGAGAGAGAGGGGGAAGGATTACATTGAATTTAAAGTGTGGAAAGCATGCAGGATTGGACATGAGATTGGGACGAGGGTTAGCAGGATAAGTAGGCGAGGATAGGGTGTTAGGGGTGTATAAACAGGTGCGTCTAACCTGGTACGAGTGTTGCCGTACAAGGAAAACAAAAGGGAAGCAGAGGAGGATGAGGAAGGATGCGAGAGGAATTGTTAGACGAGATTGGGACAAGGGTTAGCAGGATAAATAAATGAGGAAAAGGTGTTAGGGGTGTAAAAATAAGTGCGTCTAACCTTGTCTGCGTATTGCCGTACGAGGAAAACAAAAAATAACAAAGAACGTAAGATGTGGAAGCGACGCAGGCTAAGGTATGGAGTAAGGATGAGGGTTAGCAGGATAAGTAGGTGAGGATAGGGTGTTAGGGGTGTAAAAACAGGTGCGTCCAACCTGGTACGAGTGTTGCCGTTCAAGGAAAACAAAAGCGAAGCAGAGGAGGATGAGGAAGGACAGAAGAGGACTTGTTAGAAGAGATGCAGACTAGGATGAGGGTGTAGCAGGATAAATAGGAGAGGATAAGGTGTTAGGGGGGTACAAACCAGTGCGTCTAACCTTGTACGAGCGTTGCCATACAAGGAAAACAAGAGTCAAACAGACGCAGATCGGAGAATAACAGAACGTAAGATGTGGACGCGATGCAGGCTGGGATACGAGACTGGTACAAGGATTAGCAGGATAAATAGACAAGGATTAGGTGTTAGGGGTGTAAAAATAAGTGCATCTAACCTTGTACGAGCGCTGCCATACGAGAAACACAAAAGAAAATAATGAACGTAAGGTGTGGAAGCGATGCAGGCTGGGATATGAGACTGGTACAAGGATTAGCAGGATAAATAGGCGAGGATAAGGTGTTAGGGGTGTAAAAACCGGTGTGTCTGACCTGGTATGGGTGCTGCCATAGGACTGGACGGGGGTGGTGGTGTTGGGGCTGGCGGGGGGCGGTGCATGACTGCGAATCGGGTAACTTACGCCATCGCCTAAACTATAATGACAACAAAACCAGCCAATTGATTCCACCCTAGAGAGGAGACGGAGGGAGGGAGGGAGGGAAGGAAGGAGGGGAGAGAGAGGGAGGGAGGAAGGGAGAGAGGGAGGGAGGGAGGGGGAGAGAGAGGGAGGGAGGGAAGGGGGACAGGGTTACAGAAAGGGAGAGACAGAGAAAGGCAGAGAGAGTGAGGGATAGAGAGAGAGAGAGAGAGAGAGAGAGAGGACAGATAGATAGACAGATGGATAGACAGATAGACAGACAGATATAATTATTAATGTAATAGACAGATAGACAGATAGATAGACAGACATAGCTAAATATTGATATCAATGTATGATAGATAAAAAGACACTCATAAATGTAACAGATAGACAGGCAGATAGATACAACGAGTTATAGCTCAAGACTAAAGATATTCCTCGTTCAACATCTCATTCCCATCGATCTATATTACACCTGGATATTACCCCCATACCCCCCCCACCACAGTCCACTTCTTCATGACTAGCACTGTGTCATATTGCTTACTTAACACCTCTTCCTTACTGATTTATTTTGTACTATGCCCCTGTACTATATTCATGTTATGAGGCAAAATGAGGATGTTAAGGGGTAGTTTGGAAAATAAATCACTTACAAAATGGTGTTAGGGAGCCATTACAAAAAATATATATATATGAAGTTTATGGTTAGGAAAATAAATCACTAAAAAAAGGTGTTTGGGAGTAATTAGAGATATATGAAGCAAAAAGAGAAGATTAATGGGTAGTTTGGGAAATAAATCACTTAGGAAAAGGTGTTAGGGAGTTAGTAAAAAGATATATGGGGCATAAAGAGGATGTCAGTGGGTTGTTTGAAAAATAAATCACTTAGGAAAAGGTGTTAGGGAGCCATTAAAAAAAATATGAAACAGAAAGAATGATAGTGGGTAGTTAGGAAAAATAAATCACTTAGGAAAAGGTGTTAGGGAGCCATTAAAAAAATATATGAAGCAGAAAGAATGTTAGTGGGTAGTTGAGGAAAATAAATCACTTAAGAAAAGGTGTTAGGGAGCCATTAAAAAAAATATGAAGTGGAGAGGATGTTAATGGGTAGTCAGGAAAATAAATCACTTAGGAAAAGGCGTTAGGGAGCTTCGTTATAATAAAACAAGCCTTTTAGAAGCATATTAACAAGTCTGGGTAGTTTGAAAAATGACCACAACTTGCTATCAGCACTTCTTCATGACTAGCGCCACAGAATTTGAGAAGACAATTTAAAATGTTCAAAAATATAACTGTAGAGGCATTGACAAGCCTAGATGTGGTGAAGCATATGCAGCATCCACCCAGGAGGCAAAATCTACTCCTATCTCCCTACACCTCACCATGGGGGGGAGACAGGTCCAACCCTAGTGAGGTGCTGTCTATCACAAGGGCACACCAGCTGCTTACCTGTGCTCGATGGGTCTGCTCATTAATACCACGGCTAAATTAACAGCAACTCAACTCTTAACCTGATGATGATGATGATGATGATGATGCAAGCAAAGGAAAAAAACAACAACTATAAAACACACACACACACACACAGACACACACAGACACACGCACATGCACACACACACACACACAATCCAAACTCCTTACACGTAGACAACAGACACCAGGAATCTCTCTCTGTTTCTCTCCCTCCCTCTCTCTTCTCTCTCTCTCTCACTCACACACACACACATACACACATGCACAGATACACACAGTCCAAATTCCTTACATGTAGATAACAGACTCCAGGAATGTCTCTCTGCCTCTCTCTCTCTCTCTCACACACACACACACACACACACACACACACACACACACACACACACACACACACACACACACACACAATCCAAATTCCTTACACGTAGACAACAGACAACAGGAATCTCTCTGTTTTACTCTCTCTCTCTCTCACACACACACACACACACACACACACACACACAACCTTACATGTAGGTAAGACACCAGGAATCTCTCTGTTTCTCCCCCCCACTACCCTCTCTCTCTCTCTCTCTCTCACACACACACACACACACACACACACACACACACACACACACACACACAACCAAACGCCTCTCACCTTGTTGGCAGAGGCAGGAACCAGAAGCGCCGATCCTCCCCAAACACCTCCACGAAATTGTTGAACGCCCCCAGACTAAAACCATCCTTGTCCTGCATCCACGTGTGGTTGACGCGGAAGATGGGCGCACGAAACGACTCTGGAACGACAGTAAACAGATGCGTGACTGGCTAAATGCGTGTGGTTAAGCTGAGAGGAGATTGTTGGAAGGACACAAGTCAAGAGTGAGAGCAGTGGAAATGAGTTATTTAAGAGGAGCCTGTGGAGTCACACTGCGTTTGAAAGACTGGAGATCATAGGCAGCAGGAAATACAGACAGAGGGAGACAGTGCCAGAGTTGACCTGTTGCATAAATGAAGGACTGGGAGTAACGGTTAACTCTTGCATTAGAGAGTTGGACAGAAGAGAATGATTCAATAAGGTGGTAGGAGAATGACTTAATAGCAGAATGTGGAATGAATATAGAGTGACAGGAAACAGAAGCGTGCGTGATTAGATGACGATTGTTTGGCTGTGAAGAACGAATAAATAACGGAGGAATTGTTTGGGTGCACGAAACGACTCTATAGGGACAGGAGACAGATGCGTGAGTGACTAAATGTGTGTGGTTAAGCTGAAGGGAATGATTTTAACAGGTGAATGATTTAATAACACAGCAGGAGAATGATAGGAAGCATTAGGAGAAACACACTGACGTGGTTTGGCCATGTGGAGAGGATGGAGAGTGAGAGACTGACAAGGAGAGTGTATGTGAGTGAGGTGGAGGGGGGAGAGGGATGGGGAGGCCAAGGATGAGATGGAGGGATGGAGTGGAGAGGTATATGAGAGAGTGGGGTGTGAGCTGGGAGCAGGGCAGTGAAATGGCAGGGGACAGGGTGACATGGAGGCGATTTGTTTGTGGCCACCCCTTACAGGATTAAGGCGTTTGGCAATAGATAGACAGACAGACAGTAGATACGACACCAAGAGTGGCAACAGATAGATAGATAGACAGATAGACAGACAACAGAGAAAGAATATACATACCAAGGGTAGATCTGTTTTTGACGACCAAGAAGACGTGATAACCGAAGAGCGAGACAAGGCTGATGGCAAACATGATCGACACGAAGAACACGAACAGGATGTGGAACTTGCCCTCCACCTCCAGCTGGTCCTGTGGGGGGGGGGGGGAGTAAACGAGGAGAGAGAGAGAGTAGTCATTATCACCATCGTCGACGTTGTTATCATCAATATTGTCATCGTTATCATCATCATCAATTGTCACCATTATCATCATCATTTTCGTCATCACTGTCAACATAATCATCACCAATACTGTCATCATCATCATCATCATCATCAACACTATCCTCCTCCTCCTCATCATCATCATCATCATCATCATCACATCATCATCATCACAAACCTTCCAGAATTTAATGAAGTATTGTAGAGTTGTGGCCGCGATGAACAGGCAGTAGAGCAGCGCATAACCGAGGAACAGAACGAAGAACTTGTAATTGGTGAACGCCACACAGTTGTTCACCCACGGACAATGATGGTCGAGCTTCAGAACACACACGCCACAAACGGAACAGTGATGGCAGCGATCTGGCTTTACCTGCACGCACCTCTCACAGTAACGAATGTCTGGAGAGAGAGGGGGAGAGAGAGAGACAGGGAGATTATGGTCATTAGTTAACTTAGGCATCTACACGCACGCACACAAGCACGCACGCACACACACACACACACACACACACACACACACACACACACACACACACACACACACACACACACACCTGTACACATCACTCACAATAACGAATGTCTGGAAAGAGGGATGGAAATTATTAGCATTATTATTTAAGGGACATCTGTGCACACACACACACACACACACACACACACACACACACACACACACACACACACACACACACACACACACACACACACACACACAGTAATGGATGTCTGGTAAAACGAGAGGTAAATCATCATCACCATCATCACCACCACCACCACCATTATCATCATTATCTCATCATCATCATCACTACCACCACCACCATCATCAGTCATCATTATCACCACCATCATCATCATCATCATCATCTAAACTCCTTCCCAGCCAAGGAGAGGGTAGCAGAGGCCCTCAAGACAAGGAAATACAACAGAGAATCCATCCACACACTCCCTCACCTCCTGTCATGGTGCGGTTGTACACAGGGAGGTTCTGCCGCTGTATAAACCGCTCTAGCACATCCCTCCGCACCTCCTCTGTTTCCGCTGACTCGTAGCGGTCTAGTTCCGCTGGTGGCAGACGGAACTGAGGCAAAAACAAGGAGGAAATAAGGTTAGTTTGAGGTCGACTGCATTTAACACAAAAACTCCCCACATTTTCCATCTCCATGTCACCCTGTTCCCTGCCATTTCACTGCCCTCCTCCCAGCTCACACCTCCCTCTCTCATAATTATAGCCTACCTCTCCATCTCAACCCTGGTCTCTCCCTCCCTCTCTCCCCCTCCTCCTCACTCACGCACACTCTCCTCATCAGTCTCTAACTCTCCATCCTCTCCACATGGCCGAACCACCTCAAGGTATTTCTCCTAATGCTTTCTATTACACTCATATCCACACCACAACGCTCCTTCACTTCCTCATTTATCAGTCTCTCTCTCCATGTAACTCCACATCCACATCCACACCACAACACTCCTTCACTTCCTCATTTGTCAGTCTGTCTCTCCATGTAACTCCACATCCACATCCACACCACAACGTTTCTTCACTTCCTCATTCGTCAGCCTGTCTCTCTATGCAACTCCACATCCACACCACAACACTCCTTCACCTCCTCAACTGTCAGTCTGTCTCTCCACATAGGGCCTAACTCCACACACTCCTCCCCAACAACTCATTTCCACTCTCTGTTAGTCTGTCTCTCCATTCCACTCTCTGTCAGTCTGTCTCTACATTCCACTCTCTGTCAGTCTGTCTCTCCATTCCACTCTCTGTCAGTCTGTCTCTCCATTCCACTCTTTGTCAGTCTGTCTCTCCATTCCACTCTCTGTCAGTCTGTCTCTCCATTCCACTCTGTCAGTCTGTCTCTCCATTCCACTCTTTGTCAGTCTGTCTCTCCATTCCACTCTCTGTCAGTCTGTCTCTCCATTCCACTCTCTGTCAGTCTGTCTCTCCATTCCACTCTCTGTCAGTCTCTCTCTCCGTTCTACACACTCCTATTGCACAACTCACTTCCCCTGCCCTCACTTCTACACACACACTGCCAACACGCCAACCCACCTGCTTGGGGACGGTGCCGATGTTGGTAAAGATGGTTTGCCAGTACGCCCACAGGAAGAGTGACAACAGGACATGATACACGACCAAGCACAGGCCTACGGAGAGGGGAAGGGGGGGAGATTAACACTTTATATGATGAGTGGATGGTTCTCTAACACTTCTTCCTTAGTCTATCTATCTATTGCCAGACGCCTTATCCCGTGAAGGTTGGCCACAAACAAATTGCCTCCATGTCGCCCTGTCCCCTGCCATTTCACTGCCCTGCTCCCAGCTCACACCCCCCTCTCTCTCTCTCATATACCTCTTCACTCCATCCCTCCATCTCATCCTCGGCCTCCCCCTCCCTCCACATCACTCACACTCTCCTGGTCAGTCTCTCTTAAACCTCTCTACTCCATCCCTCCATCTCATCCTTGGCCTCCCCCTCCCTCCACATCACACATACACCCTCCTAGTTAGTCTCTCATATACCTCTCCACTCCATCCCTCCATCTCATCCTTGGCCTCCCCCTCCCTCCACATCACACATACACCCTCCTAGTTAGTCTCTCATATACCTCTCCACTCCATCCCTCCATCTCATCCTTGGCCTCCCCCTCCCTCCCTCCACCTCACTCACATACACTCTCCTCATCAGTCTCTCATATACCTCTCCACCCCATCCCTCCATCTCATCCTTGGCCTCCCCCTCCCTCTCCCTCCCTCCACATCACACATACACCCTCCTAGTTAGTCTCTCATATACCTCTCCACTCCATCCCTCCATCTCATCCTTGGCCTACCCTCCCTCCACATCACCCATACACCCTCCTAGTTAGTCTCTCATATACCTCTCCACCCCATCCCTCCATCTCATCCTTGGCCTCCCCCTCCCTCCACATCACCCATACACCCTCCTAGTTAGTCTCTCATATACCTCTCCACTCCATCCCTCCATCTCATCCTTGGCCTCCCCCTCCCTCCACATCACCCATACACCCTCCTAGTTAGTCTCTCATATACCTCTCCACCCCATCCCTCCATCTCATCCTTGGCCTCCCCCTCCCTCCACATCACCCATACACCCTCCTAGTTAGTCTCTCATATACCTCTCCACCCCATCCCTCCATCTCATCCTTGGCCTCCCCCTCCATCCACATCACACATACACCCTCCTAGTTAGTCTCTCATATACCTCTCCACTCCATCCCTTCATCTCATCCTTGGCCTTCCCCTCTCAAACCCCCCACAAACAAAAATCATCCTTACTTACATTTTTCAATCACGCTTTTGACAGTAACTGAAAGAGAGAGAAAGGAAAGCGTATTAAAAATCAATATATAAAAACAAGCGTACGCAAATTATACGACATAATATATATCCACACGGCGTTTGTATTTTTTATTCAGATATATTGTGGTGAAATATTGGTGTTATTTTTATGTTGCTTATCTGTAATTGTTGGAAGGGAATGTGATAGGACAGACAGACACACACACACACACACACACACACACACACACACACAGCTACTTTGCCCTCTCCCACACACACACACACACACACACACACACAGCCACTTTGCCCTCTCCCACATACACACACACACACAGCCACTTTGCCCTCTCCCACACACACACACACACACACACACACACACAGCCACTTTGCCCTCTCCCACACACACACACACACACAGCCACTTTGCCCTCTCCCACACACACACACACACACAGCCACTTTGCCCTCTCCCACACACACACACACACAAACACACATAGCCACTTTCCCCCCCAACATCCACCCACAAACAAACACTCACACACAGCCACTTTGCTCACCCACACCCACACACACCAAAGCATACGTGTGGAATCCATACGTACTGATATTAAGCTGTATGACGTATGCATAATAAGACCAAACGACGACCGCGACGATGAAGAGGACGGGGAACCACTTGGCGGCTCGAAAACACAAGCGACAGGGAGCCGAGACGAGAGAGAATTTCCCTGCTACCGTGGCCGACATCTTGGCTTTGGCTGCTACTCTGGAAGACAGATAGATAGATAGATAGATTGATAGATAGACTGTTACTGATAGATATAGATATTTAGACAGTAAGACATATGGATGGAAAGACAGTCATTGGCTTGGCTGTTGCTCTGGAAGGGAGGTAGATAGATAGATAGATAGACAGATAGATAGATAGACAGATAGATAGATAGATAGATAGACTGTTACTGATAGATATAGATATTTAGACAGTAAGACATATGCATGGAAAGACAGTCATTGGCTTGGATGTTACTCTGGAAGGGAAATAGATAGATAGATAGACAGATAGATAGATAGATAGACTGTTACTGATAGATAGATAGATAGACTGTTACTGATAGATATAGATATTTAGACAGTAAGACATATGGATGGAAAGACAGTCATTGGCTTAGGTGTTACTCTGGAAGGGAAATAGATAGATAGATTGATAGACAGACAGATAGATAAACAGCCAGACAGATAGATAGATAGATATAGTTACTCATAGATATACAGACAGACATGGAACCGGTAGATATTTAAACAGACAGGCCTAGATATATTTAAAGAGTCATGGGTACAAAGAGAGACAGATACTGGTTTAGTGTTACTCTGGAAGGGAGACAGGCCTAGATAGATAAAAGACTGATAATGATAGATATATATAACAGGTAGAGATGGGCAGGCAAGTTAACAGGGTCAAATTCAAGATGCGTTCATTTTGAGATGCCTGGACACACTGCGTTTGAAAGACTGGAGGTCATAGGCAGTAGGAAATACAAACAATTCCAGAGTTGACCTGCTGCACAAATGAAGGACTGGGAGTAATGGTTAACTCTTGGATTAGAGAGTTGGACAGAAAAGGGATGAGAGTTTGCTGCTAGACGGGTGCTACGCACCCATCATAGAGGTGGAGGGATGCAAGCAGACAGTTCAGAGGAGCAGTGACCATTGAAGTAGCGATAGAAAAGAGATAAAGATGCAACAGTGCGGCGAAGAGACAGAGGTTGAAGGGAGCCAGTAAGAGTTAATGAGATGAAAAGCCTTTGACTCCACCTTGTTGAGAAGAGCTGTATGTGGGGAGCCTCCCTCCACATGAGAATTGAACTCTACACAGGGGCGAATAAAACCCCTGTATAGAGTCAACAATTGTGCAGGGGTAAAGAAGGTATGGAGTTGGCTTAGCACACCCAATTAGCAGATTTTACAAGAAAGTTAACATGTCCTTTCGAAGATAAATCCTGAGTGAAACCCCAAGTATGTTTAAGGATGATGCAGGATTGAGCTGGATATTGTTAAACATTAGAGGGTATACCTGTGGAAGATTTTGATAGTTTGAAAGATGTAAGAACTTTCTGATGCATTAAAAAAAACAAGATTACTATTACCCCAATCAGACATTAGGTGTGCCATAGCCTCATCCCTTGTTTGCTGAAGTGATTGCCGCGACAGATGCTAGGGGAGGCGGAGGGAAAGGTGAAGGGTGGAGTCATCAGCGTATGAGTGGATAGGGTTAGGTGTACAGCTTAGAACACTGCTATCCTCACACCTCCACACACCACCTCATTGTTACCTCACCATACACTGGGGAAGAAAGAAAATGTGTGGTTATTTATAGTGTGTATATATACTGTAGTTGTAGTGATCTTAACTACATATATATAATCTTGCAAAATATAGAAAATCATCATCATCATCAGCTGCATACCTCATCATCATCATCACCATCATCCGGACCTCCTTTCCCACCCTAGGGCAGGGTGAGGAGTAGCAATGTCCAGACAGCCCAAATTTGCCCAATCCAATGGGCCATGCTTCCATTCACTCACCATTCAAGCCCCCGGAATCCTGGCTCTCTCTGATATGCCAAAAACATTCACCACATTCTGTAGCTTCACATAAACGTATCCGATAGAGTCAATCCGGACGCTGTCACGTTAAAAAGGGGTGCCCAATCCCTGATCATGCACTTCTCCTCACAACATTCATCCAGCCAGCTCGATCTCTTGTCAGTTCCCTACCCTCACCGACTTCCAAACCTCTCTTCCTCACACACTCATCCACCATATCCCTCCACCTTCTCCTTGGCCCACCTCTCTTCCACACACACTCATCCACCACATCTCTCCACCTTCTCCTTGGCCTACCTCTCTTCCTCACACACTCATCCACCATATCCCTCCACCTTCTCCTTGGCCTACCTCTCTTCCTCACACACTCATCCACCACATCCCTCCACCTTCTCCTTGGCCTACCTCTCATCCATCACATCCCTCCACCATCTCCTTGGCCCACCTCTCTTCCACACACACTCATCCACCATATCCCTCCACCTTCTCCTTGGCCTACCTCTCTTCCTCACACACTCATCCACCATATCCCTCCACATTCTCCTTGGCCTACCTCTCTTCCTCACACACTCATCCACCATATCCCTCCACCTTCTCCTTGGCCTACCTCGCCTCCTCCCTCCTTCAAATTCGCTCAGATATACCTTTTTCACCACTCTGTTGTTATCCATTCTCTCCACATGACCATACCATCTCAGTACACTCTCTTCGATTCTGGTGTCCACAGACTTCCTCACTCCACATCTTTCACGAATCACACTATTTCGTATCCTATCCACCCTCTGTACTCCACATACATTCCTCATATATCCTATCCACCCTCTGTACTCCACATACATTCCTCATATATCCTATCCACCCTCTGTACTCCACATACATTCCTCATATATCCTATCCACCCTCTGTACTCCACATACATTCCTCAGCAGTCCCATCTCTTTTCTGACATACCTGGGATAAGACAGGTTGGGTTAGGCTGGACTGTTAAGGATTTTAATGGGGGAACTTTGTGCACACTACAGCTGCACACACCACACCCACTGTACATGCACAAATGGTCTTGTACATACGCACATGGTTGAAGGAGAACTTGGCGCACATGGGAACTTTGTGCATGCAAACAATATACATCCTCAGTGTGAAGAGGTTAATAAACACAATATCTCATCCCTCCTGTGTCACCAAAACTGCTTCAATCTATTAGACCACATAATCTATCTATCTATTGCCTGAGGCCACAATCCCTTAAGGGGTGGCCACACACAAATCACCTCCATGTCACCCTGTCCCCTGCCATTTCACTGCCCTCCCCCCAGCTCACACACCCCACTCTCTCATATACCTCTCCACTGCATCCCTTTATCTCATTCTCGGTCTCCCCCTCCCTCACAATCTCTCCTCATTAGTCTCTCACTCTCCATCCTCTCCACACAGCCAAACCACCTCAATGTATTTCTCCTAATGCTTCCTATCACATCCACATCATCACCATTAACAATTACCAAATAACCTATGAGAAATGAACTTGAAGAACACAGAACAAGCCATAACACACCTACAAAACACAATAACAAGCATTAATAAGAATAAATAAAGGTAAATAGAATGTTTTAAAGTGTCAAGGTCATTATTTTTTTCCTACTCTGACCTAACATGACCCAAATCTAAAAAATCACAATTATTAAACCACCCTCACCCCCTCTAACCCACCCTGACTACCAAGAGGCATGACTGTTCAAAGCTACGAAAATTAAGTAATAAAATGCAAGATAATAATGAACATAACATGGGCTTAACCAAAGAACGTAAGAACACTGAACATTACCGATTCCCACCTACCCGAGATCACTAACATCAGAACAAAGGTTGAACACTCCTAAAGCACACATTATAACGTTATTAAGAACAAATATGATCATTAATTAATAAAACCAAGTGAAGAGCAAAGTGACTATCCGTGAGAACACAATCACACGAGAACAAAAAGGCAGAACACGCCTTAACAACCCACTAACGGTGTTTAGAACCACCTTATTTGGACCCCAAGGGACTTATTCCCCACCTCTAGACTTACTTCGCCTCCTGTGAGGGGTAGTTGGGTAGACACATGAAGGAATGTTGTCAGGTTTTCACTTTATCATCAAACAACTTGACAAATGGTCGAGGGAAACACAGCGTCGCCAGATCCAAAGTCACGATTAGCGCTACACCTGCTCTCCAAAACTGCTACATTACTACTAACGCCAAAAAAAAATCTAGAAATACCTAAAATGCTATATATTTCTAGGACGTCACTCAATTTGTGTCGAATATCAAAAATATTGATAATACTGTGTAGAATATCTGTAAAAAGTCGCTATTACTCCAGAAATACCTGGAATATCCTCGTCAGAATTCTAAAATACAGCTATAATTATGAAAAAACGTCCAAAATAACTATAAATTCATTGTTATTTGACCTTAAAAATTGCTGCTAATGAAAATATATATTTCTATATCTAGCAAGAAAAAGCTAACTTGGTATTGCTTGGAAAAACAAATCCATATATAAACGACGAGGCTTGGTGGGTTAAAAGGGATTTGATTCTTTCAATACGGAGCCAATCTGATTATGAACACAATCTAACTCTATATTATCTTACAAACTTGATGTTCAATCAGTTTCCTCCCTTTTTCCTCTCATGTTTTAGTTGGAAATTATTAAATGTCCCAAATATTGAAGGCCATTTAATGAATGAAGCAGTTTATGATAAAGCTTACTGCTTATGTTGCTTTAAGAGCTGAAATTCCTGCTTGTATTATTTGTAGTATCATCAAATGCACATACAGTAGGAAAACGGATGGCCGGAAATTCCAGCTGATAAGAGATTTAGTTAAATTGTTTTACTAAATTCTGCAACATAACAACCATCGTAAAACTTGAACAGAATCATTCATACTTGATAATGCTTTACGATGAGATAGTTGTTAATAAATGGTAGAAAGAAGCTGTACAAAAGTGCCATAACTGTAAGTCGATAACTGTAAGCTGAGTAAGATAAGAAGATTAATTCTTTACAAGCGAGTCATGTGAATGCTCCTTCCATATTTACAGACCTTCTTGAGTTAAAAATTTATAATCTTTGCTCGTACAGTTGTCATGCACTTCAAAGCCATATTAAATCAAAGTGAAGAAATGCAAAACTCTGAGATGTCAGATTGCAAGCATCTCTGTGAATCTGGGCCCTGGTGACAAGTGAAAGTACAGTCGGGGAACAAGTTGGCTTGATATTTCATTTCTGCCTCACGATTTCTTCTGTTGCTTAGTAGAAGCTGAGAGAGGATTGGTATGTTCCTCCGTCCATGAATGATTCTATTTTACATTGCGCCAGGGAGGAAAGTGACGGACGTAATTAAAAGCTAAATAGTCTCAGTGGAATTCTAACTCACCTTTTGTCTCCCCCTGTATAGTAGGAGCGGCCGTGAACCATTAAGAATGTGGTGGTTTGCAGGCAGAATGTCAGCCGTCCACTTGGATTACCTTGATAATTGGGATGCTTGATAATGCATGGAGGTTATGGTCAGAGAGAGAGAGAGAGAGAGAGGTTAACTGAATCCCCCCTCTCTCTCCTTCCACCCCTCTCTCTCTCTCTCCCTGTCTCCCTTCACATCCCTCCCCCTCTCTCTCCACATCCCCCCTCTCTCTTTTGATCCCTCCTCTCTCTCTCCAGAGTTTGCCCTTTCTGTCTGTCTCTTAAGTAAATATCAATTGTCAACACCTCCTTCACCCATTCACTCTCTCTCATGTTAATAATACACTACTTTCTCTCCCTTTTCCACCCTCTCTCTCTCTCTTTCTCTACCCCTCTCTCTCTCTATGTTAATAATACACTACTTTCCCTTTTCCACCCTCTCTCTCTCTCACTCTCTCCCTTTCTCTACCCCTCTCTCTCTCTAATGTTAATAATACACTACTTTCCCTTTTCCACCCTCTCTCTCTCTCACTCTCTCCCTTTCTCTACCCCTCTCTCTCTCTCTCATGTTAATAATACACTACTTTCTCTCCCTTTTTCACCCTCTCTCTCTCTCTTTCTCTACCCCTCTCTCTCTATGTTAATAATACACACTTTCTCTCCCTTTTCCACCCTCTCTCTCTCTCACTCTCTCCCTTTCCCTACCCCACTCTCTCTCTCATGTTAATAATACACTACTCTCACTCCCTTTTCCACCCTCTCTCTCTCACTCTCTCCCTTTCTCTACCCCTCTCTCTCTCTCATGTTAATAATACACTACTTTTTCTCCCTTTTCCACCCTCTCTCTCTCTCACTCTCTCCCTTTCTCTACCCCTCTCTCTCTCTCATGTTCATAATACACTACAGTACTTTCTCTCCCTTTTTCACCCTCTCTCCCTTTCTCTACCCCTCTCTCTCTCTCATGTTAATAATACACTACTTTCTCTCCCTTTTCCACCCTCTCTCTCTCTCACTCTCTCCCTTTCTCTACCCCTCTCTCTCTATGTTAATAATACACTACTTTCTCTCCCTTTTCCACCCTCTCTCTCTCTCACTCTCTCCCTCTCTCTACCCCTCTCTCTCTCTATGTTAATAATAAAGCCACATCCTTCTCAAAATCGTTTATTACACCCTCACCTCTCCGACACAAGGGGTATCACATCAAAACCATTTAAATTCGAGTGATCGGCCCCTGTTATTATTATATATGATGGTTCGTCTTCCTCCTCGGCTGAAAAAGAGAGAAAATTTTGAAAGTTATCATCATCATCATCATAATCCTCCTCCTCCTCATCACCATCATCATCATCATCACCATCTTCCTCCTTCTGCTCCCCATCATCATCATCATCATCATCACCATCTTCCCTCCTCCTCATCGTCATCATAATCATCATCATCACCATCTTCCCTCCTCCTCATCATCATCATAATCATCATCATCAGCAGCATCACTCCTCCTCATCAATAACATAATCATCATCATCACCATCTTCCCTCCTCCTCCTCCACATCATCATCATCATCACCATCTTCCCTCCTCCTCCTCATCATCATCATAATCATCATCTTCATCACCATCTTCCTCCTCCTGCTCCCCATCATCATCATCATCATCATCATCATCATCATCATCATCATCATCACTCAAGGATAAGGTCAGATAATCGTACATACCTAGAGTGTGATCACCTGGCATACATCGTCCTTCAGTGAGTCGTCCTTCAGCAAGTTCCTGGTCTGAGGGTGAGGCTGGGGCATTGGGGGAGGGCAGGTCATTGATGTCAAGGTCGTACGATGAACACCCCATTGATGACGATGGCGTGGGCGATGACCGTAGGGGAGTCTGAGGAGCGAAAACATAATATTGATCAGCGTCGTCAATCATCATCAATTATCATCATTGTGGTCATCATCAATCACCATCATCACTGTCAACATTGTCATAATCATCAACCATCACCACTGCTGTCGTCATCATCATCATCATCAATCCCTCAGCCACTCACCCACTCAACATCGCTGTGTGTGTCACCCTCAGGCTGCGGTGAGAGGTGGTACTCGTGTCCCGCCGCCTCCTCCTTGACCTTCCTGCCTCCTCCACCTCCTGGGTCGAGTCTAATCCCCACATCACCAGTCGCCGCCTCCAGCTTAGCCTGCCTTGCACACGGCACTGCGGGAAAAGCAACAACAACAACAGTATTGCTTTGTTTTGCTTATAAAGGCTCTAACCTGCTTGAATGCATCAGCCTTGGTCACCTTATGATGGCTCTCCATGCTGCTTGATCTCTGGCAGCTTTCCTATTTAGTCCCTCAACCATGAGGTCACACTCAATGACCTCGTCCCGGGTCTTTTTAGGTCTACCTCTCGCCACCCTACTCCTAACATTACCACTTCTCACTTTCTGCATCCAATTATCTTCCACCATCCTCTCCACATGCCCAAACCATCTATCTATCTATCTATCTATTGCCAGTGGCCTTAATCCCGTAAGGAGTGGCCACAAACAAATCGCCTCCATGTCACCCTGTCCCCTGCCATTTCACTGCCCTGCTCCCAGCTCACACCCCCCTCTCTCATATACCTCTCCAGTCCATCCCTCCATCTCATCCTCGGCCTCCCCTCCCTCTCCCCACCTCCACCTCACTCACATACACTCTCCTCATCAGTCTCTCACCCTCCATGCTCTCCACATGGCCAAACCACCTTAATGTGTTCCTCATAACGCTTCCTATCACATCCACATCCACACCACAACGCTCCTTTATATCCTCATTCGTCAGCCTGTCTCTCCATGTAACTCCACATCCACATACACACCACAACGCTCCTTTATATCCTCATTCGTCAGCCTGTCTCTCCATGTGACTCCACATCCACATCCACACCACAACGCTCCTTTATATCCTCATTCGTCAGCCTGTCTCTCCATGTGACTCCACAGGCTCCTCTTAAATAACTCATTTCCACTGCTCTCACTCTTGACTTGTGTCCTTCCAACAACGTCCAAGCTTCACTTCCGTACGTTAGAGTTGGTATCACAAAACTGTCATGTAGTAACTTTTTCCCTTCCATGCTCACTTCCCACCATATAACGAAAAAATAATTGGATCTTGTATGACGGACAGACTTACTTTTATGCTTCAGGTGTCTGCTTAGGGTACCGTGTTCTTTAAACCCGCGGCCGCAGTACGGACAGGTAAAGGGCGTCTCCCCAGTGTGAGTCCGAAGGTGGCGTACGAGAGAGGCCTTGGTGGTGAAGCTCCTGTGGCACTCGACGCAGCTGAAGCTCGGGCTGCTGGTGTGGGTGCGCTCGTGTGTGTTTCGCGCACTCTGGAAGCAAACGCATTAAAGTCTTTCTATCTATCTATCTATCTATCTCCAGCCAGATGCCACAATAAGATAAAGGGTGTGGATTTGTTTGGGAGTTAGTTGTTTTATATCTGCCTGTCTATCTATCTATCTATCTATGGTAATTATCTATCTATCTATCTACAGCCAGACATCATAATCAGGTAGGGGGTGGGGGTTCGTCTCCACGTTAGTTGTCTTATGTCTATCTATCTATAGCCAGATGCCATACTCAGATAAGGGGTTTGTCTTTGAGTTAGTTGTTTTACGTCTATCTATCTATCTATCTATAGCCAGATGCCATAATCAGGTAAGGGAAGGGGGTTTGGGAGTAATGGTTAATTTACCTCCCTCCCTCCCTACACTGGCTGTTATACCTGCCGCTGCCTCACCTTAGTTTTATATAATCGTCCACAGTGCCTGCATGGTATGGGTGTGGTGTGGGTGTGTGTGGCGAGGTGTGTGGTGGCGTGCGAGGGAAGCTTGAAGGCTTTATTGCACAGCGCACACTCGTACTGACGCACGGACGAGTGGGACGAGAGGTGGCGGCACAGAGCAGCACGCGATGAGAAGCCTCTACCACACTCCCCACACTGGTTCCCCAAATGCTCTGAAAATAATACAGTATAAACATGACACAAGGCACGAGTAAGAGGGAGGGAGTTATTGAAGAGGAGTTTTTGGGGTTTAGCTTCTTTCGTTTATAAAGCCTCCAACCTGCTTGCATTCGTCAGCCTCGGTCACTTACTGGTGGTTCTCCATGCTGCTCAATCTCTGGCAGCCTCCCTATTCAGTGCCTTATCCCTGAGGTCACACTCTATGACCTCGTCCCAGGTCTTTTTCAGTCTGCCTCTCACAACCCCACCCCCAACGTTCACACTTCTCACCCTCCACACCCAACTGTCATCCTCCATCCTCTCCACATGCCCAAACCATCTCAGTCTACCCCTCCTCATCTCAAACCATCTCAGTCTACCCCTCCTCATCACAAACCATCTCAATCTACCCCTCCTCATCACAAACCATCTCAATCTACCCCTCCTCATCACAAACCATCTCAATCTACCCCTCCTTGTCACAAACCATCTCAATCTACCCCTCCTCATCACAAACCATCTCAGTCTACCACCCCTCATCACAAACCATCTCAATCTACCCCTCCTCGTCACAAACCATCTCAATCTACCCCACCTCGTCACAAACCATCTCAATCTACCCCTCCTCATCACAAACCATCTCAATCTACCCCTCCTCATCACAAACCATCTCAATCTACTCCCCCTCATCACAAACCATCTCAATCTACCCCTCATCACAAACCATCTCAATCTACCCCTCCTCGTCACAAACCATCTCAATCTACCCCTTCTCATCACAAACCATCTCAGTCTACCCCTCCTCATCACAACACCAATACACTCCAGTCCCATCCTTCCTCTCAACTCTTCCATTGTAAACCCAGCCCCCCCAGGCCTCACACTCAGGGACGCACTGCACATCCACCTAATCATCGTCACCATCACACCCAAATACACGTTTCACTTACCTAGGTGTAGTTTCATGTGTGTAGAGAGTGTGGATCGGCGTGTGTACACCTGGGCGCACACGGGACATGTGAAGGAGCGTCTGATGATGTCCGGAAGCAGTGGGGGTCTTGGTGGCTTGAAGTCCTTATCGTCATTCATCTCTGCACCAACACAAATAATTAAAACTCCAGCCAATATAATCAATTACTATCTATCTATTTATCTACCTATCCATGTATCTCTTTATCTATCTATCTGTCTATCTATAGCCAGATGTCTTAATCCCACAAGGGGTGGACATAAACAAATCGCCTCCATGTCACCCTGTCCCCTGCCATTTCACTGCCCTCCTCCCAGCTTACACCCCCCTCTCTCATATACCTCTCCACTCCATCCCTCCATCTCATCATCAGTCTCCCCCTCCTTCTTGCCCCCTTCACCTCACTCACATACACTCTCCTCATCAGTCTCTCATATACCTCCCCACTCCATCCCTTCATTTCATCCTCAGTCTCCCCCTCCCTCTCACTCATAAACACTCTCCTTGTTAGACAGACTCTTTCAGTTCATCCCAACACACACACACACACACACACACACACACACACACACACACACACACACACACACACACACCACACTGGCACATATACACACTCATATCTGACGTTCATATACATACACGTATTTGTCCCACAGCTTCAACACGCACACACACACACACACACACACACACACACTCACCCGACATCTCCACAGCATCATCAACATCATCATCGTCCCCTTCGAGTGGGCTGAGAGGGGCTGGCGGAATTTCGATCTTGCAGGGGACGAGCTGAGTGGTCGAGGGGGGGTGGGGGGGGTGCGGCGGCTCTGTTTTGACTGAGGCTGGACCTGTAAACAAAGATTTTTAGTCATCGTTATGGCAGCGTCGTCAATATCATCATCAACATCGTCACTCTTATCATTATCATCATTATCTTTATTACCATCATCATCATCATCATTATCACCATCAACATCATCAGCTTCACCATCATCCTCATCATCATTACACCCATCATCACCACCATCATCACTATCATCATCTCCTATCCTCACCTTGCACTTCCTTCAGGGGGGCCTTGGCCTCCTCAGGGGTCCAGCCTCTCGCCTCATCAGTGTGGGAGCTGATTAATTCTTGCTTCAATTGTATGCTGAGTTTTGGGTCATTCACTGCTGGCTGAAAGGATTATTATTATTATTATTATTATTATTATTATTATCATTATTATTTCACTGAGCTGGCTGGATGAATGTTGTGAGGAGAAATGCATGATCAGGGATTGGGCACCCCTTTTTAACGTGACAGCGTCCGGATTGACTCTATCGGATAGGTTTATGTGAAGCTACAGAATGTGGTGAATGTTTTTGGCGTATCAGATAGAGCCAGGATTCCGGGGGCTTGAATGATGAGTGAATGGAAACGTGGCCCATTGGACTGGGCGAACTTGGGCTGTCTGGACATTGCTACTCCTCACCCTGCCCTAGGGTGGGAAAGGAGGTCCCGATGATGATTATTACTATTATTATTATTATTATCATCATCCTTATCTTAACCAGCTCTTGATTCCGATGTATAGCTGGTTTATGCATGCTGTCTGTCTGTCTCCCTGTCTGTCTGTCTCTCTCTCTCTATCTGTCTGTCTCTATCTCTGTCTGCCTCTGTCTCTGTCTCTCTCACCTTCCTGTCAGGGGGTAGGTGTGAGGTGAGGGGCAGGGAGGTGCCATAGCGCGGCATCTGCGCATCTGTCTTGTTTACACACGTCACCCGGGCCTTCTGATGCCTCACTAGGGCACCCGACTCGCGGAAGTGCCGACCACAGTCAGGACAGACAAACGGCCGCTCTCCTGTAGTGTGCATAGGAGTGTGTAGGAGTTGGTAAGGTGTGTTGGCAGAAAATGGAATGATTATACCAACACTGATGGTGTTATTCTGAAGACATGATTCTCTGTCTTGTATTTACAATTATTACACATGTTAATTCTTTCTTGCTGCGTGATTCTTCTACACACACACACACACACACACACACACACACAGAATTATCCTCATTAATTCACTCAGTACACACACATTACTTTGACTCACACACACACACACACACACACACACACACACACACACAGAATTATCCTCACTGATTCACTCACTACACACACAAAATTTACTCTCTCTCTCTCACACACACACACACACACACACACACACACACAATTATCCTCACTGATTCACACACTACACACACAAAATTTACTCTCTCTCTCTCTCTCACACACACACACACAACACCCACCTGTGTGCCGTCTGTGGTGCCTCTTCAACGATCCTTTGGTCTTGAAGGAATAGGGGCATCCTTTATAGTCACAGGGAAAGGGTCGACTACCGCTGTGTACAGTCGCAACGTGGGCGCGAACTATCTTACTCTGAAACACCAAGCACATGTACTAAACAGAGGGATAAGTACAGTACATATCATCATCATCATCATCATCATCATCATCACCAACACTATCTTACTGTGAAACATCAAGAATAGGCTATTCATTTTCTATCTATCTATCTATCTACCTACCCACAAATGCTCTGACCACCCCCTCTCCCTCCCTCCCTCCCTCTCTCTCTGGCAGCCTCCCTATTCAGTGCCTTATCCCTGAGGACACACTCTATGACCTCATCCCAGGTCTTTTTCAGTCTGCCTCTCACAACCCCACCCCAACGTTCACACTTCTCACCCTCCACACCCAACTGTCATCCTCCATCCTCTCCACATGCCCAAACCATTCTCAGTCTACCCCTCCTCATCACAAACCATCTCAGTCTACCCCTCCTCATCACAAACCATCTCAGTCTACCCCTCCTCATCACAAACCATCTCAATCTACTCCTCCTCATCACAAACCATCTCAGTCTACCCCTCCTCATCACAAACCATCTCAGTCTACCCCTCCTCATCACAAACCATCTCAGTCTACCCCTCCTCATCACAAACCATCTCAGTCTACCCCTCCTCATCACAAACCATCTCAGTCTACCCCTCCTCATCACAAACCATCTCAGTCTACCCCTCCTCATCACAACACCAGTACACTCCAGTCCCAGCAGAGGCGATATATAACAAATCAACTCCATGTACCGTCTTGAACGTTTGTCCACACACGGGACATGCCAGTTTACTCCACGCGTCATCCAAGCTCGCTGTCGTTTGCACGTTTGGCTTCGACTCCACTGCCAACACATGCTTGACGGGTGCAGGGGCGTCAACGGCTGATTCCTTCTTGATGTGCGACTCTGGCAAGTCCTCGGTCTTCTCCTCTGGGGTGTTGGACTCGGAATGCTGAGGAATGAACACCAATCTTTTTTTTTTTAATCCACCAAGAGAGTTCAATGTTCGATGGGAGAGAGAGACAGGTTTGAGTTAGAATTATTTACTTAACATCTCTATTCAGTCACTTATCCCTGAGGTCACACTCCATGCTGCTCAATCTCTGGCAGCCTCCCTATTCAGTCCCTTATCCCTGAGATCACACTCTATAAATAAAGACACTACAGTAAGGATATTTCAGTTTAATAAAGACAGCATTAAGTCAATTATAGGAATACGTTTACCTGCAGTTTGAAGTGGTTGAGGACGGCCGCCTGTCTGGAGAAGGTCAGGCCGCAGTGATGGCATTTCCACCGCCTCTCTTCCCCGGTCTCCACCTCTGAGGCCGGCAAAATCTCCTTCATATCAGCATCAGCTCCGTCCAACCCACCCTAAACACAAACACAGAGAGATTTGGATATTAGCAAAATGACAGGGGACAGGGTGACATGGAGGTGATTTGTTTGTGGCCACCCTATCTATCTATCTATCTATTGCCAGATGCCTCAATCCCATAAGAGGTGGCCACAAACAAATCGTCTCCATGTCGCCCTGTCCCCTGCCATTTCACTGCCCTGCTCCCAGCTCACACCCCCCTCTCTCATATACCTCTCCACTCCATCCCTCCAGCTCATCCTTGGCCTCCCCCTCCCTCTCCCCCCCTCCACCTCACTCACATACTCTCTTCTAGTCAGTCTCTCATATACCTCACTCCATCCTTGCATCTCATCCTTGGCCTCCCCCTCCCTCTCCCCCTTCCACCTCACTCTCACATACACTTTCCTAGTCTTTCTCTCATATACCTCTCCACTCCATCCCTCCAGCTCATCCTTGGTCTCCCCCCCTCCACCTCACACTCTCCTAGTTAGTCTCTCACTCTCCATCCTCTCCAATAACACACATAAAGACATCACAAACGACCTCCTACCCTGCTAACGATGGCTATCAGGTCGTTGGGGTGTTTGATGTCAACTTCTTCTCCTTTGACTCGTTTCTGCTTTTTCGAAAACCTGGAAGAGAATAAATCAAAATGGGAAATACATCGAGGAAAAGATCAAATACTGAGAGTGTTTAGTTGGTCTAGGAGTGTAGGGAAAATTAGATGGTAAATGAATGATGCTTCAATTGTACGAGTGAAGGGTTAAAAGTGTACACACATGCACATGCACACACACACACACACACACACACACTCTCTCTCCCTCATACACATATACACACACTCATTCTCTCTCTCTCTTACACACACACACACACACACACAAAACTGACACAACAACAAACACAACACATCCAATATATTCTCGCTCCACCTACCCAGTTCTCTCTCCACCCACCCAGTTCTCGCTCCACCCACCCAGTTCTCTCTCCACCCACCCAGTTCTCACTCCACCCACCCAGTTCTTGCTCCACCCACCCAGTTCTCGTTCCGCCCACCCAGTTCTCGCTCCGCCCACCCAGTTCTCACTCCGCCCACCCACCTTGGCAGCAGGAGGTTGGATATGGCGGTGGAGGGACAGAGGTGAAGGATGCACTTCTCCGTCAGCATCATATGACTGACGTAGCGCTCGATGTCCGATGTTTTCTCGCCGCATAAACCACACACGAACAGGTCACAGGTGTATCCATCCATCCCCACGCCTGATGAAGTAAGAAATAAGGGTCAGGGTGCAGCAGGAGCCACAGGGTGATTGGCTATGATGCTCATCTGTATTTTATTTAACTAGGTAGATATGGAAATGTTAGGTGAGAGAGAGACAGAGAGAGAGAGAGAGATAGAGAGACAGGTTAGAGTTAGAATTCTTTCTCTTAACATTTCAGGCTATATACCTCCCTATCTCATCCTCGGTCTTCCTCTCCCCCTCACTCACATAATACAAAACTTACTAATCATTTCTTGGGAGTTGTCATCCATCATGGAGTGGCAGTGTTCATCCATTGTTCATTTCTTTTGGCTAGAAAATTTATCAGCCCAAAATCGATAAAAAAACTAAGCCCATATATCCACCAAAGCATGTGTGAATCTATATTAATTTTTCCCTTTCACAAAAAAAGAAAAAAAAAGGCAGAATGAGATGATTTGATGAGTTTTAATAATTTGTAAGTCAGCCATAATTCATCAACCCGACTACAGGAGTACTTGATAGACCAGACTGTCCAGATAGATAAAGTTCCATTGATCTATAAATTAATAATCGTGTATATATGAGGCAGGATGGTAATGGCAGAGGTATGTGATGATTTTAGTTAATATGCAAGTCAGCCATAGTTGCTCAGCGCATTAATGGATGACGTAATACAGCAAGATACCCAGGGAGATAAAGTTCCGTTGATCTATAACCTAATGAGAGTAAATATATGGGCCAGGGTGGTGTGGGCCGAGGGTGTGGAGGCGACAAAGGCCTCCCTCGACCTTTCTGTCCCCAACCAAAACAATCTCACGTTCCAATGTATTTCCTCTTTGAGTACGAATAGAATTTATGCCACTAAAGCACAAAGAAAAATTAATTATACATTTTAATTAAAGCTCAATAATAAGTCCAAAAATTATCAAAGCTTTCAGTAGGCAAGGTGATGAAAAAACTAAGGTGAAAATCTGTTATGTAGTTTTTAGTTTCTTGTACTGGAAACAAGAAAAACATAGTTATGTTCCAGTATGCAGTAGTATGATGATATTACACAGTATTATTGAAATTATATATACAGAAAAATAAACCACAATATTAGGTATTGATAGATTTAGAGATATTAAATTATCAGAGGTGAATAGATGGGGTATTTCTGGCAACAGGGTTAATATAGGTGATTTTTAAGTTAATTTGGATGTACAGGTGCGATTTTCGGTGCCAGCTGAGAAGGCAGTCGATCGAGGCTCTTGGTGTGAATGTTGCGCACCACAGTAATTTGGGTGTTATTCTTGGCGAGTGTGAAGCAGAAGTGGTGTTGGGTCACCACGGCGTCCACTTAGACACACTGGCCTCCTGGCAGGACCCACAGTACGGTGGAGTGTCTCCGCCTCCACGGAAGAAACGAAAGCAGTCTTCGGAGGATTCAGCCCCCAGCACCACTGCCAGCTCGGACAATATGCAGCAACAGACAGCCAACGGGGCCAGTGAAGTGCAGCAAAATGGACAGACTGATGGGTGTGAGGGGGACAGGGCGCAGGGCGAGAATGGCGTGGAGGAGGTGACGCCAGAACTGAGTGTGGTGCAACAGGAGATGGTCAGACTTATCGGCCAGCACCTCGTCGAACTCGGCTTCAAGTGAGGACGTGAAGGCACTTTTTTGTGGTGGTGGTGGTGGAGTTAGTGTGGTGTACAGTGGTGTGGTGGAGTGAGTGTGGTGTACAGTGGTGTGGGGGAGTGGGTGGTGTGGGGGAATGGGTGGTGTGGGGGAGTGGGTGGTGTGGGGGTATGTAGGGGGAGAGTGGGTGGTGTGGTGAAGAGTGGGTGGTGTGGGGGAGTGGGTGGTGTGGGGGAATGGGTGGTGTGGGGGAATGTAGGGGGAGAGTGGGTGGTGTGGTGAAGAGTGGGTGGTGTGGGGGAGTGGGTGGTGTGGAGGAGTGAGTGGTGTGGTGGGGTGGGTGATGTGGTGGGGTGGGTGGTGTGGGGGAGTGGATGGTGTGGTGAAGAGTGGGTGGTGTGGGGGAGGGTGGGTGCTGTGGTGGGAAGAGAGAGAGAAAAAAGTCAAAATCCTATCCATACCATAACCAACAGTTTTTTTAAAGATAAGTAAACTTGGATCGAGTTAGTCTTCTCCCTTGTTCTTCTTCTTCCTGTTCATCCTTGTCCTTGTTCTTCTTGTTCTTCCTTGTTCATCCTCTTCTGCCTTGTTCTTCCTGTTATTCCTATTCTTTCTGTTCATCCTTGTTGTTCCTTGTTCATCCTGTTCTTGTTCTTCTCTTCTTCCTTGCTCTTCCTGTTCATCCTCTTCTCCCTTATTCTTCCTGTTCTTCCTGTTCTACCCTGTTCTTCCCTGTCCTTCCTTGCTCTTCCTGTTCATCCTCTTCTTCCATGTACTTCCTGTTGTACCTTGTTCTTCCTGTTCTACCTTGTTCTTCCTTCTTCTTTTATATTTTATTGTTTATCTGTACATTAGCAGGGTACACACACACACACACACACACACACACACACTTCCTCATCTCTTTCCACCTTCACTTCATAGATAGATAGATAGGTAGGCTTTCCATAATTGTCATTTTTTCCTCCTCACTGTAGAGATAGACTTAGAATCTCCCCTTCATTTGATAGATAGATAGATAGACAGAGGGAGGCCAAGGATGAGATGGAGGGATGGAGTGGAGAGGTGTATGAGAGAGGGGGGTATGAGCTGGGGGGAGGGCAGTGAAATGGCAGGGGACAGGATGACATGGAGGTGGTTTGTTTGTGGCCACCCCTAACAGGATTAAGGCATCTGGCAATAGATAGATTGATAGATAGATAGATAGATTCTCACCCCCATCACTTTCCATAGTTCCATTCATACGTTCACTACTTCAAGATATCGTAAGTTATCTTTCTCCTCAAGCACTTAAGTACGGTACAAGGTCAAATGCTTATCATCTTGGCCAGTAGCTATTCGGCTAAGGAAGCTCCCAAACACCTTTTCCTTAGTGATTTATTCTTGGATATGACTGGTTAATATCAATTTCCAGTCTGTCAGTATTTATTCAGCTAAGGAAGCTCCCAAACACCTTTTCCTTAGTGATTTATTTTTGCATATGACTGGTTAATATCAGTTTGCAGTCTGTCAGTATTTATTCGGCTAAGGAAGCTCCCAAACACCTTTTCCTTAGTGATTTATTTTTGGATATGACTGGTTAATATCCTTTTGTATGTTATTCATGCAGAGTATGGCAATATTGGAAGGATTTATGTAACACAGAAGAGGACAGTAAGGTGTAACAAACAAAATAAGTTGCTTAAGAAAAGGTGTTAGGGAGCTTTGGTGATAATGGAAGAATTTGTGTAACTCAGAAGAGGACAGTAAGGTGTAATAAGCAAAATAAATTGCTTAGGAAAAGGTGTTAGGGATCTTTGGTGATAATGGAAGGATTTGTGTAACTCAGAAGAGGACAGTAAGGTGTAATAAAGAAAATAAGCAGCTTAGGAAAAGGTGTTAGGGAGCCTTGGTGATTTTGGAAGGATTTGTGTAACTCAGAAGAGGACAGGAAGGTGTAATAAATAAAATAAGTTGCTTAGGAAAAGGTGTCAGGGAGCTTCCTCAACTGAAGAGAATGGGGTCTCTTAACATCTGTCTTCTAGTGACTTATCCCCCTTGGTCCCCCCCAATAAGGAATGGCTGTGACCTTGAGACTGAATGGTTCTTATCTTTATATCACTTTAGTAGAGAGAGAGAGAGAAAGAGAGAGAGAGAGAGAGAGAGAGAGAGAGGGAGGGAGGGAGAGAGAAAGGGAGAGAGAGAGAGAGGCTATATCTTATGCCTCCCATCCTAAATATATCTCCCCAAAACACAAAGAGAGAGAGAGAGAGAGAGAGAGAGGAAGGGAGAGAAAGAGAGAGAGAGAGAGGCTATATCTAATGCCTATCCTAAATATCTCCCCAAAGCTGAGAGAGAGAAAGAGAGAGAGAGAGAGAGACTAAAAACATCAATATCTCAAAGACTAAAAATAATAAAAGAAAATTGTCTGATTAAAGTTAGTTCACTTTGTTCGTGTTTTTAACGTTCCTCTCTCTACTGCTTTGTTGAATCCTGCCTCTGTTCCTTTGTGTGTGTGTGTGTTTGTTTGTATTGTGTTGGTGCTTTAATTACACACACACACACACACACCAGTTCCCTTTGTCTCTCTCTCTCTCTCTCTCTCTCACACACACACACACACACACACACACACACACACACACACACACACACACACACACACACACACACACACACACACACACACACCAATTCCCTTTGTCTCTCTTCCAATCTCTCTCTCTCTCTCTCTCTCTCTCTCCCTTCACCTCACTCACATACTCTCCTGGTCAGCCTCTCATTCTCTCCATCCCTCCATTTCATCCTTGGTCTCCTCCTCCCCCTTCACCTCACATACTCTCCTTGTCAGTCTCTCAGCTTCACTCTAATCTCTCTCCCACTTCACCATCTATCAGTGTAAATATCTATCTATCTATCTATCTATCTATAGCCAGATGCCATAGTCTAGTAAGGGGTGGCCATTTGTCTTTGAGTTAGTTAGATTAATGTATAGACAGATAGATAGATAGGTAGGTAGATAGATAGATAGATAGGTAGATAGATAAATAGATAGATAGATAGATAGGTAGGGAGGTAGATGGATGGATAGACAGATAGATAGTTGCATGGATAGAGAATTACATAGGTAGGTGGATGGATAGATAGATAGATAGATACTGTAGGTAGATAGATAGATAGGTAGATAGATAGAGAACTTGAATTTGGCTCTGTTATTTTGTTTTTGTTTTTTCTTGGAGGGAACAGTTTATGGGCGCCTGGCCTTGGGTTCCTTCTTCTCTGCATTAAAAAAAAATTGATAGATAGATAGATAGGAGATAGGTAGATAGATAGATAAATAGGTAGGTAGATAGATGAACAGATAGAGATTTAATAGGTAGGTAGGTAGGTAGATTGATAGATAGGTAGGTAGGTAGATAGATAGATAAATAGGTAGGTAGGTAGATAGATAAATAGGTAGGTAGGTAGATAGATAAATAGGTAGGTAGGTAGGTAGGTAGATAAATAGGTAGGTAGGTAGATAGATAAATAGGTAGGTAGGTAGATAGATAGATAAATAGGTAGGTAGGTAGGTAGATAGATAGATAAATAGGTAGGTAGGTAGATAGATAGATAAGTAGGTAGGTAGGTAGATAGATAGATAAATAGGTAGGTAGATAGATAGATAGGTAGGTAGATAGATAGATAAATAGGTAGGTAGGTAGATAGATAAATAGGTAGGTAGGTAGATAGATAGATGGATGGATAGGTAGGTAGATAGACACATATAGATAGATACATAGATAGGTAGGTAGGTAGATGGATAGATAGATAGGTAAGTAGGTAGATAAATAGATAGATAAATAGGCAGACAGATAGATAAAGAATAGATGAAGGTAGATGGTAGATAGATAGATAAATAGATAAACAAAGAATAGATGAAGGTAGATAGATAGATAGATAAAGAATAGATGAAGGTGTAAGCGCGTCTACTCGCATTGTTTACAGGAAAAGTGCGGATTTGTTAATGGCCGAGTCTGGATGTCGTCTGGATCACCCCGCGGCGGCCAGATTCCGCCAGTGTGTTATGGCCGGGGAGTGGGCCAAGGCCGAGGCCGCCCTAGGGGAGCTGCGGACCATGCTGGACGACCCCAATAGCCTTAAGGTGGGTTGGGGTGGTGATGATGATGATGATGAGGAGGAGGATGATGATGATGATGATGAGGAGGAGGAGGAGGATGGTGATGATGATGATGATGAGGAGGAGGAGGAGGATGGTGATGATGATGATGATGATGATGATGATGATGATGAGGAGGAGGAGGAGGAGGAGGAGGATGGTGATGATGATGATGAGGAGGAGGAGGAGGATGGTGATGATGATGATGATGAGGAGGAGGAGGAGGATGGTGATGATGATGATGATGAGGAGGAGGAGGAGGAGAATGGTGATGATGATGATGAGGAGGAGGATGGTGATGATGATAATGAGGAGGAGGTTGGTGATGATGATGATGAGGAGGAGGAGGAGGAGAATGGTGATGATGATGAGGAGGAGGAGGGCAGTGAACGTGGTTAGGGCCTTTGTTCCTCCTGTAAAAAGAAACACCATAGACTAAAGATTGATTGTGTGTGTATGTTTTTTTCCCAGGAGATGCGTTTTCTACTACTGGAGCAGAAATACCTGGAGCTCTTGGAGGGCGGGCAGGCCATGGAGGCGCTGACCTGCCTCCGCTCACAGCTGACACCGCTCCAGCACAACATGGAAAGAGTACACCAGCTCTCCAGGTACTGTGCTGCTCAGTGTACTCCCTAAATGTACTATATCAGTGAGGTAGTACAGTACAGCCATCTTACACAGTAATACCTTGGCTTAACGATGGGGTTAGGTATGGGTTGTGATTTTTTAAACCAATTTTAGACTAAAATTGTGTGTTTAGGTTGATTTATAAACTGTTTTTAGACTTAGATTAATGTGTTTTAGCCATAGGTGGGGTGAACATTGTCATTTTGGTGTTTAGGTTGATTTATAAACTGTTTTTAGACTTAGATTAATGTGTTTTAGCCATAGGTGGGGTGAACATTGTCATTTTTGTGTTTAGGTTGATTTATAAACTGTTTTTAGACTTAGATTAATGTGTTTTAGCCATAGGTGGGGTGAACATTGTCATTTTGGTGTTTAGGTTGATTTATAAACTGTTTTTAGACTTAGATTAATGTGTTTTAGCCATAGCTGGGGTGAACATTGTCATTTTGGTGTTTAGGTTGATTTATAAACTGTTTTTAGACTTAGATTAATGTGTTTTAGCCATAGCTGGGGTGAACACTGTCATTTTGGGGTACAGTTTACTAGGCTTGATTTTTTCCAGACATACTAAATGATTTCCAGATTTTATTTGTTAGTTTTAGTGAGTTATTTACAGGTGTTAGGCTTGGGTTAGCTTCCTTGACAGCTGTTAGGCCATTTAGACTGGCTTTACACTTGTTTTTGGACTCATTTGGGTGGGTTTAGGACTTGGTTGGGGGGGTGACACCCAAGGCTGAAAAACACATCTCATTACTTTACATGTTAAAACTACCCTGATGTACGATACCCCGCCCAACAGTGGGTCTTTACCTAACCAGTTGCATCGTTAAACCAGGGTACTTATCTCTTTGTTTACACTTGCAGTTTGATGTTTATGTCGAACCCTGAGGAGCTGCGTTCGGCCGCGCGTTGGTCCGGGATGGGCAAAGAGTCGCGTAAAGACCTGATGGACCGTCTTCAGCACTTCCTACCTCCCTCCATCATGCTCCCTCCACACAGGTAACGACGGGGGGTAGTGGGTGGAATGACCCTATTGGACTGCTGGCCTTAAATTGGGTCCCTGTGAAGGCCTGGTGGGTCTTGGCTCATTGATAACAAGCAGGAAATATTGGCTATCTGTCTGTCTATCTATCTATCTATTTATCTGTCTATCTATCTGTCTATCTGTCTATAACCAGATGCTATAATCCCATAAGGGGTGGTCATTTGTCTATCTATCTATCTATCGCCACATGCCATAATCGGGTAAGGGGTGGGGGTTTATCTTTGAGTTAGTTGTTTTATGGGGAGGGGCACTAACCCTCCACCAACCCACTTGTTGACACGTAGCCCCCCTATTCAGTCCCATATCCCTGAGGTCACACTCTCCATGCTGCTTGATCTCTGGCAGCCTCCCCATTCAGTCCTTTATCCTGAGGTCACACTCTCCATGCTGCTTGATCTCTGGCAGCCTCCCTATTCAGTCCTTTATCCTGAGGTCACACTCTCCATGCTGCTTGATCTCTGGCAGCCTCCCTAGTCAGTGCCTTATCCCTGAGGTTACACTCTCATCCCAGGTCTTTCTTGGAGTATGTGTTAACACTGTGCGTTTTTTCCAGGCTTGAGACGCTAATATTACAAGCCGTTGAACATCAGCGGACACAGTGTGCGTATCACAACACCTGCAGCGACAGTCAGGTGGGTGAGAATACAGTTTTGATTGCATTTAGTACAATATTACATGTACTGTACTCTTGTTTACACTCACACACACCTGAAGAGACAGTCAGGTGGGCGGTAGTACAAGTTTGATTCTACAGGTATTTATATTTGTGTTTATTTAACACAAACGAGGACTAAGGTGTAATAAGCAAAATAAATCACTTAGGAAGAGGAGTTAGGGAGCACATCCATTTGTACATTAGTCATGCAGAGTGTGGCGATATTGGAAGAATTTATTTAACACAGAAGAGAACAGTAAGGTGTAATAAGCAAAATAAATCACTTAGGAAAAGATATTAGGTGATATTGGAAGGATTTATGTAACACAGAAGAGGACAGTAAGGTGTAATAAGCAAAATAAATCACTTAGGAAAAGATGTTAGGTGATACTGGAAGGATTTATGTAACACAGAAGAGGACAGTAAGGTGTAATAAGCAAAATAAATCACTTAGGAAAAGATGTTAGGTGATACTGGAAGGATTTATGTAATACAGAAGAGGACAGTAAGGTGTAATAAGCAAAATAAATCACTTAGGAAGAGGCGTTAGGGAGCATATCCATTTGTACATTAGTTAAGCGATATTGGAAGAATTTATTTAACACAGAAGAGAACAGTATTAAGTTTAACCGATTTCCCTGTTGGCAGGTGCTTGGGTCAGGTGGGTCCCTCCTCCTGGACCACTCGTGTCCGCGCCAGGCCTTCCCCTGCACCACAGTCCAGGTTTTGTCCGACCATTGTGACGAGGTGTGGATTGCCAGGTTTAGTCCGGACGGAAACAAGCTGGCTACGGGCTCGAAGGATTCCACTGTCGTCATTTGGGACGTGGATCCTGTGAGTTGGTTTGCCTTTGTCTGTCTATCTGTCTGTCTATCTATCTATCTATCTGTCTATCTATCTGTCTGTCTGTCTATCCATCTATCTATCTATTGCCAGAGGTCTTAATCCCATAAGGGGTGGCCATAAACAAATCGCCTCCATGTCGCCCTGTCCCCTGTCATTTCACTGGCCTCCTCCCAGCTTACACCCCCCTCTCTCATATACCTCTCCACTCCATCCCTCCATCTCATCCTCAATCTCCACCTCACACACTCTTCTAGTTAGTCTCTCATATACCTCTCTACTCCGTCCCTCCATCCTCAGTCTCTCCCTTCCTTTCCTTGCTCCATCTCACTCACATACACTCTCCGAGTTAGTCTCATATACCTCTCTGCTCCATCCCTCCATCTCATCGTCAGTCTCCCTCTCTCTTTCCTCCCTCCACCTCCCTACATACACTCCTAGTTAGTCTCTAGTAATGGATAACCACCCTAACCAGCCACTCCTCCATCCCAAGCTTTCTCACTGCCCACTTCACCACCTCTCTAGGGACTCTGTCAAAGGCCTTTTCCAAATCAACAAAAACAAAATAAAGATTCCTTCTCCTACCAATATATTTTTCCTGAAGATTTCAAACAATTATTATTATTATTTTTTTTAATGCAAGGAAGAAGGAACCAAAGGCCAGGAGCCCACAAACCGTTCCTTCCCAGAAAAAAACAAAAACAATACAAAAGAGAGCCAAATTCAAGATGCGTTCATTTTGAGATGCCTGGACACACTGCGTTTGAAAGACTGGAGATCATAGGAAGGTGGAAATACAGACAGAGGGAGACAGTTCCAGAGTTGACCTGTTGCATACATGAAGGGCTGGGGGTAACAGTTAACTCTTGCATTAGAGAGTTGGACAGAAAAGGGATGAGAGTTTGTTGCTAGACGGGTGCTATGCGCCCGTCGTAGAGGTGGAGGGATGCAAGCAGACAGTTCAGAGGAGCAGTGACCATTGAAGTAGCGACAGAAAAGAGATAAAGAGGCAACAGTGCGGCAAAGAGACAGAGGTTGAAGGGAGCCAGTAAGAGGAGGAGAGTTAATGAAGTAGTGCCAGAAAAGAGATAAAGATGCAACAGTGCGGCAAAGAGACAGAGGTTGAAGGGAGTCAGTAAGAGGAAAGTTAATGAAGAAGCCCGTCGTAGAGGTGGAGGGATGCAAGGAGACAGTTCAGAGGAGCAGTGACATGGCATCAGTAGTCAAATAATGCCATGATAAATGATGTAAAGAATTATCGCTGTTCGTTTATATATCCTGAAGACGTCAACTTCCGATCTGTCGATAAACGATGCCAAGAATTGTTGCTAATCTTCCCCCCCCTCCCCCCCTCAGGAGACTTTGACAGTGACGCGAAGGTTTACCCTCGACGGACACTCCTATGGGGTCGTCTATCTGGCGTGGAGCCCCGACACGAGCAAACTTATCGTGTGTCTACAAGAGGAGGCCGCAGAGTTGGTGGTAAGGCTGAGAAGTGAGATTATTGTGTGTGTGTGTGTGTGTGTGTGTGTGTGTGAGGTGGATAGATTGGTGGATGGATAGATGAAGGGACAGGTGGGTAGATGGAAGGATTGATAGATAGGTGGGTGGATGGATGGATAGTTGAGGATGTCGTAAGGCAGAGAATTATGATTATTGTGTGTGTGTGTGTGTGTGTGTGTGTGTGTGTGTGTGTGTGGATAGGTTGGGGGAGGGGTTGATGAAGGGACAGGTGGGTAGATGGAAGGATTGATAGATAGGTGGGTGGATGGATGGATAGTTGAGGACTTAGTAAGGCAGAGAAATACGATTACTGTGTGTGTGAGAGGCAGATAGGTTGGTGGAGGGGTAGGTGGGTAGATAGAAGGATTGATGGATAGGAAGGTGGATGGATGGATAGGAAGGTGGATGGATGGATAGATAGCTGGATGGATGGATAGGAAGGTGGATGGATGGATAGATAGCAGATGTGATAAGGCAGAGAATTACAGTGTTAGTCTGCATGTGGTTATAGACATACCACCCTGAAAGAACAGATGTAATGGTGTGTGCTAACCTGTGTAATGGTTTGTACTGAGGCGTTACATGGGCGTTACATTTACAGGTGTGGGACACGGAACGAGGGGAGCAGATCTGCAAGGTGTCCAATTCACCTGACGATTCGTTAACCTGCGCGGCCTGGCATAAGGTGGGTCGAGTTTGAGAAAGACAGGAGACGAGAAACACGATGGGCTAGGATTGTTTTTATTGTTATTATTATTATTATTATTATTATTATTATGTTTTGGAGAGTCTTGGAGGGCCCCTGACTTCGCTCTCCATGCTGCTTGATCTCTGGCAGCCTTCCTATTCAGTTCCTTATCCCTGAGGTTGCTCTCTCCACACTGCTTGATATCTGGCAGCCCTGAGGTCACTTTCTCCACACTGCTTGATCTCTGGCAGCCTCCCAAGTCAGCGCCACGTGTTATTCTTTTTCAGGACTCGAGAAAGTTTGTTTGTGGTGGGATGCGCTGTCTCCACACTGCTTGATCTCTGGCAGCTTTCCTAGTCAGTTCCATGTGGTTTTTCACACTCTCTCACCCTGCTTGATCTCTGGCAGCTTTCCTAGTCAGTGCCATGTGTTTTTTCACACTCTCTCACCCTGCTTGATCTCTGGCAGCCTCCCAAGTCAGCGCCACATGTTATTCTTGTTTCAGGACTCGAGAAAGTTTGTTTGTGGTGGGATGCGCGGTCAGTTCTACCAGTGCGACCTGGAGGGGCACATCCTGGACTCGTGGGAGGGGGTGCGGGTGCAGTGCCTGGCCATACAGAGTGACGGACGCACGGTCTTGGCGTCCGACACACACCATCGCATCAGAGGCTACCACTTTGAAGACGTACAGGACCATAACATGTTAGTAGGGGGCGCATTTAGTCTGTATGTCTGTCTATCTATCTATCTATCTGTCTATCTGTCTGTCTGTCTATCTATCTATCTATCTGTCTCTATCTATCTGTCTATCTATCTATCTATATCTGTCTATCTATCTATCTATATCTGTCTATCTATCTATCTGTCTATCTATCTGTCTATCTCTCTATCTATCTGTCTGTCTGTCTCTGAAGATGTGGAAGACCATAACATGTTAGTAGGGGGCGCGTTTGGTCTGTATGTCTATCTGTCTATCTATCTATCTATCTGGCTGTCTGGCTGTCTCTGTGTATGTATCTCTCTCTCTATCTATCTGTCTCTACCTAACTCTCTGTCTATCCATCTATCTATCTACATATCTGTCTTCAACTATCTATCTATCTACCATTTTGAAGAGGTACAGGATGTCAGGCTATAGATAGATAGATAGAATTTCAATCACCTGACCCCACTCACCCACCAGCCTCCTTGTTGCAGATAGATAGATAGAAAGACAGATAGATAGATAAATAGATAGATAGATAGTGACTTTAAAAACACATAAGAGGACTGTGAGGAGTAATAAGCAAAATAAATCACTTAGGAAGAGGAATTAGGCAGCTTCACTGAACACAGAGGACCATAAGGAGTAATAAGCAAAATAAATCACTTAGGAAAAGGAATTAGGCAGCTTCACTGAACACAGAGGACCATAAGGAGTAATAAGCAGAATAAATCACTTAGGAAAAGGTGTCAGGGAGCTTCATTAAACCACCTGAACCCACTTACAGCATACAGGAAGACCACAGCATCATGTCCTTCACCCTCGATGCCACGGGTCAGTACGCCCTGCTAAATGTGGCCAGTCAGGGAGTTCACCTCTGGGACTTGCGCACCCGATCTTTGGTACGAAAGTTCCGAGGCCTCACCCAGGGACACTACGCCATCCACTCGTGCTTCGGAGGCCACAACCAGGACTTTATCGCGTCCGGTAGTGAAGGTAGGTGGTGAGTGTGGTAGTGTGGTGGTGGTTGTGGTGGTAGGAGGAGGAGCAGGAGTGTGTTAGTTTGTGGCAGTGAAAGTAGGTTGTGGTAGTAGTGGTGGTAGTAGTATTATATTCTAGTAGTAGTTGTAGTAGTAGTATGTTAGTGTTAGGCAGTGATGGTAGGTCATAGTAGTAGTAGTAGTAGTAGTAGATGATGAAAATTATAATAATGATGATTTGTTTGTGGCCACCCCAAACGGGATTGAGGCGTCTGGCAATAGATAGATAGATAGATAGATGATGATGATGATGGTGATGAAAATGGTGATGATAATACTGATAATGATGATGATGGTGATGACAATGATGATGATGATGACGATGATAATTACGATGACAGCAGTAATAATAATAATGATAAAAACGACGATAATGATAATGACAATGACGATGACGATAATGTTGACGTTGTACATCTGGGGCCTTGATGGTTACGATGACATTAATAATCATGAAAATAATCTATCTATCTGTCTATCTATCGCCAGACGCAATAATCCCATAAGGGGTGGCCATTTGGCTTTGAGTTAGTTGTTTTACGGGGAGGGGCACTAACCCTCCACCAACCCACTTGTTGACACGTAGGCAGCACGTATGGTTTGGTTATATGGTTACCACCCAGCGTTGTACATGGTTTCTTGGCTTACAGGAAACCATTTGGCTTGTCACTCAATGTAAAGCCACCTGTAAAGGAAAGAAAAGCAATAAGAAGTGACAGGAAAGATGGGAGAAATAGGAAGAGAGGAGGACAGGCACAGAAAAAGAATGATAAAGGCTAAGGAAGAAGTAGGCAGCACAACATCAAGTGAGTGGATGATGGTAAGAAATAGGAAGAGAGGAGGACAGGCACAGAAAAAGAATGATAAAGGCTAAGGAAGAAGTAGGCAGCACTACATCAAGTGAGTGGATGATGGTAAGAAATAGGAAGAGAGGAGGACAGGCACAGAAAAAGAATGATAAAGGCTGAGGAAGAAGTAGGCAGCACTACATCAAGTGAGTGGATGATGGTAAGAAATAGGAAGAGAGGAGGACAGGCACAGAAAAAGAATGATAAAGGCTAAGGAAGAAGTAGGCAGCACTACATCAAGTGAGTGGATGATGGTAAGAAATAGGAAGAGAGGAGGACAGGCACAGAAAAAGAATGATAAAGGCTAAGGAAGAAGTAGGCAGCACTACATCAAGTGAGTGGATGATGGTGAGAAATAGGAAGAGAGGAGGACAGGCACAGAAAAAGAATGATAAAGGCTAAGGAAGAAGTAGGCAGCACTACATCAAGTGAGTGGATGATGGTAAGAAACAGGAAGAGAGGAGGACAGGCACAGAAAAAGAATGATAAAGGCTAAGGAAGAAGTAGGCAGCACTACATCAAGTGAGTGGATGATGGTAAGAAATAGGAAGAGAGGAGGACAGGCACAGAAAAAGAATGATAAAGGCTAAGGAAGAAGTAGGCAGCACTACATCAAGTGAGTGGATGATGGTGAGAAATAGGAAGAGAGGAGGACAGGCACAGAAAAAGAATGATAAAGGCTAAGGAAGAAGTAGGCAGCACTACATCAAGTGAGTGGATGATGGTTGATGAAAATAATACAGATGTTTATAATGATTATGATGATGATAATGATGGCAAATTCTCCCCTCGTTCCAGACAGCAAGGTGTACGTTTGGCACCACAAGCGGGAACTACCGGATGTGTATGATACAAACGATAATACAGTAGTTACGATGACAATAATAACTATCTATCTATCTATTGCCAGACGCCTCAATCCCGTTTGGGGTGGCCACAAACAAATCGCTTCCAAGTCGCCCTGTCCCCCGCCATTTCACTGCCCTGCTCCCAACTCACACCCCCCTCTCTCATATACCTCTCCACCCCATCCCTCCATCTCATCCTCGGCCTCCCCCTCCCTCTTCCCCCCTCCACCTCACTCACATACACTCTCCTCGTCAGACAATAATAACGATGATGAAATTTTTACAAACGATGACAGTTATGACGACAATAATGATGACGATGATGATGATGAACATGATGATACGAACAATAACAGTTACGATGAGACAATAATAATAATTAAAATTATAGAAATGATGATAGTTACAATGACAGGAGTAACGACGATGGCAAATTCTCCCCTCGTTCCAGACAACAAGGTTTACATTTGGCACCACAAGCGTGAACTGCCGGTGGCCACCCTCACCGGCCACACAGGCATTGTCAACTGTGTCACGTGGAACCCCCAGTACCCAGCGATGGTGGCGTCGGTGTCGGACGATGGCACGGTGCGGATCTGGGGCCCGGCGCCGGAGTATAGGGGCGCCAAGACTGCCAACCCCACCACTACTAACTCAACACCACCTACAGCCAACGGTGAGTGAGACGGTGGTGAGGTGAGGAGGAGGAGGAGGGGGGGAGGAAGAAAAGGAGGAGGAGGAGAAAGAGGAGGAGGAGGAGGAGGAAGAGAAGGAGGAGGGGGAGGAAGAGAAGGAGGAGGGGGAGGAGGAGGAAGAGAAGGATGTTCATGATGATGATGAGGAGGAGGATGGTGATGGTGATGATGATGATGAGGAGGAGGAAGAGGAGGATTGTGATGATGATGATGATAATGATGATGATGAGGAGGAAGAGGAGGATGGTGATGATGATGATGAGGAGGAGGAGGAGGATGGTGATGATGATGATGAGGAGGAGGAGGAGGATGGTGATGATGATGATGATGAGGAGGAGGAGGAGGATGGTGATGATGATGAAGAGGAGGATGGTGATGATGATGATGATGATGATGATGATGATGATACAGTGTTGGTATAAGGACAGGCCATGTGGAGAGGATGGAGAGTGAGAGACTGACGAGGAGAGTGTATGTGAGTGAGATGGAGGGGGGAAGAGGGAGGCCAAGGATGAGATGGAGGGATGGAGGGAAGAGCTATACAAGAGGGTGGTATGTGAACTTGGGAGAGGGCAGTGAAATGGCGGGGGACAGGGCGACGTGGAGGCAGTTTGTTTGTGGCCACCCCTTACAGGATTATGGTGTCTGGCAATAGATAGATAGATAGATAAAGAGTATTGGGACTCAACTAATTCCCAGCGTTTATTTATTCTTTTCAGGTGTAGACGGCAGCAGTAGTGGGAGTCGGTGAGGCTGTGGGCGGCTAGATCGCTGCATATACTTACACGTGTGCACGATAAACCTGTACATACCCTACATGGGGCCGTGTGCGCACTGTCACATCTTCCTTTGATACAGTCTCGGGTGAAAAGCATTGGGTGGTGTGTGGATGAGGCTGCTAGAGTTATTCCAGTCACGAGAGGGTCTTTGTACAGTCAGGGACACTACTCCGCCATCTTCCCCCCCTACTTCTGCCTCTCACGGCCCTCCATTGGTCGATATTCGTGAGCTGGGAGAGTTTTTGTGCGTTTGGCGATTCGTGTAAAAATTATCCGTCTTTCGTACGTTTTTTATCCTCTGTTGGCCAATATTCGTAAGCTTAGAGAGTCTTTGCGTGTCTTGTGGTCCGTGTGTGATTGGAAAGTGACGAACATGCGTGGAGGATGTAAAAATGATCCCTTGCGTAAAAATGATCTGTCTTGCGTACGCTCTTTATTCTCCATTGGCTAATATTCGTAAGCTTAGAGGGTCTTGGCGTGTTCTGCGGTTCGTGTGCGGTTGGAAAGTGACGAACAGGGCTGGAAGATAAAGTAGAAATTATCTCTCTCTCTTGCGTACGCTCTTTATCCTCTGTTGGCCAATATTCGTAAGCTGAGAGAGTCTTTGCGTGTTTTGCGATTCGTGGGCGATTGGTAAGTGACGAATACGCCCAGAAGATGAAGTAGAAATCAAACCTCTCTTCCTGGCATAGGGAAAGGGTTAATAAATGTTTTGTCCAGACTTCCTCCTCTACAAATGCCTCGTTGTTCCATATTTCGTTTTGTTTCGCAAGGTTTTGTTTACATTTTATTCGCCTAATGTCGGCCCTCCATCCTGCTCGATCTCTGTCAGCATCTTTTCATTCCTGAGCTTCTGAGGGCCAATATGAGAGAGAGGGGTGTGAGTTGGGGGGAGGGCAGTGAAATGGCAGGGGACAGGGTGACATGGAGGCAGTTTGTTTGTGGCCACCCCTTACAGGATTAAGGTGTCTGGCAATAGATAGATGGATAGATAGATTTTGAAGGTAGACTGGTAGGGAGTGTGAGGGTGTAGACATTGATGACCATTGATGCTGCGTGTGTCAGCTTGTAAACATCAACGCGTGGTGTGTGTACGCTTGGTATTGTGTCACCAGAGAGGGAGTGCGAGGATGTAACAAGTAAACATTAAGCTCCATGTGTCTTGTCAGCTTGTAAACATTACCACTCGGTGTGTTTACGTTGTTTTGCCGCAGAGAGGGAGAGCGAGAATGTAAGAAGTAAACACTGAGCTCCATGTGTCTGTCAGTATTGCAGCTGGTGTGTTTAAATTGGTGTTTTGCTACGGAGAGGGAGAGCGAGAATGTAAAATATTGATGCTTCATGTCTGTCAGCTTGTAAACATTGCCGTTGGTGTGTTTATGCTGGATATTAGGGACGGAGAACGAGGATGTAACAAATAAACATTGATGCTCCGTGTATATCAACTTGTAAACATTGCCGTTGGTGTGTTTACGTTGGTGTTTTGTCGCAGGGAGGGAGTGCGAGGGGGGCTCTTCGCATGGGTCGTTCCTCAGCAATGGAGCGGCCGTGTAGCGCGACCCCATAGCACCACCGCAGCCTGGGGTCACCGAGTCACTACCCACACACCGATGGAAGCATGTGTTGCCATATCCACACCTCATTTCAAATTTCAAAACACCCCATTTCAAATTCAAAAATACAGTTACAAACGGCCATCAGTACATCTTATCATTACAAAAACTGGACAAGTTCTCTCAAAAAATATATATTGGAAAATTCCCTGGTTTCAAAAAGACATTATTATTGAAAAAAAAAAATTATTACCAAAAATATCATTAGGAAAATTCAAAAAAATGTCCGTTACACATATCCCGGTTTGAAAAAAATTGTATTATAAGAAAATCATTTTAAAAAATGATGATGATGATGATGATGATGATTTGTATTGATGCCTGTGTTTGAAAAAGATGATGGTGATGGTGATGATGATGGTGATGGTGATAATCATGGTAGTGATGATGATGATGATGATGATGGTTGTGGTAGTGATGGTGATGATGATAGTGATTTGTAATGATGGCTGTTTGTAGCATGTGTTTGAAAAAGATGATGATGATGGTGATGATAGTGATGATGATGATGATAGTGATGATGTTGGGTAGGCTGGGTGGATGGAAGGATGCCAAATATATTCCCAAAATCCCCCATCCCATCAGAAAAAGAATCAATGTGTTTTTTTGGCAAATTTTTGAGGAGGGGGGGGCAAAATAGAAAAGATTTTTGATTTTTTTTTTGGTATATGGAGAGAAGAAAACAAAAATAATAGACATCTTGCTCTCACACTCGATCTCCATACCAGCTGGATGTCTGTTTATATTTATTGGAGCTCTTGGACATCATATACCTCTTGACATTCAGTGTTTTTGATGTCACACGATTCGTCAGGCTTTTACGCGCTGTCAAGCCTCATCTAGACATCAATGGAGGCTTCTAGATGACCTATGTGGACATCGCAAACTGTAGTCGTCGCTGTCTGGCCCAAAATTGATGTTATTGGAAAGACATCAATCCATCTGTCCCTCATATTGACGCCATTGCTAACCCACAGCCATCATTGCTACACTACACCCATCATTGCTACATTACAGCCATCATTGCTACATTACAGCCATCATTGCTACATTACAGCCATCATTGCTACACTACAACGGTTATTGCTACACTACAGCCATCGTTGCTAACCTACAGCCATCATTGCTACACAGCCATCATTGCTAACATACAGCCATCATTGCTACACAGCCATCATTGCTACATTACAGCCATCATTGCTACACTACAGCCATCATTGCTAAACAACAGCCATCATTGCTAAACAGCCATCATTGCTACACAGCCATCATTGGTAAACAACAGCCATTATTGCTACATTACAGCCATCATTGCTACATTACAGCCATCATTGCGAAATCCAGCCAAATGAAGATCCAAGATGATGATGATGATGATAGCGATGATGATGATGATGGTGATGATGATGATGATGACAGTGATGATGATGATGATGATGATGACGGTGATGATGATGATGATGATGGTCAGGCAGAAATCCCAACCTGCCAGCACCTATACCAGCTCTTCTCGGATCATTCGCGGCCTCGTCTCACTGCGTCTGGTCTCGCTAATCTCGTCAAGTGAAACTAATCTCGTCTGTCTGTAGAATTTTACTTCGAAAAATGTGGGGAAAAATATAGTAGTTTTTGGGGTCGTGTGTAAGTGGCTTTGGAGGTACTTAACACCATTTCCTCTGCTATTCATTCTGCTCAATCCCCGTCAGTATCCTTATGTGTGTGTCAGTGAGGCAGATTTTTTTTGTATTCAGAAATGTTCTATTCTGAGTTTTTGAATTTATATTTTGAGTTTAAATTTGAATTATAAATTTTTCAATCTCTCTCTCTCTCTCTCTTTTTTTTTTTTTTTTTTTTTTTTTTTAATAGACCTGAATTGAAAAGGGATTGAAAATGAAGGCTGCCAGAGATCAAGCAGCATGGATAATTGTGAATGTTGAGGGTACGGTTGTGAGAGGCAGACCGATAAAGACCTGGGATGAGGTCGTAGAGTATGACCCCAGGGATAAGGCACTGAGTAGGGAGGCTGCCAGAGATCAAGCAGCATGGTGTGGCCTCAGGGATTAGGGACTGAACAGGGAGGCTGCCAGAGATCAAGCAGTTTGGAGAGAGTGTGTCTTTAAGGATAAGGCACTGAGTAGGGAGGCTGCCAGAGATCAAGCAGCATGGAGCCTTCATAAACAATACAAAAGGAGAATTTTAATATGTAATAGGCAAAAATAAATCAATGAAACAAGAGATATAAGGAACACAAGAATGCAAGGTGTCATCAGCAGAATAAATCACTTAGGAAAAGGTGTTAGGGAGCCACGTATGGGACCCAGCATGTGCCGCGTGAAGTTCCGATCCCTTCCCTCTCTTCTCCGGTTTTTCGTGAAGTCATTTTGTGGATTTTCGTGTGTGTGTGTGAGTGACGAACAATATAAGTGACCCCCCAGGCAGAAACAGCCCACAGGTGGAGATGTGCTGCAGTGGAGACGCGAAGGTGATGATGGTGATGATGATAGTGATGCAGGAAGTAGTATAGATGATGAAAATGATGATAGTGATGATTTTGATGGAGGAAGACACTGAAGGTGGTGATGATAGTGATGCAGGAAGTAGTGTAGATGATGATGATGGTGATGGAAATAGTGATGTGGATAAAGTTATGATTAAGATGATGATGGTGATGATGATAGTGATGATTTTGAATGAGGAAGACACTGAAGGTGATGATGATAGTGATGAAGATGAGAATAAGAATGATGATGATGATGATAATGATGAAAATGATGATAATGATGATGATAGTGTTAATGAAGGAAATAAAAATGATGATGATGATGATGATAATGATGATGATGATGATGATGATGATGATGATGATAGTGTTAATGAAGGAAATGAAAAAGATGATGATGATGATGATGATGATAATGATGATGATGATGATGATGATGATGATGGTGAGGGTGGTGAACAAACGCAGACTGAAATATAAAAACAACGATGTATTTCCAAACGGCACGCCGGAACCCGTCTATCCTTAGCGTATTAACCCACAACAACGTCTACTTACCCCCCCTCGTGTGCGTGTGTGTCCGTGTGCGCATGTGTGTGTGTGCGTATTGGAGGGGGAGAGAGAAATGGAGAGGTCCGTGTACGTTCTATGTCTCCCTCTTCAAGCATGTGCGTTTACTAACCAGATTTCTTCCTGTCTTCTTGTTATCGTCTCTTTTGCTAGTCGTTTTGTGGCTTGCATTCTCTGCAGTTAAGGAAGCACCCTAACACCTCTTCCGTAGTGATTTATGCAGTGTATGGTGATATTTGAGTAGTAGAGGACAGTAAGGTTAAGCAAAATAAATCATTTAGGAAAGGGTGTTAGGGAGTATTGGAAGGATTCGTACAACACAGAGGATGGTAAGGTGTAAGAAGCAGAATAAATCACTTAGAAAAAGGTGTTAGGGAGCATGGGAAGGATTTATATAACACAGAAGACAGTAAGGTGTAACAAGCAAAATAAATCACTTAGGAAAAGATATTTGGCAGTATTGGAAGAAATTTATATAACACAGGACAGTAAGGTGTATTAAGCAGAATAAATCACTTAGGATCAGGTGTTAGGGAGCTTCCTTAACTGACGAGGCTGCCATCTTTTGTCTTCCATGCCTCGGTGAAAAACGTGTAATTTTTTGTATATGCAAAGACAGCATTTGCTTTATAATATTTAGGTGAATAATTATGAAAATATTATTATTATTATTATTATTATTATTATTATTATTATTATTTTTGTAAACACAGGTAAAATTTTAAGCCTCAGATATATATATATGTTTTTGTTTTTGGCTTAATAATTTTGAAACATTTTTGAATTTCTGTTGAACACTGTAAGCTTATAGACAGTTACTGTTTATGGCTTGAATTTATTAGTTCTGTTTACCTCTGTCTATCTATCTATATCTATCCATCTATCTGTCTGTCTGTCTGTCTGTCTTTGTATCTGTCTGTCTGTCTGTCTTGCCAAACGCCTTAATCCTGTAAGGGGTGGCCACAAACAAATTGCCTCCATGTCACCCTGTCCCCTGCCATTTCACTGCTCTGCTTCCAGCTCACACCCCCCTCTCTCATATACCTCTCCACTCCATCCCTCCATCTCATCCTTGGCCTCCCCCTCCACCTCACTCACATACACTCTTCTAGTTAGTCTCTCATATACCTCTCCACTCCATCTCATCCTTGGCCTCCCCCTCCACCTCACTCACATACACTCTTCTAGTTAGTCTCTCATATATCCACTCCATCCCTCCATTTCATCCTTGGCCTCCCCCTGCACCTCACTCACATACTCTCCTAGTTAGTCTCTCATATACCTCTCCACTTCATCCCTCCTCCTCATCCTTGGTCTCTCTCTCTACCAAACTCACATACGCTCTTCTGGTTAGTCTCTTGTTCCCCATCCTTCTCTCCAGTTCCCTCTTGTGTTCTCATCAGGTAAGGAAGCTCCCTAACACCTCTTCCTTTGTGATTTATTTTTGAATATGGCTGGTTAATATCCTTCTGTTATGTATGCAGAGTATGGCGATATTGGAAGGATTTATGTAACACAGAAGAGGACAGTAAGGTGTAATAAACAAAATAAATCACTTAGGAAAAGGTGTTAGGCGATATTGGAAGGATTTATGTAACACAGAAGAGGACAGTAAGGTGTAATAAACAAAATAAATCACTTAGGAAAAGGTGTTAGGCGATATTGGAAGGATTTATGTAACACAGAAGAGGACAGTAAGGTGTAATAAACAAAATAAATCACTTAGGAAAAGGTGTTAGGGAGCTTCCTTCATGAGCGAGAATACCGACCTCTATGAAGCAACGAAATAGGAGGGAGAGAGGAGAGAGAGAAGTGGGGGGGAGACAGACAGACACAGATGATGAGAGTGTATATGTATGAGAAAGACAGACAGACAGACAGGCAGTTAAACAAATGGAGAGAGACAGACAGACAGACAGACAGAGAGCATATATATGAAGCATTTTTGAGTTCTTTGAGGAAACAGTTCAAATTTTTCAATTCGTTTTTGAAATTCGAATGACATATGGCTTCCATCTCATTTATTTTATTATTATTATTATTTTTATTATTATTATTTTTATTATTATTATTATTATTATTATTATTGAAGGATGACAGTTGGGTGTGGAGAACGAGGGGTATTATCGGACTGACCGACCTTTATATTTAAAAATCAAATTGTTTTTTGGTCTTCATTTGAATTTATAAAGGAAAAAAAGTTATATATGAATCCCGTCCCTTACAATATATTCCAGACTGACTATTGTATATAATTTTTGTTTTTTCAACATGCATTTTTTGACTGACATAAAAAAATCACTTACTATTCTGTTTACATTTTCAGTTATGAGGAAAATAAATGGTTATATATTTTAGCCTATCCCTCAGTATCTCTATATCTATCCATCTATCTATCTATCTATCTATCTGGGCTGGATATTACAACAAAGGATAATTGAGAGTTTACACTATTTTTCCTGTGGCTGTCATGTATATAAAATTCAATTCATTTTCCTATATAGTTTTTGGTTTATCATTTTCATTTCTCAGTGGTTTTAAAATTATCTATCATTCTCCCAGTCTGCCTATTTATTTATTTATTGTCTATCTATCATTTTCTCTCCGCCTGATGTACTGTATCTATCTGTGTATCTGTCTAGTTATCTATTTATATATATTTCCAATCTATCTATCATTCCCCCATCCATTTTCCTGACACACATATACTTAGACTCAGTTATTTTCCTATACTTTCCTGGTCTATCTGTCTGTCTATCTACCTATCTATCTATGCATTTATCTATCTATTTCCCAGTCTATGTATCTTGACAATTACAAGTGCAATGATGGATGTCAGAGGCAGTGGCTGGCTCCCGGAAGCCACTGTGGTGTAAACAGTTCAACGGCTATTGTGAAAGTATTGTAAATGATTCAGCTGGTATTGTAAATCAGCTGTAAACGATTTGACACATTGTAAAAGATTCGGGGAATATTGTAAATGATTCTGCTGGTATTGTAAATCACATGTAAACAATCCGACACATTGTAAAAGATTCAGCTAAGATTGTAAATGATTCTGCTTGTATTGTAAATCAGCTGTAAATGATTTGACACATTGTAAAAGATTCGGGTAATATCGTAAATGATTCTGCTGGTATTGTAAATCAACTGTAAACGATTCGATGTATTGTAAATGTTTCGGGTAATATTGTAAATGATTCTGCTGGTATTGTAAATCACATGTAAACTATTCAACACATTGTAAAAGATTCAGCTAATATTGTAAATGATTCAGCTGGTATTGTAAATCATCTGTAAACGATTCGACATATTGTAAAAGGTTCGGCATGTATTGTAAGATTGTAAATGATTCAGCTGGTATTGTAAATCATCTGTAAATGAATCAACACACTGTAAACGATTCAGTAGCTGTTGTAAAAGTATTGTAAACGAACTGACTGGTAACGAATCGACATGTAAACTAATCACATTGTAAAAGATTGGATGACTGTTGTAAATGATTCAGCAGCGGTTGTAAATTGAGTGTAAACGATCCGACACATATTGTAAAAGACGGGACTGGTATTGTAAATGATTCAGCCGTGTAAACTATACTCTTTTCACCCTAACTTGGCCCAAAATCTCCCCTCCTCATTGAGTTGTAGCGACAGATTAACACTGGCGCTAGTCATGAAGAAGTGCCCTGGAATAAACTGCAATAGGACAGACGTTTGGGTCAAGTGAATGTGAAAGAAGTATAGTAAGAAAGTGGGATATTTTTAGCTTGTTGGTTAAGGAAGCTCCCTAACACCTTTTCCCAAGTGATTTATTTTGCTTATTGCCCTTCACTGTTCCATTCTGTGTTTCATAATTCCTAAACCCTGACACCTTTTCGTAAGTGATTTATTTATTTATTTTTTTTTTTTACACCTTACTCTCCTCTTCTGTGTTAAATAAATCCTTCCAGTATCACCTAACACCTATTCCTAAGTGATTTATTTCTTCTGTGTTATGTAAATCCTTCCAATATCACCATACTCTGCATCAGTAAGATACAAAAGGACATTACCCTGCCACGTCCAGAAATAAATCACTCGGGAAAAGGTGTTAGGGAGCTTCCTTAACTGGTGAGAAGCTGATGTAAGTGTTCATCCTCTCAGCACATTCTCCTGATTGATTTATCCTTCAGTTACCAGCAGTGATTTTCATACAGAAGGCTTGCGTCTTTCACAGGGGGGTTAATATCCCATGAAAATCCACACACAAACAACTTTCCATAGTAATAAATCCCTTCAAAATTAATATTACTCCCATGGCCAGGATTTCTCTATATTATGTCCTAAAATACCCTTCTAGTGTCCAAAGTTTAAATCTATAATGTCCTAAAAATCCATATGTAGTGTCCAAGATATCACCAGCCATTGCAGGCCAGTGTTTGAAAATTTGAAATGATTTAACGGATTTTTGAATTCTTTGAAAGCCCTAAACTGTTGTATTTTGTGATGATTTACCCACATGAGAGAGAGAAAGAGAGAGAGAGAGTCTATCTATCTATCTATCTATCTATTGCCAGACACCATAATCCCATAAAGGGTAAATTAAATATTGCAGAAATTGATAACTTGTTGCAATATGTTGATATTTTGATTCAGTCATTGCACAGGCTAAACAGTTTTCAAAATTAACATGGATATTGTACCAAGACCATATTATTATTATTATTATTATTATTATTATATTATTATTATATTATTATTATTACAATTACTATATTATTATTATTATAGCAGCTGTTGAATCTGGTACACTGTGTGGTTCCCAGCCCCTGCCATGACACCAGTAAATACAAAGTTAAAACATTTACATACGAACCTTAAGTGTTTACGAATGAGCCTAAAGTGTGTACGAATGAACCTAAAATGTTTACATGTGAACCTAAAATGTTTACATGAGCCTAAAGTGTGTACGAATGAGCCTAAAATGTTTACATGTGAACCTAAAATGTTTACATGTGAGCCTAAAGTGTTTACATGAGCCTAAAATGTGTACGTGTGAGCCTAGTGTTTACATTCTCCGTGTGTCGGCCTCGGAATCCAGCTCTGATTATGTCCAATAGATACAAGTCATAATAAACAACCTTTTTTTAATCTATTTACTCTGTTTGTATGATCTGGTGGTGTAGTGGATAGAACGTCCCAGGTGGAGCTTGCATAGGTTTGAATTTGAATCCCGGTTTGAATTTGAATCCCAGAGTTGACTTTTTTCAAACTGCATCATGCCGTAAGGGGACATAGGCTGGTTATCTACTCTTAAATGTACAATACTAGACTACCTTAGCCTAGCCTCAGCACCCTACTCCTCAGAGGGCCTGTGTGGGGTGGGTCGTAACGATTTTTTACTTACAGCGTCAAGAGAAAGTTGTCGTTTTTGGAAGACACTGAAAATGAGGACGAATGTAAACGAAGGAATGATAGAATGGCGTTAAGGTACAGGAAATAATGGAGCAATAGGGGACAAAATTAAAGCATGGAGGACATTTTGGGACAGAAATATAGATAGATGGACATTTTAGGGGAAGATTAAAGATAGATGAACATTTTAGGACAGATTTAAAGACTGAAGGATGGGAATAAATGTTGAACGACATAGAGAGAAGGAATAAAGTTACAAGGACATTTTAAAGGATAGAAGTAAAGGCTGAAGGACATTTTAGGGAAGAAATAAAGTTGAGAGGAGATTTTCAAGGCTAGAGATAAAGCATAAAGGGCATTTAAGGGACAGAAATAAAGATTGGAGGACATAGGGTGGTCATAAAGGCTTAAGGACCTTTTAAAGGATAGGAAAAAAGCCTGAGGAACATTTTAGGACAGAAATAAAGGCTTAAGGAGATTTTAAAAGATGGGAATAAAGTCTAAGGGGACATTTTAAGAGAGGAATAAAGGCTTAAGGTCATTTTAGGGTGAAGTAAAGCCTTTAGGACATTTAACAGTACAATTAACAACAGAGGCTGGTGGCTGTCTATAGCTTTTTAACAATCACCTCACTGAATCAGATATGTTATTCTCAGTACAAGTTTACGGAAAGGCACCGGTTATATGTCACCGGTTTTATATCACCGGTTTGTTGTCACCGGTTAAATATCACCGGTCTTGATGGTCCTTTGGCTGGTGGGTCCACAGTTACCGAACGAATCACCCAGTTGAAGTTGCTAAGTTGCATTGCTGGCTGTTGATTTGAGCTGCTTTCCCCTCTCTGCCCCCTCCCTTCTTTCTCCCTCTCTCCCCTCTTCCCTTCCTCTCCCTCCTCCTTCCCTTCCTCTCCCTCCTCCTTCCCTTCCTCTCCCTCCTCCTCCCTCTCGCCCCTCTTCCCTTCCTCTCCCTCCTCCTCCCTCTTGCCCCTCTTCCCTTCCTCTTCCTCCTCCTCCTTCTCGCCCCTCTTCCCTTTCCTCTCCCTCCTCCTCCCTCTCCCTCCCCCAAAGTACAAGATAAGTGGTTGGTTCTGAGTGCTGAGGGAGCCTTCACCTGCTGGCACTGATAATACCAAACAGAGTCACTGCCTGGTTCTACACATCTCCCTCCTGTCCCTCCCTCTCCCCTGAAAGATGAATGTTGGACAGCAGGACATCCTCAGCCTGCAGTCCACTGGGTTCCCCTTCAGAGGAAAGTGGGACACAGCTACAGCATCACAGGACCAGATATGTGCTAAAAAATTACAGGGAAATTAACTTCCAAACTTCCACTATAAACTTGATCTGCGTTTCTTCATCAGTTTTTCCGCAGTACGTTTATGGAAGATGTTGTGCAATGTTTCCGATAGTCTGCCGATGTTTTCCCCCGCAAGGTGACATATACTGGTGTCTTTCTGCGTCGTTTTCCTTTGCCCGAGTGAGAACCCACGTACGAACGAAGGGGCGTCGCGTCGGCTCACTTGTTCCGCAGCGGCTAGCACAAGACTGGAAGGAAGCTTTTTAGACGATATTTGCCTTATATATAGTTAATATTAACGTCTGGTTTTTTATATATGACGTGTAATGTTAGAGGAGAGTAAATCAATCCTGTGCGTGTGTGTCGAACATAACAAGGTACTTTTTCTCACCCCATTGTAAAAGTAGGTTAGGTTTGTATGAAAATAAAAGCTATGCTACTTTGTACCGGCTTTTACTAATCCATCGTTTGTCGAGGGTGGCAGCGATCATCCACTCACCGCATGTAGTGCTCCTTAATTTTTCCTTCACCTTTTTCAGTCTTCCTTCCTTCCTATATCTTACCATCATCCACTCACTTGATGTAGTGCTCCCTGATTCTCCTTTCACCTTTATCATTCTGTGTCTGTCCTCCTTTTTTTTCCTATTTCTTACCATCATCCACTCACTTGATGTAGTGCTGCCTACTTCTTCCTTCACCTTTATCATTCTTTTTCTGTGTCAGTCCTCCTCTCTTGCTATTTCATATCATCATCCACTCACTTGATGTAATGAAAATGGGGCTTGGTCTCCCCTTCCACGAAGGATCTTCAGAATATCTGTCTATTGCCAGATGCCTTAATCCCATAAGGGGTGGCCACAAACAAATCACCTCCATGTAGCCGTCCCCCACCATTTCACTGCCCTGTCCCCAGCTCAACCCCCTCTCTCATATACCTCTCCACTTCATCCCTCCACCTCCTCCTCCTTGGTCTCCCTCTTGCCCTTCCTCCTCACTCATGTACACTCTCCTCATCAGTCTCTCATATACCTCTCCACTCCATCCCTCCATCTCATCCTCGGCCTCCCCCTCCCTCTTCAGAAAATATAATCTTTACACAGTGCTTGGATCCAATGCTCTTTAAGAAGGATATGGAAAGAAACCAACTGCATCTAAAACAGTTTAATATAATGACTGATGAGGCTTAGGGATAACTATGTAGGCAAACACTTAACCTTCTCAGTGTGATATTTATTCAATTAATTCTTGCTTCCTGACGAGGACATTAAACAGCTTCGACTTTGTCCTCTCGCTCTATCAGTACTCTCTCTCTCTCCCTCTCTCAGTACTCTCTCTCTCTCTCCCTCTCTCAGTACTCTCTCTCTCTCTCTCCCTCTCTCAGTACTCTCTCCCTCTCTCAGTACTCTCTCTCTCTCCCTCTCTCCTTCTCTCAGTACTCTCTCTCTCCCTCTCTCAGTACTCTCTCTCTCTCCCTCTCCCTCTCTCAGTACTCTCTCTCTCTCTCCCTCTCTCAGTACTCTCTCCCTCTCCCTCTCTCAGTACTCTCTCTCTCCCTCTCTCAGTACTCTCTCTCTCTCCCTCTCTCAGTACTCTCTCTCTCTCCCTCTCTCAGTACTCTCTCTCTCCCTCTCTCAGTACTCACTCTCTCCCTCTCTCAGTACTCTCTCTCTCTCCCTCTCTCTCAATCCTCCTTCCTTTAAAACACCCCATCTCATCCAACACATTCCCCGGAAAACAGCAAGACTTTATCTATCTATCTATTGCCAGACACCTTAATCCCATAAGGGGTGGCCACAAACAAATCACCTCCATGTAGCCCTGTCCTCCCCCATTTCACTGCCCCTCCCTCATCTCACCCCCCCCCCTCTCTCATATACCTCTCCACTCCATCCCTTGATCTTACCCTTGGTCTTCCCTTCCATCTTACTTATACACTCCTTGTTAGTCTCTCATATGCCTCTCCAAATGTACATTACAGACACCTGGAAACTCTCTCCCTCTCTCTCTCACACACACACACACACACACACACACACACTTCCTAGCTACTGAGAGTCAAGTTTAAAATATTCATACCAATGCACATTTAAATCAAAACACAAGAATTACAAACCATTTATTTCTTGGCAAATATTCTTAAGTCCTGAAATTTGCTGCCCTGATGAAGTTACATGGGAATTATTTATCTATTATGAAGTTTATCTATCTATCTATCTATAGCCTTAATCCTGTAAGGGGTGGCCACAAATAAATCACCTCCATGTCACCCTGTCCCCTGCCATTTCACTGCCCTGCTCCCAGCTCACACCCCCCTCTCTCTTATATACCTCTACACTCCATCTAACCTCTAGAAAGTTGCATACAATAATTACATAGTGTTCATCATCATCATCATCATCATCATCATCATCATCATCATAGGTAGAAACAAGTCAAAATGGTGACATGGTAGGAGTCCTCTCGTAATGAAGGAAAGTAATGAGTCAAAACGCGCTGAGTGGTGCCTAAGACCTCCAAGCAGGCGGAGTGATGGTTTTGACTTCCAAGATGGCCGCCCTCAGAGGAACTTCACGCCCTGGTTGTCCCCGAAATCCATCAGTTCAACCTTTCCCGCCACCTCCAGCGCCCTCAGTGCCTTCAGCAGGATGTCACCGTCCAGACCATGAAACTCTGAGGAGAAAAGAGCCATTGTCCTCACCATTAATGATCATCACTCTTGTTCTCCTCCTCCTCCTCATCATCATCACCTTCATCATCATCATCATCACTGTCTTTGTCCTCCTCCTCCTCCTCATCATCATCATCACCTTCATCACTATTCTTCTCCTGGTCATAACATCATTTTTCTGCTGTCTCTCTCTAAATCCTCCCTTTCTCTACGACTCTCTCTCTCTCTCATTCCTCCTTTCTCTACAACTCTCTCTCTCTCATTCCTCCTTTCTCTACAACTCTCTCTCTCATTCCTCCTTTCTCTACAACTCTCTCTCTCTCATTCCTCCTTTCTCTACAACTCTCTCTCTCTCATTCCTCCTTTCTCTACAACTCTCTCTCTCTGTAAACCCTCCTTTCTCTACAACTCTCTCTCTCTCTCATTCCTCCTTTCTCTACAACTCTCTCTCTTTCTCATTCCTCCTTTCTCTACAACTCTCTCTCTCTCTCATTCCTCCTTTCTCTACAACTCTCTCTCTCTCTCATTCCTCCTTTCTTTACAACTCTCTCTCTCTCTAAACCTTCCTTTCTCTACAACTCTCTCTCTCTCTCATTCCTCCTTTCTCTACAACTCTCTCTCTCTCTCATTCCTCCTTTCTCTACAACTCTCTCTCTCTCTCATTCCTCCTTTCTCTACAACTCTCTCTCTCATTCCTCCTTTCTCTACAACTCTCTCTCTCTCATTCCTCCTTTCTCTACAACTCTCTCTCTCTCATTCCTCCTTTCTCTACAACTCTCTCTCTCTCTCTCATTCCTCCTTTCTCTACAACTCTCTCTCTCTCTCTCATTCCTCCTTTCTCTACAACTCTCTCTCTCTCTAAACCCTCCTTTCTCTCATTCCTCCTTTCTCTCCAACTCTCTCTCTCTCTCATTCCTCCTTTCTCTACAACTCTCTCTCTCTCTCTCATTCCTCCTTTCTCTACAACTCTCTCTCTCTCTCTCTCTCTCATTCCTCCTTTCTCTACAACTCTCTCTCTCTCTCATTCCTCCTTTCTCTCCAACTCTCTCTCTCTCTCATTCCTCCTTTCTCTACAACTCTCTCTCTCTCTCATTCCTCCTTTCTCTATAACTCTCTCTCTCTCATTCCTCCTTTCTCTACAACTCTCTCTCTCTCTCTCTCTCTCATTCCTCCTTTCTCTACAACTCTCTCTCTCTCTCATTCCTCCTTTCTCTATAACTCTCTCTCTCTCATTCCTCTTTTCTCTATAACATCCTTCCTTTTCATCACTGCTCTCTTTTCCCCCCCAACTCTCTCTCCCTCTCTCTCTGTCTGTCTGTCTGTTTCCCTGTCTCTGTCTCTCTCTTTTTCATCCTCTTTTGCTCCCCCCCCCTCTCTGTCTCTCTCTCTCTTTTTTTTTTTCTCTCTCTCCCTCCACTCACCCTGGCCAGCTGTCTCGTCACCCTGTGTAATCTCAAACAGCGTACACACGGTATTGATCCGGCTGCTGTCTTGCGCCCACGAATAGATCTGTTGACCCCACTCCCTTGCACTGCGCCAAAACAAATACCCTCTGAAAGACAACAGAATTATTATCATCATAATTACTATTATTATTATTATTATACAAGAGGGGAAGAAGTCAAGAGTGAGAGCAGTGGAAATGAGTTACTTGAGAGGAGCATGTGGAGTGACGTGGAGGGACAGGTTGACGAATGAAGAAGTGAAGGAACGTTGTGGTGTGGATGTGGATGTGGTTGAGAAGATTAGGAGAAATACACTGAGGTGGTTTGGACATGTGGAGAGAATGGAGAATGAAAGACTGACTGAGAGGGTGTATGTAGGTGAAGTGGAGGGAGGGAGAGGGAGGGGTAGACCGAGGATGAGGTGGAGATGAGGTATAAGAGGGAGGGGGCAGCATGTGGAGTGACGTGGAGGGACAGGTTGACGAATGAAGAAGTGAAGGAACGTTGTGGTGTGGATGTGGATGTGGTTGAGAAGATTAGGAGAAATACACTGAGGTGGTTTGGACATGTGGAGAGAATGGAGAATGAAAGACTGACTAAGAGGGTGTATGTAGGTGAGGTGGAGGGAGGGGTAGACCGAGGATGAGGTGAAGGGATGGAGTTGAGAGGTATATGAGGGAGGGGGGAGTGAGTTGGGGGGAGGGTAGTCAAATGGTGGGTGACAGAGCGACTTGGAGCCGTTTTGTCTGTGGTCACCCTTTGCGGGATTAGGGCGTCGGGCTATAGATAGATAGATTATTATTATTATTATTATTATTATTCTCCTCCTCAGAATACATTATATCATCAGGAATACAACAAACTTAATATGATCATTATTATTATTTTTATGGAGGAGAAAAGGGAAGAAGGATCTTGATAGATAGATAGATAGATAGATCTTTCTTCTCTTCTCCTCCTCCTCCTCATCATCATCATCATCATCATCCTTCTTCTCTCTTCCTCCTCCTTCTCCTCGATATCATCATCATCATCACCAATTTTCTCACTCTTCCTCCACATCATCATCATTTTCATCTCTCTCTCTCTCTCTCTCTAAGCCTGAGGACAACAACCACTATAAATAACACACAACCACACAATCTATCTATCTATCTATCTATTGCCAGACACCATAATCCCGTAAGGGGTGGCCATTTGACTTTGAGTTAGTTGTTTTACGGGGAGGGGCACTAACCCTCCACCAACCCACTTGTTGACACGTAGGCAGCACGTATGGTTTGGTTATATGGTTACCACCCAGCGTTGTAAATGGTTTCTTGGCTTACAGGGAACCATTTGGCTTGTCACTCAATGTAAAGCCACCTGTAAAGGAAAGAAAAGCAATAAGAAGTGACAGGAAAGATGGGAGAAATAGGAAGAGAGGAGGACAGGCACAGAAAAAGAATGATAAAGGCTAAGGAAGAAGTAGGCAGCACTACATCAAGTGAGTGGATGATGGTAAAGAAATAGGAAGAGAGGAGGACAGGCACAGAAAAAGAATGATAAAGGCTAAGGAAGAAGTAGGCAGCACTACATCAAGTGAGTGGATGATGGTAAGAAATAGGAAGAGAGGAGGACAGGCACAGAAAAAGAATGATAAAGGCTAAGGAAGAAGTAGGCAGCACTACATCAAGTGAGTGGATGATGGTAAGAAATAGGAAGAGAGGAGGACAGACACAGAAAAAGAACGATAGAGGCTAAGGAAGAAGTAGGCAGCACTACATCAAGTGAGTGGATGATGGTAAGAAATAGGAAGAGAGGAGGACAGGCACAGGAAAAGAATGATAAAGGCTAAGGAAGAAGTAGGCAGCAGTACATCAAGTGAGTGGATGATGGTGAGAAATAGGAAGAGAGGAGGACAGGCACAGAAAAAGAATGATAAAGGCTAAGGAAGAAGTAGGCAGCACTACATCAAGTGAGTGGATGATGGTGAGAAATAGGAAGAGAGGAGGACAGGCACAGAAAAAGAATGATAATGGCTAAGGAAGAAGTAGGCAGCACTACATCAAGTGAGTGGATGATGGTGAGAAATAGGAAGAGAGGAGGACAGGCACAGAAAAAGAATGATAAAGGCTAAGGAAGAAGTAGGCAGCACTACATCAAGTGAGTGGATGATGGTGAGAAATAGGAAGAGAGGAGGACAGGCACAGAAAAAGAATGATAATGGCTAAGGAAGAAGTAGGCAGCACTACATCAAGTGAGTGGATGATGGTAAGAAATAGGAAGAGAGGAGGACAGGCACAGAAAAAGAATGATAAAGGCTAAGGAAGAAGTAGGCAGCACTACATCAAGTGAGTGGATGATGGAAAGAAATAGGAAGAGAGGAGGACAGGCACAGAAAAAGAATGATAAAGGCTAAGGAAGAAGTAGGCAGCACTACATCAAGTGAGTGGATGATGGTCGCCACCACACAAGAACGGACAAAACATTACCGCGTTTTAGTTTTGTCCGTCCATTCCAAGTTGCCCCGTTTGGCCAATTCGTCCAACACCACACGGATGCTGTCGGCCGGTAGCGCTCGGCTGATTGATGTGTTCCTGTATGGCGATCATCAATATCATCAATCATTACTATCATCATCATTATCATCACCATTACCATTACCATCATCAACATTATTATTATTATTATTATTATTACTATATTATCTTCACCCTCATCATCATCATCATTATATGTGTCATCATGAACATTATTATTATTATTATTATTATTATTATTTTCATCATCATCAATCAAATCCTTGCTTTTACATCATCATCAACTCTCCCCCCCCCTCTCTCTCTCTCTTACCTAAACACAGTCATGCTGGGAGCCTCGGTGACGTCAATCTGTGTAATGTTATTCTTGCGAGCCCAGGCCACCACCAGCGAGCACCAGGCGTCAAGCTGGGTCTTACGCACGTCAACATTTGGCTGTAGACTGAGGGGTGATGTTATAGGAATCATATTAATATCTTGCTAAATATCACACACACACACACACACACACACACATATACACACACACACACACACACACACACACACACACACACTACCGAATGAAATAGTGTGTGCCAAAACAATTCACAAATTTAAGGATATGTACGATAAATATGGTCTAAGACACGGGACAGTACGAGCTTGACTCATTCCTGTAAAGATACAATTAGGTAAGAACACACACACACACACACACACACACATACACACACACACACACACACATACACACACACACACACACACACACACACACACACACATTACAAAAACTTCAGTCCACCCATTACTTTAGTCTTACAGAAAAAAGCAAAGAGAAAATATGAAGAGACAATAACTGGAGTAGGCTTGTTGATCCACGGCAGAGCTCCCATAAGAGTGTGGCTAAACTACTAGAATAAGACAAGGATAGCAAACTCAGAGATAGGAAGCCAGGCAATTGCTTCTCCCCCCTAAAAAAAAATATATATTAATTTGGCTACCAGTTACGATGTGGGGAGGTGGAGGTAGTGTCTTTCGCCATTTTATTCGTATTATCTTCAAGTAATTATATATAGCCATGGTTCAGACAAAGATACGGTAGTGAACACGCGTCATTTGGTGGTTTATTCAGGGAGGAAAGGCCCTGATTAGCAACCCAAAATACAGCTTAGTGACAGGGTAGAGGCACACGGCAGCATACACAGCATTTTCTTATACTATTCCGGTACATTCTGACTCGGGGAACACCGTCCTAAATGCCGCTGCTTACGTGAAAAATGGAGGAAATGAATATTGCCACGGCCACTCAAACTCAGTCATTTTCACGGACTCAGACTGGGGAAAGTAAGTGACTGACGCTCACGGTCTCTTGAAAATTCATCACTTTTCCTACTTTTAAGTCCCTATGCGAAACAAATCACTAAATTTGAAAGGAAATTAACAATGGTCAGATATTCTACTCTAAATAAGCTTGTGGCGCCCATTGCTTTAGTATTAAAAGGGTATGAGGATAAGGAAGCGATATGGCTGAGCTCCAAAAAATCCAGGACGTTGTTGTTGTTATCAGCACACGACAATTTTTTTTTCCCAGGAAGAAAGATTATATAATACTTTGATCACCCTGCAAAAAGTAAATAATGGTTCCTTGCCCCCCAAAAAGATTATTTATGATTTTTCTTTTTTTTTAAGGATGATAAAAGAGAGAGACTGAGAGGGAGAGAAAGGGAGAGAGAGAAAGACCGTCCCCGAGGCAAGATAGGCTAAAATTTCCCGCGCTTTTGAAGGTTTGTTATTATATGTGAGCTGGACTGAGGTGGCTTCCCTCCTCTATCCTCATATTTACCTCTAAACGTAAGTAAATAATTTAAAAACCTGTACATATAGTGACTAGAGACTTTAAATATTGGATGCTAGCGAAAAATAATCCCAGGAGCAGTTTAATAAAGCTACGTTGCTGCCAAACTCAAGGTGGCATCTCAGTAAGCATTTGTGTTCCAGGGTGATAGATTTGTAGATTGAATTTTGCATGCATATATTTGATGTATTTTGAACTATAAGTAAGTGTTTATGTTATGTGTCCCACCTGTTTTCAAGCACTAGATTTTCGTGGGGAAGTTTTGTCTTTTTCCAGTATTATTTAGGCACGGGAAGTTTGCATTCTTGGACAGGCGAGGTCATTCAGATTTTATTTCTAACCTGGTCAACACAAATAAGAGCCAAGTTCTTCCCCTTCATTGCACACACACACACACACATTCCTGTAAAGATACAATTAGGTAAGAACAATTAGGGAAGAACACACACATACACACACACACACACACACACACACACACACACACACATTCCTGTAAAGATACAATTAGGTAAGAACAATTAGGGAAGAACACACACACACACACACACACACACACACACACACACACACACACACCACATACACACACACACACACCACATACACACACACACACACACACAGGGTAATTAGTTGTCATAGTGGATTCATGTAACAGACTAGTCAATGTTTTAATTATTTATATATTTAATTTTCTTTGCCCCCACAGGATGGTGCGAACGCGTGCCGATGCAGGTGCTACCAAAGTGGCCGGTGCAAAGGCTCCCCGGAAGGTGCTAACCCCAAGTGCTGGATCCAGTGCTATGGTTAATTCACCTATCGGCAAGGGGGCCAGGTGAGGCAGGATTGGGGGCGGTTGTGTGTTTTGGCTTCACTGTATTCAACATGCTTGCGTGCATCGGCCTTGGTCACCTAATGCTGGCTCTCCATGCTGCTCAATCTCTGGCAGCCTCCCTGTTCAGTCCCTTAACCCTGAGGTCACACTTAATGACCTCGTCCCAGGTCTTCTTGGTCTACTCCTCATAACCCCGCCCCCAATATTAACACTTCTCACCTTCCTCACCCAATTATCATCCCCCATCCTCTCCACATGTCCAAACCACCTCAGTCTACCCCTCCTCATCACAAACCATCTCAGTCTACCCCTCCTCATCACAACAGCAATACACTCCAGTCCCATCCTTCCTCCCAAACCATCTCAGTCTACCCCTCCTCATCACAAACCATCTCAGTCTACCCCTCCTCATCACAAACCATCTCAGTCTACCCCTCCTCATCACAACAGCAATACACTCCAGTCCCATCCTTCCTCCCAACTCTTCCATCGTAAACCCAGCCCCCCCAGGCCTCACACTCAGGGACGCACTGCACATCCACCTAATCATTGTCATTTCTGTACGTTTGAGCCTGTGAATATCCTCTTCCTTTACTGCCCAGGTCTCACTACCATACAGCATTACACTCCTCACTACCATACACTCCTTACAACCATACAGCATTACACTCCTAATACATGCTGCATAAATCACTTGGGAAAAGGTGTTAGGGAGCTTCCTTTACTGCCCAGGTCTCACTACCATACAGCATTACACTGCTCACTACCATACACTCCTCACTACCATACATTACACTCCTCACTACCATACAGCATTACACTCCTGACACATGCTGCATAAATCAGTTAGGAAAAGGTGTTAGGGAGCTTCCTTTACTGCCCAGGTCTCACTGTCATACAGCATTACACTCCTCACTACCATACAGCATTACACTCCTGACACACACTGCATAAATCAGTTAGGAAAAGGTGTTAGGGAGCTTCCTTTACTGCCCAGGTCTCACTATCATACAGCATTACACTCCTGACACACACTGCATAAATCAGTTAGGAAAAGGTGTTAGGGAGCTTCCTTTACTGCCCAGGTCTCACTACCATACAGCATTACACTCCTGACACACACTGCATAAATCAGTTAGGAAAAGGTGTTAGAGAGCTTCCTTTACTGCCCAGGTCTCACTACCATACAGCATTACACTCCTGACACACACTGCATAAATCAGTTAGGAAAAGGTGTTAGGGAGCTTCCTTTACTGCCCAGGTCTCACTACCATACAGCATTACACTCCTGACACACACTGCATAAATCAGTTAGGAAAAGGTGTTAGGGAGCTTCCTTTACTGCCCAGGTCTCACTACCATACAGCATTACACTCCTGACACACACTGCATAAATCAGTTAGGAAAAGGTGTTAGGGAGCTTCCTTTACTGCCCAGGTCTCACTACCATACAGCATTACACTCCTGACACACACTGCATAAATCAGTTAGGAAAAGGTGTTAGGGAGCTTCCTTTACTGCCCAGGTCTCACTAACTTACAGCATTACACTCCTCACTACCATACACTCCTCACTACCATACAGCATTACACTCCTCACTACCATACACTGTCATACACTCTTCACTACCATACAGCATTACACTCCTCACTACCATACACTACTATACACTCCTCACTACCCTACAGCATCACACTCCTAACACATACTGCATAAATCACTTACAAAAAGGTGTTAGGGAGCTTCCTTTACTGCCCAGGTCTCACTATCATACAGCATTACACTCCTCACTACCATACACTCCTCATTACCATACAGCATTACACTGCTCACTACCATACACTACTATACACTCTTCACTACCATACAGCATTACACTCCTAACACATACTGCATAAATCACTTACAAAAAGGTGTTAGGGAGCTTCCTTTACTGCCCAGGTCTCACTACCATACAGCATTACAACTGTATTACATCTTTATTATTATTATTATTATTATTATTATTATTATTATTATTACTGCTGCTACTACTACTACTACTACTATTATTGTTACTGTTATTATTATTATTATTATTATAATTATTATTGTAAAGTGCAGTGGATGTGGATGTGGTTGAGAAGATTAGGAGAAATACACTGAGGTGGTTTGGACATGTGGAGAGAATGGAGAATGAAAGACTGACTAAGAGGGTGTATGTAGGTGAGGTGGAGGGAGGGAGAGGGAGGGGTAGACCGAGGATGAGGTGGAGGGATGGAGTTGAGAGGTATATGAGGGAGGGGGGGGGGAGTTGGGGGGAGGGCAGTCAAATGGTGGGTGACAAAGCGACTTGGAGGCGTTTTGTCTGTGGCCACCCTTCGCGGGATTAGGGCGTCAGGCTATAGATAGATAGATTTTTATTATCACTATTACTGTTATTGTCTCCTGCTCTTTCTCTTACTCATCGCATTATTTCGTGGGCAGATATTCGGGTGGGAATTCGTACAACCCACAGCCAACCCCGTCCTGGCAGAAAGGCATCAATACGTTCTTTAAGGAAATCCCGAAGCCACAGGTGGGCGAGGGAAGCAGTGGCAGCAACGAAGAGGCCGAGGAGATGGAGACCCACGACTCACCGGCGGAGGAAGAACGCTCCTCTCCCTCTCCAGTCAACGATCCGTCCTCTCCAGTCAAAGCCAGTCAATCGGAGCAGTTTGAGAAGAACGGAATGATTTCGGATGATGAAGATTAGGTTGTAGGTGTAAGATTGACCCTCTCGATTTGAACGTTCATCCACTGTGTTCTTCGTTCACCCCAGTTTAAGATCATTGTTCACTCTTTATTCTCCTGTTATACGTTGTTCATCTTGAAAGAAGAACGCCCCTTTCCAGCCACTTGATTTGTCGTGTTATTTGAGTTACTGAAGAACAGGGAGGTTGATGATGATGATGATGATGATGGTGGCGGTGGAGATGATAACGATGGTGATGATGATGATGATGGTGAAGATGATGATGATTTGACTTCTGATATAAAAAGTGTTATTTGAGTTATTGAAGAACAGGGAGGTTGATGATGATGATGGTGGCGGTGGTGACGACGATGATGATGATGATGATGAACAATTATCAAGGCCTGCATATTTTGTATTATTTTTATTACAAATTACTATCCTGTCTCACCCTTGCTCTGTTATGCTCCTTTAAATCCCTTTTTAGGTATAGTCTTTATTTTTAAGTATGGATGTGATCCTCCCTTTAAGATGGGCGTCCACACGTTGGGATGGAGGCCGAGGATGGGCATGATTGGCCAAATGTAAACAAACTTTTCAACCCTTGTAAAAACATAATGAGTCATCTATCTATCTATATCTATTGCCAGATGATGAGTAGTGCTAGAGTAAAATCTATCTATCTATCTATGGCCCGACGCCCTAATCCCGCAAAGGGTGGCCGCAGACAAAACGCCTCCAAGTCACTCTGTCACCCACCATTTGACTACCCTCCCCTCAACTCACCCCCCCCTCCCTCATATACCTCTCATCTCCATCCCTCCACCTCATCCTCGGTCTACCCCTCCCTCTCCCTCCCTCCACCTCACCTACATACACCCTCTTAGTCAGTCTTTCATTCTCCATTCTCTCCACATGGCCAAACCACCTCAGTGTGTTCCTCATAACGCTTCCTATCACATCCACATCCACACCACAACACTCCTTTATATCCTCATTCGTCAGCCTGTCTCTCCATGTAACTCCATATCCACATCCACACCACAACACTCCTTTATATCCTCATTTGTCAGCCTGTCTCTCCATGTAACTCCACATCCACATCCACACCACAACGCTCCTTTATATCCTCATTCGTCAGTCTGTCTCTCCATGTAACTCCACATCCACATCCACACCACAACGCTCCTTTATATCCTCATTTGTCAGCCTGTCTCTCCATGTAACTCCACATCCACATCCACACCACAACGCTCCTTTATATCCTCATTCGTCAGTCTGTCTCTCCATGTGACTCCACATCCACCTCACTCACATACACTCTCTTCGTCAGTCTTTCACCCTCCATCCTCTCCACATGGCCAAACCACCTCAGTGTGTTCCTCATAACGCTTCCTATCACATCCACATCCACACCACAACGCTCCTTTATATCCTCATTCGTCAGCCTATCTCTCCATGTGACTCCACAGGCTAGAGTAAAATGATGAGTAAAATAATGAGTGATGCTGGAGTCAAATAATGAGGCACCTTCAGGTCTTACATGAGGTGGTGTTGCGGTCCATCTGAACTTTGATTTTAGAATGGATTGATTCTTGATTGGTTTTTAGCAGTGGTTTTAGAATGGAGAATGAAAGACTGACTAAGAGGGTGTATGTAGGTGAGGTGGAGGGAGGGAGAGGGAGAGGTAGACCGAGGATGAGGTGGAGGGATGGAGTTGAGAGGTATATGAGGGAGGGGGGGGTGAGCTGGGGGGAGGGTAGTCAAATGGTGGGTGACAGAGCGACTTGGAGGCGTTTTGTCTGCGGCCACCCTTTACGGGATTAGGGCGTCGGGCTATAGATAGATAGATTTTAGAAGGAGGTGTACTGAATCACGCTTCTCACTCCCATGACAGCTTACCACACTGATTTCCACATTATACTTACTGTTCAGCATTGTATATATAATAAACATTCATGTGTGTGATCAGTGTGGTACAATAGTTATACCGCACTGTACTGACACCGCAGGACTTGTACCACAGTCTTGCGGTGAAAGATATTTTCATTTTAAAATACTTTTCCGGTAAACTTGACACTCCATATTATAATAATAATGATGGTAATATTACAAATTACGTCAGTCGTGTCACTATTAATGCAATATATTTATTACACAGAGGCCCTTGCAGAGAATAATATGTTTCCAATATATATGTATGCAACTAACTCAGTGTCAAATGGCCGCCCTTTACGGGATTATGGTGTCTGACAATAGATAGATAGATAGATAGATAAAATTACAATGGTGGGGGGGTTGGGGGGGTTTGTTAGTGCCATCCTACTCCCCCATACAGCGTGGGAAGCTGCGTCTTTGCCCACTTCACTAAAAAAATGGCCGAACTGCATATGTGGACACCCATCTCTTAAGGGTTAAAAAAAGATTGGGTTTATTTACTAAGACATATGATGTTTTAAGGTGATTGCGTCGTAACATTAAGAATATACACGATATTTTACGTTTTTACAAATTTAACGATTACAAACCTTAACATTTGTGTGTATGTAAACCAAGGTAGTGAAAGGACTGTTTGAATGTTTGAATGTTGACCCTTTCATCTCATTATTATGTTCTCAGCCAAATATTTGTGTTTCATCAATAAATAATGCTTTCATGTACAGTCCCAAAGTCATTTTATATTTACCCATGTGTCAGTCTGTCTATCTGTCTATCTATCTGTTCATCTGTCTATCTATCTATCATTCTCATCCTGCCCTAGGGTGGGATAGGAGGTCCAGATGATGATGATGATGTCTCTCTACTTATCTGTCTTGTCTTTTTGTCTGTCTGTCCATCCATAGCCAGGTGAAAGAAGTGACAGCGTAGAGGATTTGTTACGAGAAGTGCAAATGCTGGGAGAGAGAGAGAGAGGTAGGTTAGAGCTAGATTTATTATCTTTAAAGTCTCCTGGGAATGATTCTGTGTAGCCCATAACGTTGGAGAGAATTAAAGTTAGCTCTAATCTCTCTCTCTCTCCCCGCATAGAGTATTTTGAGAAAGAGTTAACAAGGGGAGGAGAGAATACATTGAGGTGTTTTGGCCATGTGCAGAGGATGGAGAGTGAGAGACTGACAAGGAGAGTGTATGAGAGTGAAGTGGAAGGAGGAGGAGGCTGAGGATGAGATGGAGGGATGAAGTAGAGAGGTATATGAGAGGGGTGTGTGAGCTGGGAGCAGGGCAGTGAAATGTCAGGGGACAGGGTGACATGGAGGTGATTTGTTCGTGGCCACCCCTCCACCTCACTCACATACATCCCTAGTTAGTTTCTCATATACCTCCACTCCATCCCTCCATCTCATCCTTGGTCTCTCTCTCCCTCTACCTCACATACACTCCTAGTTAGTCACTCCATCCTTTCCACATGGCCAAACCACCTCAATGTATTTCTCCTAACAATGACTACGGCATTCAAAGGGCATATAATTAGGGCATGGGAGCCTTGTGGACCAGTGGATTATGGTGCTCCAGCTGGATTGTAGACCAGAAGGGGGTAGAATTAAGCAGTTAAGAGTATATTGCCTTCATTATGGCACTCAGGGGAGAGAAACTGGTCATGCTTTAAGTACAAAGACTATATGACCATGCTTGAGGCCCCTGCATTCATGGCGAAGGAATAAAGAACTGAAAGATGGCAGCAATGACGCAATTCTAAATCATGTCCCTGTAAAGATTTGAAAGGCGCGGGGAAAATGAAAAATGACCTAAAATAACCCGAAAAAGCCTCCTAACGTGCTATAAGTGAATTGGTTTTGAAATATGTTGCTGGGTAATCATTGTAATCCATAAAAAACATCGGTGGTCAAAAGAAATGACTAATTTTTAATGCGTTCTAGCGTGTTAGTAGATTTTGGCCAAATATTCAAGTTGACCATTGTGAGTAAATGATGCCCGCCGATTTTCTGTAATATTGATTTAATTTAAAAACCTATACTATATTTGTTTCACCATTGTTTATTTTCCTTCGGCCTGTGGTGACGTCGACCGATTGCCAACTTAGCGCTTTTTCTGCGTGATAGCCATATATCACAGCGGTAATTTTCATGTCTAATATCAAGAAATGTAACCATATTTTAAAATATTGAAGCAGGCTGAGATGTTTCCAGAGTTTATTATAAAGTATTAGTGATATTTAAGTTTTTTATATAATTATAGTGAATCTACAATTTTTTGCTACAGCTTTATGCTAGGCATGTTAGGACAACTCTGGCGATGTCCTCTCGTTCCTTACACAGTTGTAGAGATTCTATTAAAAAATGAAATTATGATTTAACGAATTTCTATAGATTTTTACGCTTCATAGCATTCTTATATTAAAATTCTAGCAAGTGTACTTTAGCGACAGAAGCGAGTTTGTATTGGTATAGGTGGTTCATCTCCCCGTCCGCTAGAATGCAGAGGTGATGTTTTGAAGGTGCAGTTTCTCTCGTGTGTGCCAATTTCTCTCCATTTTCTGCCCAAACACGATCTCCTCCACCGCCGCCAGCGAGGGTGAGTGTCCCGAGAGGTATTTAGAGTGTGGTTTAAGTGATGGCATGTCCGTGAGAGGGTCAAAGTGGCGGAAATATGGAGGGCCGAAAACGTTTGCTCCCGTCAAGGTGATCTTTACCAGGATTTACAAACAAGCTTATGGTCATTGCCCTATTTCAGCCTTTGTTTCTTTTTCCAGGAAGGTCTACAGGATGGCATAGTACCCCCCTGTCCCTTGTTCATCCTGCAGGAGTGAATCTAAGCCACGGAGGAGAGGAAATCGTGTATTTTTTAGTGAATTATACAAAGGATTCACCAATAGTCCTAATTTATTCGTAGTATAAACGTCACCAGACTAACCATCATTTGCGTAACCCAGGAAGAACTAGGAGGGGGGCATAATATATCCCTGACCCTTGTTCATCATATAAGAAAAAAAAAGGCTACGAGATGGGGATAATTATTGCCAGACGCCTCAATCCCGTACGGGGTGGCCACAAACAAATCGCCTCCACCATCATGTGTTATTCCCAGGAAGGAGGAAGAGAATGCAGACTATCCCTCGTTCCTCCTATGTTAAGAAATCTAGGCCATAAAGGCGAGAATATCGTATTTTTAAAGCGAATAACGACCAAGTATCCATATAATTATTAGAGATACTCCTTTCACCTTAACTTGGCCCAGATTTTCGTCCTTTTGCAGCTTGTTTCACGTAGCTCAGTGGCAGAGAAAGACAATACTACGGCTCTACATCCTTTCCATAGCACTTCTTCGTGACTAGCATCATTACAAAGACAATACTATGGCTCTACATCCTTTCCATAGCACTTCTTCGTGACTAGCATCATTACAAAGACAATACTACGGCTCTACATCCTTTCCATAGCACTTCTTCGTGACTAGCATCGTTACAAAGACAATACTATGGCTCTACATCCTTTCCATAGCACTTCTTCGTGACTAGCATCATTACAAAGACAATACTACGGCTCTACATCCTTTCCATAGCACTTCTTCGTGACTAGCATCATTAC
>NC_136985.1:1342500-1345000 GCF_032717465.1 Coenobita brevimanus | reverse complement strand
CACTCACTTGATGTAGTGCTGCCTACTTCTTCCTTAGCCTTTATCATTCGTTTTCTGTGCCTGTCCTCCTCTCTTCCTATTTCTCACCATCATCCACTCACTTGATGTAGTGCTGCCTACTTCTTCCTTAGCCTTTATCATTCTTTTTCTGTGCCTGTCCTCCTCTCTTCCTATTTCTTACCATCATCCACTCACTTGATGTAGTGCTGCCTACTTCTTCCTTAGCCTTTATCATTCGTTTTCTGTGCCTGTCCTCCTCTCTTCCTATTTCTCACCATCATCCACTCACTTGATGTAGTGCTGCCTACTTCTTCCTTAGCCTTTATCATTCTTTTTCTGTGCCTGTCCTCCTCTCTTCCTATTTCTCCCATCTTTCCTGTCACTTCTTATTGCTTTTCTTTCCTTTACAGGTGGCTTTACATTGAGTGACAAGCCAAATGGTTTCCTGTAAGCCAGGAAACCATTTACAACGCTGGGTGGTAACCATATAACCAAACCATACGTGCTGCCTACGTGTCAACAAGTGGGTTGGTGGAGGGTTAGTGCCCCTCCCCGTAAAACAACTAACTCAAAGACAAACCCCCACCCCTTACCCGATTATGGCGTCTGGCAATAGATAGATAGATAGATTTGCAGTTAATTTCTGTGCCTAATTCACGACAGAGTCACTAGATCTGAAATATGCTGTGGTGTTCCTGTCTCAGTAATCACTATACTCAGTTTTTTTTAATTGAGGCGAAGATGCACTTGGCGGATTGGTGTTTTGTAGCTGAATGCAACGTTAATTATAATCTCGATTATTAATTGACAAGATTAGGAGAGGATGGAGGGTGAAAGACTGACGAGGAGAGTGTATGTGAGTGAGGTGGAAGGGGGAAGAGGGAGGCCGAGGATGAGATGGAGGGATGGGGTGGAGAGGTATATGAGAGAGGGGGGTGTGAGTTGGGAGCAGGGCTGTGAAATGGCGGGGGACAGGGCGACTTGGAGGCGATTTGTTTGTGGCCACCCCAAACGGGATTGAGGCGTCTGGCAATAGATAGATAGATAGATAGAAGATTAGGAGAAATACACTGAGGTGGTTTGGACATGTGGAGAGAATGGAGAACGAAAGACTGACTAAGAGGGTGTATGTAGGTGAGGTGGAGGGAGGGAGAGGGAGGGGTAGACCGAGGATGAGGTGGAGGGATGGAGTTGAGAGGTATATGAGGGAAGGGGGGGGTGATTTGGGGGGAGGGCAGTCAAATGGTGGGTGACAGAGCGACTTGGAGGCGATTTGTCTGCGGCCACCCTTTGCGGGATTAGGGCGTCTGGTTATAGAAAGATAGACAGACAACAAATATCTATGGGGGTAATGTGGGTTAGTAAATATTCGGATAAGTCGCAATTTGGCAAGCGTTACCACCCTACCCAGTGCATGTTCATAGATACATTGATACACACACACATACATACATACATACACACACACAGATACACACACACATACATACATACATACATACATATATACTGTACATACATACACATACACATGCATACATACATACATACATACATGTTTTCATAGATAACATACTTACATACATTTTACGTACATGAAATCTTACCCACAGAAGTAAAAACTTACATGCAACACACACACACACACACACGCACACACACACACGCACACACACACACACACACACACACACACACACACACACACAGGTGAAGGTAATCCGTGTGCACCTTTCGTGTGAGCGAGATCTAAACTTACACATACTACATTTTCTTAAGACTTTCATGCACGCACACAGGCCCACATACGCACACAGGCACGCACACTCCTTACTCACATACGCAGTCATACACATGCAAGGGTAATTGTGGGCATAAACATACATATTTACGTACACAGGTTACACACGTACATATTACATACACACACACACACACCTACATACATACACAGATTACACACACACATACATACAGACACATACATACACGGACACATGGACATTAACTTATACACACCTGTGTTTACACGTGTGCACACAGGTACATACACGTGCACACAGAAACATACATACACACAAGTGTACACAAGCCTGCATACACAAAAACCAGCATACACTTGACACACATACACACTAACACACACACACACACACACACACACACACACCCTGAAACAGACACAGACATACGCACATATTTACTTATACATACATGCATACATACACACACACGTACATACATACATACATACACTCCAGTTCATCGTCATCATCATCATCACCATCATCATCATCATCATCACCATCATCATCATCATCATCACCATCATCATCACCATCATCACCATCATCATCATCATCATCACCATCATCATTATCATTATCATCATCATCATCATCATCACCATCATCATTATCATCATCATCATCATCATCATCACCATCATCATCATCATTATCATCATTATTATCATCATCATCATTATTATTATTATCAT
>NC_136985.1:1335000-1337500 GCF_032717465.1 Coenobita brevimanus | reverse complement strand
GAGAGAGAGGGTTAGTGGGTAAGGGAGAGAGAATGACAGTGGCTGAGTGTGTGTGTGTGTGTGTGTGTGTGTGTGTGTGTGTGTGTGTGTGTGAGAGAGAGAGAGAGAGAGAGTACTTGTTAATTGACATACCAGGTGTACACTTTCTTCGTGTGTGTGTGTGTGTGTGTGTGTGTGTGTGTGTGTGTGTGTGTGTGTGTGTATGTGTGTGTGTGTGTACTCCTATAGTGAAAATGTACATGTAGTTTTTCACACCTATATCCTGCCTGATTAATAGATAGATACAGTAGGGAGATAGATAGATAGATAGGTAGATGAGTGGATGGATCAAATATATGTATATATTTATGGGAGGGGAAAGAGGGTGTGTTCTGGCTTCGTGGACATGGGGAGGGCTTGTGACAGTGGATAGGCAAGGTATGTGGAGGGTATTGGGAGTGTGTGGAGTGTGTGGGAGGTTGTTGAGTGCGTGAAGAGTGTGTGCGGGGGAGCTAGGGCTGCGGTGCGAGTGGATGGTGAGCTGAGTGAGTTCTTGGATCTCAATGTGGGACTGAAACAGGGATGTGTGATGTCTCCATGGCTGTTTAATATATACATGGGTGGGGTTGTGGGGGAGGTGCAGGGTGGGGCGGTGGATGTGGGGGTGGCTGTGGTGAATGTGGGTGAGATTTGGAAGCTTCCGGTGTTGCTGTTTGCTGATGATACAGTATTGTTGAGTGAAGATGAATGGTGTTGCAAGGTTTGGTGAATGAATTTGGGACAGTGTGTAGGAGGAGGAAGCTGAAAGTTAATGTAAACACAGGTAAAGTTATGGTGTTTGAGAGGAATGAAGTCACAGAGTGTGCAGTGAGGTTGGATGGTGAGGATGTGGAAGGTGTGAGTGCGTTCGAGTGCTTGGGTGGTGTTGTGGGTGGGGGTGGAACTTTGGGGGGTGGGGTGCGTGGGGCGGTACAGCGGGGAGGGAAGGTTGTTGATTCGCTGGGGGACAGTGATGAGAAATAGGGAGGTGAGTATGGAAGTTAAGAAGTCGCTGCATGATAGTGTTGTGATCCCTGCCCTGACGTATGGAAGCGAGGCGTGGACCTTGCAAGAGGGGAACAAGTCAAGAGTGAGAGCGGTGGAGGTGGGTTGCTTGGGGGGAGCGTGTGGAGTGACGTGGAGGGACAGGTTGACGAATGGAGAAGTGAAGGAACGTTGTGGTGTGGATGTGGATGTGGTTGAGAAGATTAGGAGAAATACACTGAGGTGGTTTGGACATGTGGAGAGAATGGAGAATGAAAGACTGACTAAGAGGGTGTATGTAGGTGAAGTGGAGGGAGGGAGAGGGAGGGTTAGACCGAGGATGAGGTGGAGGGATGGAGTTGAGAGGTGTGTGAGGGGGTGGGTGAGTTGGGGGGGGTAGTCGAGTGGTAGGTGACAGAGCGACTTGGAGGCGTTTTGTCTGCGGCCACCCTTTGCGGGATTGGGGCGTCGGGCTATAGATAGATAGATAGATTTATGTATGTGTATTTGTATGCATGTACGTGTATGTATGTATGTATAATAAATGTATGTGTGTGTATGTATGTACCTGTATGTATGTATGGATTTGTATACAGTATGTGTGTATGTATATGTATGTATGTATGTAAAGCCTCACATTTTTCTGCGTAACTCTTTATGTCACTAATTACTCTCTCTCTCTCTCTCTCTCTCTCTCTCTCTCTCTCTGTCCTACATTCTCCTTCACTAATCCCTCTCTTTCTCTTCCTCACTTCCTCTTCCTTCCTTCCTCCCTTCCTTCCTCCCTTCCTTCCTTCCTTCCTTCCTTCCTTCCTTCCTTCCTCCCTCCCTCCCTCCTTCCCTCCCTCCCTCCCTCCCTCCCTCCCTTCCTTCCTTCCTTCCTTCCTTCCTTCCTCCCTCCCTCCCTCCCTTCCTTGCTTCCTTCCTTCCTTCCTTCCCTCCTTCCTTTCACAGCTCAGCAATATAATTAGGAGTATTAGAGAGCGAGAGAGGGAGGGAGGGAGGGAGGGAGAGAGAGAGGGGGGGGTGGATATAATTATGTGGGTGGGAGTGTTGTGTGTGTGTGTGTGTGTGTGTGTGTGTGTGTGTGTGTGTGTGTGTGTGTGAGAGTACAGTTCCTCTTAAAAATACCGATACTAAGGAAGGAAGGAAGGAAGGATAGATGGATGGAAGGAAGGAAGGAATGATGGATGGAAGGAAGGAAGGAGGGAAGGAAGGAAGGAATGATGGATGGAAGGAAGGAAGGAGGGAAGGAAGGATGGAAGGAATGATGGATGGAAGGAAGGAAGGAATGATGGATGGAAGGAAGGAAGGAGGGAAGGAAGGATGGAAGGAAGGAAGGAGGGAAGGAAGGAAGGAAGGAAGGAATGATGGATGGAAGGAAGGAAGGAGGGAAGGAAGGAAGGAATGATGGATGGAAGGAAGGAGGGAAGGAATGATGGATGGAAGGAAGGAAGGAAGGAGGGAAGGAAGGAAGGAATGATGGATGGAAGGAAGG
>NC_136985.1:1312500-1315000 GCF_032717465.1 Coenobita brevimanus | reverse complement strand
GTAACTTTAGCCCTTTGTGAGTCCTTGCGAGCCCTTGCGAGCCCTTGTGAGCCTTTGTGAGTCTTTGTGAGTAAGGCTGGAAGTGTAACGATGAAGCAGTGATGACGGGAACTATGCTAAACTGCTCGCCAATTCACCATGAGTAACTTTAGCCCTTTGTGAGCCCTTGTGAGTCTTTGTGAGTAAGACTGGAAGTGTAACGATGGAGTAGTGATGACGGGAACTATGCTAAACTGCTCGCTAAGTCACTATGAGTAACTTTAGCCCTTTGTGAGTTCTTGTCAGCCTTTGTGAGTCTTTGTGAGTAAGGCTGGAAGTGTAACGATGGAGTAGTGATGACGGGAACTATGCTAAACTGCTCGCTAAGTCACTATGAGTAACTTTAGCCCTTTGTGAGCCCTTGTGAGTCTTTGTGAGTAAGACTGGAAGTGTATCGATGGAGTAGTGATGACGGTAACTATGCTAAACTGCTCGCTAATTCACCATGAGTAACTTCAACCCATTGTGAGCCTTTGTGAGTCTTTGTGAGTAAGGCTGGAAGTGTAACGATGGAGTAGTGATGACGGGAACTGTGCTAAACTGCTCGCTAATTCACTATGAGTAACTTTAGCCCTTTGTGAGCCCTTGTGAGCCTTTGTGAGTCTTTGTGAGTAAGGCTGGAAGTGTAACGATGGAGTAGTGATGACGGGAACTGTGCTAAACTGCTCGCTAAGTCACTATGAGTAACTTTAGCCCTTTGTGAGCCTTTGTGAGCCCTTGTGAGTATGTTGGAGGTGTGTGGGCAGCTCATAAGAGGCGAGGAGGGAGGCTGGAGGTGCCCCATTTTCCTCCTCACTGCTGCCTCCCTCCTCCTCCTCCTCTTCTACATCATCCGGAGGCAACCGTGCTTTCTCTCTCTCTTCCCTCCATGTACCTCCGAATGTGAGAAAGGTAGGAAGAGGTTTATGAGTAGATGGTTGGATCTCTCTCTCTCTCTCTCTCTCTCACACACACACACACACACACACACACACACACACACACACATTTCCAGACTCAGTTTAATTCTCTCTCTCTCTCTCTCTCTCTCTCTCTCTCTCTCTCTCTCTCTCTCTCTCTCTCTCTCACTCACACATTTCCAGACTCAGTTTAATTCTCTCTCTCTCTCTCTCTCTCTCTCTCTGGCAGAAACACTACTAGATCTCCACATCCACACTTCTTCGTGACTAGCATCGTATTCTAGTGCTATTTTTACAACCCATTCAAGAGAGAGAGAGAGAGAGAGAGATTTCCCCTATTACTTGTTCGTTTTCTGTGATATTCCGTTTTCTATGAGGCGGCAAATCCTCGATCGACATATCATTCATTACTTATTAATATATACCACAAAATCTCTCTCTCTCTCTCTCTCTCTCTCTCTCTCTCTCTCTCTCTCTCTAAAGATACACACAAAAGTTTCAATAGGATTCCTGGCTTAATTTGAATGTTTTATGCTCGTTCGTTTGCTCGCGCGTCTTTTGTTTGAATATTTGAATGAGTTTGCGGTTTAACGATTTTTTGAAGGGGATTCGTTAACGTCTTTCTCTTCCTTTCCTTTTCTCTTTGCCTTTTTTTCTTTTTCTTTTTTTGAGCAGCAGGCACTCATTTTCACAGGGTATACTCGCACTGCCTCTCCCCAATTTTCATCAAAATTCCAGCCCATTTCACCCATTTCTCTCTCCCCTATGCCCATTTTTTTACCTCCCCACACCCATTTACACTTTCATTCACTTTCACTGCTCATACCATTAGTCCTACAGTACTCATTTTCACAGGGTATACTCGCACTCCATCTCCCCAATTCTCACCAAAATCCCATCTCATTCCACCCATTTCTCTGTCTCCTACACCCATTTCTTTGACCCCCTACACCCACTCCCTGCTCACTTACACTTTCTTTCACTTTCATACCATTAACCCCTACACGCCTGGGGTTTTACATCGCACGCTCCTCCTTATAGGGGATATCCGTGATGGAAAGAAAATACCCTTACTTCAAACCCTAATATCTGCCAAACTATAAGGCTGGAGAAAAAATTATAGATAGGTAAGACTCACCAACTCTTCCTCTTTCAAATGCAAGGATCCGCACGTCTCCAGGTGGAAAAAATACCCTTACTTCAAACCCTAATATCTCCCAAACTATAACAGCTAGAGAAAAATTTAAAGGTACATAAGAATCAACAACTCTTCCTCTTTCAAATGCAAGTATCCCCACGTCCGCAGGTGGTTCCGTCGATGAGTAAGGATAAGTTAAAGTTGAAAGGGTGACGGGTAGACGCTTGTGGCTATACACGTGAACCGGCATTGCTCCACACCCATGATTGTGACGGCTCTACACATCAACTGGCTACATGTTAACCGGCGCCTAGGGGTTAATCCAACAGCACTCATTTTCACAGGGTATACTCGCACTCCATCTCCCCAATTCACACCAAAATTCCAGTTCATTTCACCCATTTCTTCATCTCCTATGCCCATT
>NC_136985.1:1300000-1302500 GCF_032717465.1 Coenobita brevimanus | reverse complement strand
AAATCACTAGAGAATAAATAAATAAATCGCTAATAATAAATAACTAAGTAAATACGTAAATAAATAAATAAATCGCTAGAGAACACTGGCTACGACCCGAACCGAGCGAGCAGGTGCGGTACGATAATTTGGGCGCGAGAGAGAGAGCCAGCGAGAAAAATGTAAACAAACGCAGCGCTGCCACACGTACGATAATGGCCGCGTTATTTGATTTTTTGAATTGAATTTTCTTGTGTGTATTCTTGATTTTGGTGGATTTATTTGAGGTGTGTGTGTGTGTGTGTGTGTGTGTGTGTGTGTGTGTGTGTGTGTGTGTGTGCGTACTTTTGTTTCGGGCCGTACTTTTGTGTGTGTGTGTGAGGTTGGGTGTGGGTGTGGTTGTACTTTTGTGTGTGTGAGTGTACGTGTGTGTGTGTGTGTGTGTGTGTGTGAGAGAGAGAGAGAGAGAGAGAGAGAGAGAGAGAGAGAGAGAGACCAAGGAGCAGCAAAAGAAGCATATACCATAAGACATCAAAATTACCTTGCCATGATTGCTCTCTCTCTCTCTCTCTCTCTCTCTCTCTCTCTCTCTCACACCCACCCACACACACACACACACACACACACACACACACACACACACACACACCAGAATGCTTCAAAGTGTGAAAGCTTTTAACCCCTACACCGCGGGCTTGTTTACCAATGACTTGCGTGTGCCGCGGGGTTATTTGGGCTCCGACAGACTCTCAAAAAATATTTGCCAAAAATCAGTTATTAGTCCTAGAATAATAAAATTACATATGCTTATGGCACATACCTTCAGCTTTCTCCTGGAATGATTGTTGAGCCTTCGTCGGTTACCGTAGGACTTGTGGAGACCTCTGAAGTAGGGTAACGAAGTCTCCACTTTACACTTCCCGACAACCCGTAATATGATTACCACAGCCAGATACAAACACTATAAACACTATTCTACAATTTTCAAGTAGTTTGGGATCCATACTAAAAAAAAAAACACTGTGAAAGCAATGGAAATTACGAGCGCGTCTGATCGTCGCACTGGCACTAGTTCGCTCATGGTAGTCTGTCATTTATTATTCATAAAACCCCTCACACTTTATATTTCTATTACTATATAACGCTTATATATATCTACAGTCTTTATCCATAAGTTTCCTTCAGTAGTATTAGTTTATTGTCACTGTAGGGATTCAATTTCTTTCAGTAAAATACGTAGCATTCACTTTTTCGTCCTGTATACTGGCACTGAGAGTGAATGTCACTTTCATCTTCACTCTCATAACTCATAGCATTCAGACATGCTAGAGTGAAACTTTCACTTTCATTACTCCTAGGGTATATACTCGTATTCTTATAATACTACTCATTTACATTTCTATTTACGTTCTCTATTTTATTTACGTTATTTACATTTCTATTTTATTTACACTGTGTTATGCACTGTCACTTGAAATAACTTATAAAACTATTTTCCATTGTTCACGTATATTTACATTCATTACTTTCACTTGCTGTTTACACATTATTTACACATTATTTACAATTCCACTTGCACTGTTTTACTCAATAGAAAGATCGTAGTCACTCTTTTATCAATTGTCAGCCCTTTACCTCTTTCCACACGAGGTTTAGTAGGGGGTAAAGGTCACAGGGCCCTTGCATGGGGGTGAAAAAAGGCCCTGAAGTCAGCAAGAGGATGAGCCGTACCTCCTCTTCGGAATCTGAGAGAGAACTGCTAGGAGGGCCGGCCCGGGTTGAGAGGCCTACTTGAGGGTTATTCAGCACTACCAACGTAGCTCTTGAAACAGCTAAGCCTAGCACTGATATGATTGGCAGGAAATCTAGACAATACATTATAAATTTGGTAGTTCCAGGTGAATGTAAATATCATTTAGGCTTCTCCCTTCCTTCTTACATGTATATTTATTACGAAAATAGATTAGAGGCCTACTTAGGAGATATATAATCAGAGCTACCAATGTTAAATCTTGAAACAGCTTTGTGTAGCACTGATATGATTGGCAGGAAATGTAGACAATACATTATAAATTAGGTAGTTCCAGGTGAATGTAAATATCACTTAGGGTTCTCCCTTCTCTCCTTACATGTATATTTATTACGAAAATAGATTATACGGCATATTTCAAGGGGAAAAAAACAGCGAAAATTAGCGAACGAGTGCACGTGAGGTGTTGTCAGGTGATAATTAGCCAATTCCAGGTGTATGGCACTCTCACATACCTGATTTCTTTCTTGTATATATTATTTGGTATAAGAATACGACATAGGGCTTATATCAATGGATGAAATCAGTGAAAAATTCCAGGGAAGATTTACTTAGCGTAGCATGGCCGGGCAGGCGAGAGGATAGGGTAATGGAGTGGGGGTAGGGAGGGGAGTCAAGAACGGGGAGAAATGGCTAAATTGTCAACAATGGATGGGAGTACAGATGAGATTAGGAGTGCTGACTAGTGTTGGACATTGTCAGTACTGATAG
>NC_136985.1:1195000-1297500 GCF_032717465.1 Coenobita brevimanus | reverse complement strand
AACAGGTCAACTCTGGAACTGTCTCCCTCTGTCTGTATTTCCCACTGCCTATGATCTCCAGTCTTTCAAACGCATCTTGAATTTGGCTCTCTTTTGTATTGTTTTTGTTTTTCTTGGAAGGAACGGGTAGCTGACTCCTAGCCTTGGGTTCCTCCTTCCTTGCATAAAAAAAAAACAAAGTAAATCGCTAAGGAAGAGGTGTTAGGGAGTAACTTTAGTCGACGTGAACAGCCTATGTAGAGAGGATGGAGAGTGAGAGACTAACTAGGAGAGTATGTGAGTGGAGTCGGGGACAGGGAGGGGTAGACCGAGGATGAGATGAAGCGATGGAGCGGAGGTATGAGAGACTGACAAGGAGAGTGTATGATAAACCACACACACACACACACACACACACACACACACACACACACACACACACACACACACACACACACACACACACACACACACAGAGGCGGGCAGAAACCTTATCGCTTCGCCTTGTAAAAAAAAACTTATTACAATGCATGCAGCTATCAGTCATAATGTCTATTTTTATCTATCAATGGGGTGGGTGTGTACGTGCTTTCAATGTAGTCACTGATAACGCACATGGCATACCTGTGTGCACATCCAATCGGTTCTGGTGTGTACGTTTTATGTGTACGTGGGTGGAGAAACCAGTCACGTATAAATGTGGGTTAAGCAGTCACGTACATGAAACCAGCCACGTATATATACCCTACCCTACCCTACCCTACTCTACCCAACCCTACCCTACCCTACCCTACCCTACCCTACCCTACTCTACCCTACTCTACCCAACCCTACCCTACCCTACCCTACCCTACCCTACCCTACCCTACTCTACCCAACCCTACCCTACCCTACCCTACCCTACCCAACCCTACCCTACCCTACCCAACCCACCCCACCCTACCCTACCCAACCCTACCCTACCCTGCCCGACCCTACCCTACCCTACTGTACCCTACCCAACCCTACCCTACCCCACCCCACCCCACCCTACCCTACCCAACCCTACCCTACCCAACCCTACCCTACCCTACCCTACCCTACCCAACCCTACCCTACCCTACCCTACCCAACCTAACCCAACCCAACCTTACCCAACCCAACCCTACCCTACCCTACCCTACCCAACCCTACCCTACCCTACCCTACCCTACCCTACCCTACCCTACCCTACCCAACCCAACCCTACCCTACCCTACCCTACCCTACCCAACCCTACCCTGCCCTGCCCTACCCTACCCTACCCTACCCTACCCTACCCTACCCAACCCTACCCTACCCTACCCTACCCTACCCTACCCTACCCAACCCTACCCTACCCTACCCTACCTTACCCTACCGTACCCTACCCAACCCAACCCAACCCTACCCAACCCAACCCTACCCTACCCTACCCTACCCTACCCTACCCTACCCAACCCTACCCTACCCTACCCTACCCTACCCAACCCTACCCTACCCTACCCAACCCTACCCTACCCTACCCTACCCTACCCAACCCTACCCTACCCTACCCTACCCTACTCTACTTCCACCCTACCCCTGCCCTACCCTACCCTACCCTACGCTATCTTACCCTACCCTACCCTACCCTACCCTACCCTACCCTAACCCAACCCTACCCAACCCTACCCTACCCTACCCTAACCCAACCCAACCCTACCCTACCCTACCCTACCCTACCCTAACCCTACCCTACCCTACCCTACCCTACCCTAACCCTACCCTACCCTACCCAACCCTAACCTACCCTAACCTAACCCAACCCTACCCTACCCTAACCTAACCCAACCCTACCCTACCCTAACCTAACCCAACCCTACCCTACCCTAACCTAACCCAACCCAACCCAACCCTACCCTACCCTAACCTAACCCTACCCTACCCTACCCTACCCTACCCTACCCTACCCTAACCTAACCCTACCCTACCCTACCCAACCCTACCCTACCCTACCCTAACCTAACCCAACCCTACCCTACCCTAACCTAACCCAACCCTACCCTAACCTAACCTAACCCTACCCTACCCTACCCTACCCAACCCAATCCAACCCTACCCTACCGTACTCTACCGTACTCTACCCTACCCTACCCTACCCTACCCTACCCAACCCTACCCTACCCTACCCACCCTAACCTAACCCAACCCAACCCACCAGACACTCAGATAAGTATACACAACTAACAATTATCCCTAATGGTGTGTGTGTGTGTGTGTGTGTGTGTGTGTGTGTGTGTGTGTATATATATTTGTGTGTATGTATATGTGTTTATGTGTGTGTTCATGTAGATACATACATACGATACGAATATATGAGTGTGTGTGTGTGGGTGTGTGTGTGTTTGTGTGTTAGTATATAGTGTGTGTGTATGTGTGTATATATTTGCGTGTATGTATATGTGTTTATGTGTGTGTTCATGTTGATACATACATACGATATATATGAGTGTGTGTGTGTGTGTGTGTGTGTTTTATTGTCACGCTTAATACACATAATAAAGACATTTGTACCAATTCTTCACCTTCTCTATGGTACACTTTCACGGTACCATTGCCTCTCCCTCCTCCATGGTAGCCCCCTCCATGACGTCACTACCATCATTCCCATAGCCAGGTCAACTCTGGAACTGTCTCCCTCTGTCTGTATTTCCCGCTGCCTATGACCTCCAGTGTAGGTAGGTAGGAAGGTTAACCAATACTCCCAGTCCTTCATGTATGCAACAGGTCAACTCTGGAACTGTCTCCCTCTGTCTGTATTTCCTATTGCCTATGACCTCCAGTGTAGGTAGGTAGGTAGGTAGGAAAGTTAACCAATACTCCCAGTCCCTCATGTATGCAACAGGTCAACTCTGGAACTGTCTCCCTCTGTCTGTATTTCCCTCTGCCTATGATCTCCACTCTTTCAGACGCAGTGTGTCCAGGCATCTCAAAATGAACGCATCTTGAATTTGGCTCTCTTTTGTATTGTTTTTTTCCTTGGAGGGAACGTTTTGCGGGCTCAGCCTTGGGTTCCTTCTTCCTCTCATAAAAAAAAAAAATCTTTATTATATGGCTTTAGACCAGAGAAAGACTAAGAAATAATGACTTTTTTCAATTTCCTTTCTCCTCCCTTCCTTCTCTCTTTCCGTCTCCTGTCTTTCTCTTCCTGTTTCCATTTCTCTCCCTCTCCCTCTACTCTCACCCCTTTCCTCCCTTCCTGTCTCCTTTCTCCCCTCCCATTCCCTCCCTCCTCCTCTCCCTCTGCTTCATCAAGTTTTCAAGATATCGACTCCTGTTTTGAGGTCCTCTCCACTCAGTTATTCTCTCTCTCTCTTTCTCTCTCTCTCTCTCAATCTCTCTCTCTCTTTCCCCTCCTTGTATTCGTTCACCATTGTATTTACGCCTCTCCATATTTTCTCATATTATTTCGCCTTATCTCGTTTTCTTTTATCCACATTTCTTATATTTTCGCCAATTTATTTTCGTATTTTCTCGCCAGTCGTTCGAATTTCGCGTCTTCGTGTTTTTGTTGTGAAATGAGACATCCTGGGTTGTGATTGGCTGATAGGTTGTGACGTAAGGGTTTGCTGTCCTCTGATTGGTCCTAACGGTGTGACGTCACGTGTTTATCTCTGTGACGTCACCAGCAAGCTCACCCCTGATTGGCTAGTGGTGCTGTGACGTCACCCTGCTCGTCCCTGATTGGCTGTCTGCCCCGCTTCGCCCCGCCCCTTTCAACCGATTGTCCCAAGGGCTTGCCATGTAAAATTCATGAACATCGCCACATAACGTAATGATCGGCAACAGGCGGCTTCTGCGAACGTGTCTGGGGGTGGTTCGTCACTGAGGAGGGACGGTGAGGTGTAGGGAACTCTATCTATCTATCTATCTATTGCCAGACGCCATAATCGGGTAAGGGGTGGGGGTTTGTCTTTGAGTTAGTTGTTTTACGGGGAGGGGCACTAACCCTCCACCAACCCACTTGTTGACACGTAGGCAGCACGTATGGTTTGGTTATATGGTTACCACCCAGCGTTGTAAATGGTTTCTTGGCTTACAGGAAACCATTTGGCTTGTCACTCAATGTAAAGCCATCTGTAAAGGAAAGAAAAGCAATAAGAAGTGACAGGAAAGATGCGAGAAATAGGAAGAGAGGAGGACAGACACAGAAAAAGAATGATAAAGGCTAAGGAAGAAGTAGGCAGCACTACATCAAGTGAGTGGATGATGGTAAGAAATAGGAAGAGAGGAGGACAGGCACAGAAAAAGAATGATAAAGGCTAAGGAAGAAGTAGGCAGCACCACATCAAGTGAGTGGATGATGGTAAGAAATAGGAAGAGAGGAGGACAGGCACAGAAAAAGAATGATAAAGGCTAAGGAAGAAGTAGGCAGCACTACATCAAGTGAGTGGATGATGGTAAGAAGTAGGAAGAGAGGAGGGCAGGCACAGAAAAAGAATGATAAAGGCTAAGGAAGAAGTAGGCAACACTACGTCAAGTGAGTGGATGATGGTAAGAAATAGGAAGAGAGGAGGACAGGCACAGAAAAAGAATGGTAAAGGCTAAGGAAGAAGTAGGCAGCACTACATCAAGTGAGTGGATGATGGTAAGAAATAGGAAGAGAGGAGGACAGGCACAGAAAAAGAATGATAAAGGCTAAGGAAGAAGTAGGCAGCACCACATCAAGTGAGTGGATGATGGTAAGAAATAGGAAGAGAGGAGGACAGGCACAGAAAAAGAATGATAAAGGCTAAGGAAGAAGTAGGCAGCACTACATCAAGTGAGTGGATGATGGTAAGAAGTAGGAAGAGAGGAGGGCAGGCACAGAAAAAGAATGATAAAGGCTAAGGAAGAAGTAGGCAGCACTACATCAAGTGAGTGGATGATGGTGAGAAATAGGAAGAGAGGAGGACAGACAGAAAAAGAATGATAAAGGCTATGGAAGAAGTAGGCAGCGCTACATCAAGTGAGTGCACGATGGTCGCCACGATTGACAAAAATATTCCATTGATTCCACCTTCCTTGTCGCCTCCGCCATGTCGTTTTTTATTTCAAAGTTTGATTTTGAAATATTCGAATTATTTCACCTTCCTTGCCGCCTCTAACTGCTATTTTGATTTTGATTTGAAAGGAGAGTATAAGATTTTGAAATATACCGGTAGTTTGCGGCTGCATTGACAAATATATTCGAATAATTCCACCTTTCTCGTTCCCTCTGCTATTTTGTTTTTATTTCAATGTTTACGTGAAGCTACAGAATGTGGTGAATGTTTTTGGTGTATCCGATAGAGCCAGGATTCCGGGGGCTTGAATGGTGAGTGAATGGAAGCGTGGCCCATTGGATTTGGCACCCCTTTTTAACGTGACAGCGTCCGGATTGACTCTATCGGATACGTTTATGTGAAGCTACAAAACGTTGTGAATGTTTTTGGCGTATCCGATAGAGCCAGGATTCCAGGGGCTTGAATGGTGAGTGAATGGAAGTGTGGCCCATTGGATGTGGTGAATGTTTTTGGTGGATCAGATAGAGCCAGGATTCCGGGGGCTTGAATGATGAGTGAATGGAAGCGTGGCCCATTGGATTGTGCAGATTTGGGCTGTCTGGACATTGCTACTCCTCACCCTGCCCTAGGGTGGGAAAGGAGGTCCGGATGATGATGATGATGATGATGATGGTGACGATGATGATGATGGTGACGATGATGATGATGATGATGGTGATGATAATGATGATAATGATAATGATGGTGATGATGATGGTGATGATGGTGATGATGATGGTGATGATGGTGATGATGATGGTGATGATGATGATGATGATGGTGATGATGATGATTATTATTACTGATGTCATCTAACTTGGTCTAAAATTGTCATCTTTGCATCTAGATTTAACAGTATGATGCTAGTCACGAAGAAGTGCTATGGAAAGCGTGTAGATCAGTAGCTGCGATAAGTTGCCTAAGAACAAACCTCACGAACGTGTTAAGATGCAAGAATGATAGTCACGAAGAAGAGCATTAAATACGAGGATAGAGGTGATGTGTGTGTGTGTGTGTGTGTGTGTGTGTGTGTGTGTGTGTGTGTGTGTACGTTTCTCGTGCATGTGCGTGTGGCAAGGACGTGTGTACTATAAAGAAGCGAGACAGGTAACTCTATCTTACTATATCTAAGAGAGAGAGAGGGAGAGAGAGAGAGAGAGAGAGAGAGAGAGAACTACAGGCCAATATCCCTCCTCTCTGTCCCAGGAAAAATACTTGAGGTCCTAATAGCAAGGCCTTTGGTTCCTTCTTCCTCGCACACACACACACACACACACACACACACACAAAAAGTAATCTAACACCATTCCTAGAAGAACATCACCTACTCAGCAACAAACAGCTTGGGTTCAGAGATGGCAGATCTGTTGCTGATCTTGTGCTCCAGTCTGCTAAATGGCACCAGTCACTGGATAGCGGGATGAATACGAGCGTCATTGCCACCAGGGCCTCATCACCAAACGAAAGAGTCAGGGGATCAGTGGTCATTTACTGCACCTGCTACACGACTACCTTAACGCCAGACCCCTACGTGTGGTGGTCAATGGTCACACTTCCAGCGAACTTCCAGTCGATGCCAGTGTGCCGCAGGGTAGCGTCCTTGGTGCAATCCTGTTAATCGTTTACTTCAATGACATACTACAGCATATCCCTGAAGCACAAGCATACGCAGATGACTGCACTCTAACATTCACTTGTGACAGACGTGATCGCCGGGCCGCCATAACACACATACATCAGTCCCTGCAGAGCATTGTGTCATGGGGCAGACGTTGGCAAGTTACCTTTGCTCCTGAGAAAACCCAGGCCATGTTAATGTCTCGGAGACCAGATCCTGCTGACGCTGGCCTTCCTAACATCCAGAGTGACAACAGAACACTGCCACTTCAGGATGCCATCTCTATCCTTGCGGTGGAATTCAACGCCAGCCTTACATTCACAAGCCATATCAAACGCCTACCCAAAAATGCTGCCTGGAAATTAGGCAGCATTCGGCGAATAGCCAATCTGCTCGACGATCGGGGAATAGAAATACTATATAAAGCCCAAGTTGGCAGTCTTATGGAGTACGCCCCACTGACCTGGTCATCCTGTCCACCCTCTTAGCTCAGGCTGCTGGACAAAGTTCAGAATCGAGCCGAAAGGTTGATCCAACTGAAGTCACAGCATCCAGGAACGGTTCTCCAGCCACTACAGACTCGAGGAAACGTGGGTGGCCTCTGTGTAATGTACAAAATACACAGGCAGAAGTCTCCCCATTTAGCAGCACTCCGTCTGCCTCCACCCCGTGTGCCTGCATGCGACACACGGGAATCCCACATCATGGAACACCAAGTGACTGTGCCCTTTGCCAGGACGGAGCAATACCTCAGGTCATTCCTGCCCCACTTGAGTCACCTCTGGAACTGCCCGGTGCGCCTGACAGACATTCACCAGTCAACTACCCTGCACCAGTTCAAGCTTCGCATCAACCGGTGGCTCCAAAATCAAGCAATATAATGTATCTGTGTATATATAGATTGTAATATGATCAGCGAAGTTAAGCAACGTTGGGTCTGGTTAGTACTTGGATGGGAACGTTCTCCCTACGTGTCAAGTGGGGTTGGTGGAGGATTAGTGCCCCTCCCTGTAAAACAATTAACTCTAATAAACCCTTGGCCACCCCGTTTGGGATACATGGCGTCTGGCAATGAATGAATGAATGAAAATATCTAAGTATACCTTAGCTGTTCCTAATATACACAGCACTTATAATAGTAAACTTAAATACACAGTTATTATCCATAAGTATCTAAATACTGTAATATTAAACCAATCATTAATTATAAATTATATATATACTTTCCTAATATCATCAGTATTATTCATGAAGTCTTTAGCACCCGTCTGGCAGCAAACTCTCATCCCTTTTCTGTCCAACTCTCTAATGCAAGAGTTAACCGTTACTCCCAGTCTTTCATTTATGCAACAGGTCAACTCTGGAACTGTCTCCCTCTGTCTGTATTTCCTGCTGCCTATGACCTCCAGTCTTTCAAACGCAGTGTGTCCAGGCATCTCAAAATAATCGGATCTTGAATTTGGCTCTCTCTTGTATTTTGTTTTTCTCTTGGAGGGAATTGTTACTGCGGGCTCATGGCCTTGGGTTCCTTCTTCCTCACATTAAAAAAAAAAACCATGTACAAAAATCTGAATAAAGTTAAAAGAGAGAGAGAGAGAGAGAGAGAGAGAGAGAGAGAGAGAGAGAGAGATCTTGGACAGTGAGCTAGAGACCTGAATTAGTGATAGTACTGATTGATAAGGGTACTTTGAGGGAGGGAGGAGGGAGGGAGGGAGAGGAGGTCGGGAGGGAGGAAGAGGAGACGAGGGAGGGAGGGAGAGGAGGGAGGGAAGGAGGAAGATAGGGGATAGGAGGGAGGAGAAGAGGAAGAGGAAGAGAAGGGTCTAAGAGAAAGAGATGGAAGAGGAAGAGGGGAGGAAAGGAAAGGAAGGAAGGAAGGAGGAGGGAAAGGAAGGAAGGAGGAGGAGACCAAGATGAGAGACAGACAGACAGACAGACAGGAAGAAAAACGAGAAAAGATGGAAGGGAAGGGTATGGCATAGAGAGAGAGAGAGAGAGAGAGAGAGAGAGAGAGAGAGTACAGGAGGATGTAGATAAGAGGCTTGATAAGATAAGTGAGAGAGTGAGCGAGTGAGTGAGAAATAGAGAGAGAGAGATCAGTGTTGAAATTGAACCCTTGTGAGACAGACGTAGATTCCAATAATAATAAAATAATAATAATAATAATAATAATAATAATAATAAAATGTTAATGAATTAGTGAAAGAAAATGGATATTGAAGAATTAACAGTGAAATATTTTGGCGAATTTTTTGAACTAAACAGCGAAACAAAAAGTGAATTTTTTGAAGTATATTAACTGTGAGAAATTCTGGCGATTTTTGTGTGTGTAATAAACTATTTTTAAATTTCTCGACACCATGAAGGGAAAGAAGAAACAGGAGTCTGTGGAAGGTAGATATAATGAAATGTGTTATTATTAATACTATTACTAGTAGCGGTAGTAGTAGTGTATATACAGTATTTATATATATATATATACACACACACCGTTCAGCGTGGCTATTGAGACCAGCTAGGGAATTGAGATCACCGTAAGGGACCTAAGCTACGAAGAAAGACTAAATAAACTGAATCTACCAACACTACAGGAGAGGAGGAAAAGAGGTGACGTCTATTTGCCAGACGCCTCAATCCCGTTTGGGGTGGCCACAAACAAATCGCCTCCAAGTCGCCCTGTCCCCCGCCATTTCACTGCCCTGCTCCCAACTCACACCCCCCTCTCTCATATACCTCTCCACCCCATCCCTCCATCTCATCCTCGGCCTCCCCCTCCCTCTTCCCCCCTCCACCTCACTCACATACACTCTCTTCGTCAGTCTCTCATATACCTCTCCACCCCATCCCTCCATCTCATCCTCGGCCTCCCCCTCCCTCTTCCCCCCTCCACCTCACTCACATACACTCTCTTCGTCAGTCTTTCACCCTCCATCCTCTCCACATGGCCAAACCACCTCAGTGTGTTCCTCATAACGCTTCCTATCACATGATAATGCTATGTAAGTGCATATCAGGGAAGGAGAAAATAGACATAAATGATTACTTAAGACAGTTTGACAAGGTGATCTCAATGTTAAGCCTGAATTAATGTTGACAATTAGACCAGCATACCTGGGTAATTAAGACCATCGCTTAACTTAGGTACTTTCTGTTCGTTTCTGAATGGTGGATCGGTATAAGAAATTAGTGACGCCTCGCGGTCCAGTACGCTCTTAACGCCACGACACGGGGGATTTAAGGAACCTGGCAGGCTGGGACAGAACACACCCTTGCTGTAGTTTGACGAGTCTGTTCCTCAAAACACTGCCGCCCTTGAGATGCGGGTCTTGAGTCTGATATCTTCCTATCTGTCTATCTATTGCCAGACGCCATAATCGGGTAAGGGGTGGCCATTTGACTTTGAGTTAGTTGTTTTACGGGGAGGGGCACTAACCCTCCACCAACCCACTTGCTGACACGTAGGGAGCACATATGGTTTGGTTATATGGTTACCACCCAGCGTTGTAAATGGTTTCCTGGCTTACAGGAAACCATTTGGCTTGTCACTCAATGTAAAGCCATCTGTAAAGGAAAGAAAAGCAATAAGAAGTGACAGGAAAGATGGGAGAAATAGGAAGAGAGGAGGACAGGCACAGAAAAAGAATGATAAAGGCTAAGGAAGAAGTAGGCAGCACTACATCAAGTGAGTGGATGATGGTAAGAAATAGGAAGAGAGGAGGACAGGCACAGAAAAAGAATGATAAAGGCTAAGGAAGAAGTAGGCAGCACTACATCAAGTGAGTGGATGATGGTGAGAAATAGGAAGAGAGGAGGACAGGCACAGAAAAAGAATGATAAAGGCTAAGGAAGAAGTAGGCAGCACTACATCAAGTGAGTGGATGATGGTAAGAAATAGGAAGAGAGGAGGACAGACACAGAATGATAAAGGTGGAGGAAGAAGTAGGCAGCACTACATCAAGTGAGTGGATGATAGTCGCCACCACCTACCAAATAACACCTAGGGAAATTCGTAACAGACCGCTTGGATCGTCAACACAGACATGTCGAACGGTTTAAGGAGTTTACCGGCAGAGGACAGTTTACCGGGAAGAAGGAACCCAAGGCCATGAGCGCGCAAAAACCGTTCCTTCCAAGAGAAAAACAAAATACAAGAGAGAGAGAATTTCAGTGATGTGTATGTAGGTGAGGTGGAGGGAGGGAGAGGGAGAGGTAGACCGAGGATGAGGTGGAGGGATGGAGTTGAGAGGTATATGAGGGAGGGGGGGGTGAGTTGGGGGGAGGGGAGTCAAATGGTGGGTGACAGAGTGACTTGGAGGCGTTTTGTCTGCGGCCACCCTTTGCGGGATTAGGGCGTCGGGCTATAGATAGATAGATAGATAGATAGTGATATCGCCAGGGATGTTTGTAGGAGTGAGGTTCAATCTCGTATCCTGGATCTATCTATCTGTCTATCTATCGATCGATCTATTGCCAGACGCCTTAATCCTGTAAGGGGTGGCCACAAACAAATCGCCTCCATGTCACCCTGTCCCCTGCCATTTCACTGCCCTGCTCCCAGCTCACACCCCCCTCTCTCATATACCTCTCCACCCCATCCCTCCATCTCATCCTTGGCCTCCCCCTCCATCACCCCCCTCCACCTCACTCACATACACTCTCCTCGTCAGTCTCTCATATACCTCTCCACTCCATTCCTCCATCTCATCCTTGGCCTCCCCCTCCCTCTACCCTCCACCCCACTCACATACACTCTCCTCGTCAGTCTTTCATATACCTCTCCACTCCATCCCTCCATCTCATCCTTGGCCTCCCCCTCCCTCTACCCCCCTCCCTCTACCCCCCTCCACCTCACTCACATACACTCCTCGTTAGTCTCTCATATACCTCTCCACTCCATCCCTCCATCTCATCCTCGGCCTCCCCCTCCGTCTCTGTCTGGTCAGTGAAATTAATTCGTACGAAAAATATAAATAACTCACGGTTCTGCCATCAAAAAGAATATTCGCAATCTTGTTCGCAATCATGTTCGCAATCTTGTTCGCAATCATGTTCGCAATCTTGTTCGCAATCGTATTCGCGTTCGCAAATTTTGAAAAGCATACTTGAATCATCACTATTTCAAATGTCTTGTCTCTCTCTCTCTCTCTCGCTCTCTCTCTCTCTCTCTCTCTCTCTCTCTCTCTCTCTCTCTCCTTATATCGATTAGCGAGTCATGTTCAATATTGGATAGGGTCAGAGAGAGAGAGAGAGAGAGAGAGAGAGAGAGAGAGTTTTATTGAGAGAAATTGGTTTGAGAGGGAGAAAATATTCGAGATATAGGGGCAGAGAGAGAGAAAGAAAGAGAGAGAGAGAGAGAGAGAGAGAGAGAGAGAGAGAGAGAGAGATTAGAGCTAACTTTATTTTCTTTCTTTTTCAGAGACAGAGAGACGCATCATCCCCAACAATCCCGAATTCAACGCACAGTTTAATTATGCCTCCATCTCATCCTTATTCCCTCCTCTACCCTCACCATTTCACATACACTGCGATTTAGTCTTTGTTATACCTTACTGTCCTCTTCTGTGTTACCCAAATCCCTTCCATCTATCCTTGGCCTCACCTTTTCCCCTCCACCTCACTCACATTTATCTCCTTGTCTCTCATTACCACCCATTACTGTCCATCTTCCTTGGCCTCCCTCCCTTACCCTCCATCCTTCCAATATCGCCCATACACCTTTTCCTCGTCATTTTGTCTATTACATCGTAGTATTCTAGTTGTATTCTCCACTCTATCCCTAACACAACAGGTCAACTCTTGGACTGTCTCCCCTCCCTGTCTGTATTTCCTGCTGCCTCTGACTCCAGTCTTTCACCTGGTGTCAGGCATCACATGATCGGATCTTGAATTTGGCTCTCTCTTGTATTGTATAATAGGTCAACTCTGGAACTGTCCATCCCTCCATGTCTGTATTTCCTCGGCCTATGATCTCCAGTCTCTGTCAAACGCAGTGTGTCCAGGTATTCAAAATGATCGGATCTTGAAATTTGGCTCTCTCTTGTATTGTATAATAGGTCAACTCTGGAACTGTTCTGCCCTCTGTCTGAATATTTCCTGCTGCCTATGATCTCCAGTCTTTCAAACGCAGTGTGTCCAGGCAGTCTCAAAATGATCGGAATCTTGTATTCGCGTTCGCAAATTGTATTGTATAATAGGTCATACTCTGGAACTGTCATCACTATTTCAAATGTCTGCTGCCTATGATCTCCAGTCTTTCAAACGCAGTGTGTCCAGGCATCTCAAATCTCGGATCTCTCTCTTGGCTCTCTCTCTCTCCTTAATAGGTCAACTCTGGAACTGTCTCCTCTGTCTGTATTTCCTGCTGCCTATTGATCTCCAGGGTCTTTCAAACGAGTGTGTCAGAGCATCTCAAGAGGGATGATCGAGATCTTGAGAGAGTTTTATTGTATTTTGGTTTTTCTCTTGAGAGGGAGAAGATATTCGAGATATAGGGGCAGAGAGAGAGAAAGAAAGAGAGAGAGAGAGAGAGAGAGAGAGAGAGAGAGAGAGAGAGAGGAGGAAAGTAAGAGAGTAATAAACAAAATAAATCACTTAGGAAAAGGTTTTTGTTTTAGACCAAGTGAGAGAGAGAGAGAGAGAGAGAGAGAGAGAGAGAGAGAGAGTGAGAGAGAGAGAGAGAGAGATCACTTAGAGAAAGAGGTGTTAGGCGATAGAGCTAACTTTATTTTCTTTTCTTTGTAATACAGAAGAGGACAGAGAGACGCATCATCCCCAAAATAAATCACTTAGAATTCAACGCATATTGGAAGGATTTATGTAACAGAAGAGTACAGTAAGGTGTAATAAACAAAATAAATCACCTTTTCCTATGCGATGTTAGGCGATATTGGAATGATTTATGTAACACAGAAGAGGACAGTAGGTGTAATATACAAATAAATCACTTAGGAAAAGGTGTTAGGCGATTTATTGGAAGGATTTATGTAACAGAAGAGGACAGTAAGGTGTAATAAACAAAATAAATCACTTTAAGTGATTTAGGTGTTTATTACATCGTAGTATTCTAGTTGTATTCTCAGAAGAGGACAGTAAGGTGTAATAAACACAACAGGTCAACTCTGGAACTGTCTCCCTGGCGTATTTCCTGCTGCCTATGACCTCCAGTCTTTCAAACGACAGTAAGGTGTCCAGGCATAAACAAAATAAATCACTTAGGAATTTGGCTCTCTTGGCGATTTTGTTTTTCTCTATGGAAGGAACAGAAGAGGCTCAGCCTTGGTTCCTTCTTCCTCGCACAAAATAAATCACTTAGGAAAAGGTGTTAGGCGATATTGGAAGGATATATGTAATACAGAAGAGGACAGTAAGGTGTAACAAAATAAATCACTTAGGAAAAGGTGTTAGGTGATTTTGGAAGGATTTATGTAACACAGGACAGTAAGGTGTAATAAACAAAATAAATCACTTAGGAAAAGGTGTTAGGTGATATTGGAAGGATTTATTTCAGAAGAGGACAGTAAGGTGTAATAAACAAAATAAATCACTTAGGAAAAGGTGTTTGGGGATATTGGAAGGATTTATTTCAGAAGAGGACAGTAAGGTGTAATAAACAAAATAAATCTCTTAGAAAAAGGTGTTAGGCAAAACTGGAAAGATTTATATAACAGAAGAAGACAGTAAGGTGTAATAAACCATCTAAATCGCTTAGGAAAAGGTGTTAGGGAGTCTTCAGTTCCGTGGGGTGGAGGAGGATATGTTGTCACAGTTCCATTGACCGGTGAGATAGTGGCTGATAAGCGATAAGAGAGAGAGAGAGAGAGAGTATGGAAAGAAGAAAGGTGTGTGTGTGTGTGTGTGTGAGAGAGAGAGAGATGAAAAGAAGGAAACGTGTGTGTGTGTGTGTGTGTGTGTGTGTGTGTGTGTGTGTGAGAGAGAGAGAGAGAGAGAGAGAGGTATGTAAAGAAGGAAAGGTGTGTGTGTGTGTGTGTGTGTGTGAGAGAGAGAGAGAGAGAGAGAGAGAGAGAGAGAGAGAGGAAAAGAAGGAAAGGTGTGATAGTGGTAGTATTAGTAGTAGTAGTAGTAGTAGTAATATAGTAATGGTGGTGGTAGTAGTAGTAATAGTAGTAGTTGTAGTAGTAGTATAGTAATAGTAGTAGCAGTAGTAGTAGTAGTAGAAGTAGTAGTAGTAGCAGCAGCATTGTGTTTATCTATTTGTATTAGTCATAGATAGATAGATGGGTAGGTAGGTCGAAAGAGAGAGAGAGAGAGAGAGATAGTGATCTAGAGTAGAGGTGACAGACGGAGTGACTCGATAAGCAGACAGACAGACAGACAGACAGGACTCAGATAGATAGATAGTGAAGGAAAAATAGATAGATAGAAGGATGAATGTGTACAATAGATATAATGCGGACTAGATAGATAGATTGATAGATAGACGGATAGATAGAGTTTGTGTGTGTGTGTGTGTGTGTGTGTGTGTGTGTGTGTGTGTGTACATACTGTCTATTATGTATACCAGTAATTGTGTGTTTGTATATGTGCATGTGCGTAGTGATATCCATGTGTACTACCATGTGCACCTACCAGTCATGTATGTAAACCTGTGTACACATAAGAATTCATTGATCACAATACACAACTCATTTCCTTACTGACTTGTTTGTATCGGCTGTGTGTGTGTGTGTGTGTGTGTGTGTGTGTGTGTGTGTACATTTATTGACCAGTATGTGTAAATGTGTGTGTGTGTGTGTGTGTGTGTGTGTGTGTGTGTGTGTGTGTGTTTATGTATGTATGTATCATCATCATAATCATCATCATCATCATCATCATCATCATCATCATCATTTTCATCATCACCAATCATTCTATTCATCTGTCTGTCTGTCTATCTACCTATCTGTCTATCCATCCATCTAGCCATCCATCTATCTATCTATCTATCCATCCATCCATCTGTCTATCTAACTATCCATCCATCCATCCATTCATCTGTCTATCTATCTAAATATCCATCCATCCATCCATCCATCCATCCATCCATCCACCCATCCATCCACCTATCTACCCATCAATCCATCCATCCATCAACCATCTTACTAACACAGTCTTTCCCTCCACAGAAGAACTACATCAGCACCATCCATCCATCCATCTATCTGTCTATTTGAACATCTATCTATCTATCTATCTATCTGTCCATCCATCCATCAACCATCTTACTAACCCACAATCTTTCCATCCACAGAAGAATTACATCAACACTATCCATCCATCCATATATCTATCTATCTGTCTATCTATCTCTCCTTCCATCAACCATCTTACTAACCCACAGTCTTTCCCTCTACAGAAGAACTACATCAAGACCTCTAAGTACACCCTGCTCAATTTCGTGCCATACAACCTCTTCGAGCAGTTCCAGCGGCTCGCCAACTTCTACTTTTTGTGTCTACTGGTGCTACAACTCATCCCTGTTATATCTTCACTATCGCCAATCACCACAGCCGTACCCCTGATTGGCGTACTGGCGGTTACGGCCGTTAAAGACGCCTATGATGATTTTGTGAGTCCGTTGGAAGTTTGAAATTTGAAATATGAAGTTTTGAATGTTAAACACCTCTTTCGTTCCTTCGTTTCTCTAGTCATGTCCTCTTTTTCCTTCTCTCTCTGTCACACTATAATTTCATCCCTTCTCTTCTCCTTTCCTCCTCCTCCTCCTCCTCCTCCTCCTCCTCCTCTCTCTTCCTCTTCTACTTCCTCCTCCTCTTTTCATCTAAATCTTCTATCTGTGACACTCAAGAATTTCATCCCCTCTCCTCCTCTCTTTCTCTTTTCCTCCACCTTCTCCTCTTCTTTCCTCCCTCTCTCTCTTTTTCCTTCTCCTCCTCAGCTTCCTCTGCCTCACCCACTCCTCTCCTCTCCTCCTCTCTTTTCTCTTTTCCTCCACCTTCTCCTCTTCTTTCTCCGCTCGTCTCTTCTTCCTTCTCCCCCTCAACTTCCTATGCCTCTTTGTCTCTCTCTCTCTCTCTCTCTCTCTCTCTCTCTCTCTCTCTCTCTCTCTCTCTCTCTCTCTCTCACATTATCTTTATCATCTCTCCAGCAACGCCATCGCAGCGACAACCACGTCAATCGGCGAAAGTCTTGGGTTTTACGAAATGGACAGCTGGTGGAGGAGTCCTGGTCGAAGGTACGTAACACATGCCCTTTATTGATTTATTCCTGATTATGTTCTTTACACCTCTTCCTTAGTGGTTTATTTCTGATTCTGTTCCATTACTTTAGGCCTTTTCGTTACTGGTTTATTCATGATTCTGTTCCATTACTTAACACCTCTTCCTTAGTGGTTTATTTCTGATTCTGTCCCATTACTTAACACCTCTTCCTTAGTGGTTTATTTCTGATTCTGTCCCATTACTTAACACCTCTTCCTTAGTGGTTTATTTCTGATTCTGTCCCATTACTTAACATCTCTTCCTTAGTGATTTATTTCTGATTCTGTTCCATTACTTAACACTTCTTCCTTACTGGTTTATTCTTGATTCTACTTTATTACTTTACGCCTCTTCCTTACCGGTTTATTTCTGCTGGTTAATTTGGAAGATAAATCACAAAGGAGTAGGTGCTAGGGGCTTGCATGCGTTAGCCTTGGTCACCTAATGGCGGCTCTCCATGCTGCTTGATCTCTGGCAGCCTCCTTATTCAGTCCCTTATCCCTGAAAAATAGATTCACAGATAGATGGACATAGATAGATGAATAGATAGATAGACAGGTAGACATTAATAGATAGATAGATAGATAGTTAGATTTGTGGTTAACCGCCACACGTTCAGTACAGGTCGTGGTGGGTGACGTAATTCAAATGGAGAATAACAGACAGACAGATAAAAATATGTATATAGAGGTAGACAAATAGATAGATAGATAGATAGATTGTGGTAGAGATAGACTAACCGCCACACGTTCAATACAGGTCGTGGTGGGTGACGTAATTCGAATGGAGAATGATTCGTTTGTGGCGGCGGACGTTTTACTTCTCTCCACGTCAGAACCCAACGGACTCTGTTATATTGAGACCTCAGAGCTGGATGGGTGAGTATTATTATTATTATTATTATTATTATTATTATTATTATTATTATTTGGTGGTAGGTGGGGGGCGCTAACCATCCACGCACTCGATTTAGTGCTGCTTTGGGTGTCTGCCCTTGCCTCTCTTCCTTCCTTCCTCTTCTGTCTTTCTTTCCTTCATTCTTTCCTCTTCCTTCTGCCTGTGGGTGACTTTACACTCCCTCTTCTGTCTTTCTTTCCTTCATTCTTTCCTCTTCCTTCTGCCTGTGGGTGACTTTACACTCTCTTCTGTCTTTCTTTCCTTCATTCTTTCCTCTTCCTTCTGCCTGTGGGTGACTTTACACTCCCTCTTCTGTCTTTCTTTCCTTCATTCTTTCCTCTTCCTTCTGCCTGTGGGTCACTTTACACTCCCTCTTCTGTCTTTCTTTCCTTCATTCTTTCCTCTTCCTTCTGCCTGTGGGTGACTTTACACTCCCTCTTCTGTCTTTCTTTCCTTCATTCTTTCCTCTTCCTTCTGCCTGTGGGTGACTTTACACTCCCTCTTCTGTCTTTCTTTCCTTCATTCTTTCCTCTTCCTTCTGCCTGTGGGTGACTTTACACTCCCTCTTCTGTCTTTCTTTCCTTCATTCTTTCCTCTTCCTTCTGCCTGTGGGTCACTTTACACTCCCTCTTCTGTCTTTCTTTCCTTCATTCTTTCCTCTTCCTTCTGCCTGTGGGTGACTTTACACTCCCTCTTCTGTCTTTCTTTCCTTCATTCTTTCCTCTTCCTTCTGCCTGTGGGTGACTTTACACTCCCTCTTCTGTCTTTCTTTCCTTCATTCTTTCCTCTTCCTTCTGCCTGTGGGTGACTTTACACTCCCTCTTCTGTCTTTCTTTCCTTCATTCTTTCCTCTTCCTTCTGCCTGTGGGTGACTCTACACTCCCTCTTCTTTCTTTCTTTCCTTCATTCTTTCCTCTTCCTTCTGCCAGTGGGTGACTTTACACTCCCTCTTCTGTCTTTCTTTCCTTCATTCTTTCCTCTTCTTTCTGCCTGTGGGTGACTTTACACTCCCTCTTCTGTCTTTCTTTCCTTCATTCTTTCCTCTTCCGTCTGCCTGTGGGTGACTTTACACTCCCTCTTCTGTCTTCTTTCCTTCATTCTTTCCTCTTCCTTCTGCCTGTGGGTCACTTTACACTCCCTCTTCTGTCTTTCTTTCCTTCATTCTTTCCTCTTCCTTCTGCCTGTGGGTGACTTTACACTCCCTCTTCTGTCTTTCTTTCCTTCATTCTTTCCTCTTCCTTCTGCCTGTGGGTCACTTTACACTCCCTCTTCTGTCTTTCTTTCCTTCATTCTTTCCTCTTCCTTCTGCCTGTGGGTCACTTTACACTCCCTCTTCTGTCTTTCTTTCCTTCATTCTTTCCTCTTCCGTCTGCCTGTGGGTCACTTTACACTCCCTCTTCTGTCTTTCTTTCCTTCATTCTTTCCTCTTCCTTCTGCCTGTGGGTGACTTTACACTCCCTCTTCTGTCTTTCTTTCCTTCATTCTTTCCTCTTCCTTCTGCCTGTGGGTGACTCTACACTGAGTGACAAGCCAAATGGTTTCCTGTACACCAGGAAACCATTTACTACGCTGGGTGGTAACCGTAACACCAAATTATGACGCCTGGTGGTTTAGTGGGTAATTAAGGCGCTCCAGTCGGATTGAGCCGGTGCAGGTTTATATCCAAGGGGTGGTTGGGGTTTATTGCTCACGTAATGCCACTCAGGGATGAGTGAGGCTGGTCACTCTCATCTTAAATGTCAGCACCAACTTGCCTAGCCCCGGCCTCCTACGCTCCTCATGGGGCAACACAGGATTGGAGGATGGATGGATGGATTATTATTATTATTATTATTATTATTATTATTATTATTATTATTTATTGCTTTTCTATTAGTTATTATTATTAGTAATTAGGATTATTATTAGTAATATTTTTGTTATTATTTTTATTGTTATTATTTCTATTATTATTATTATCATCATTATCATTATTATTATTATCATTATTATTATTATTGAGAGGTATATGAGGGAGGGGGGGTGAGTTGGGGGGAGGGTAGTCAAATGGTGGGTGACAGAGTGACTTGGAGGTGTTTTGTCTGCGGCCACCCTTTGCGGGATTAGGGCGTCGGGCTATAGATAGATAGATAGATAGACGATCATTATTCTTTCCCCTCCACAGTGAGACGAACCTCAAGTGCAAGCAGTGTTTGCCTGAGACAGAGGAGCTGGGGCAGGATGACGGCAGGATCGGCAGCTTCAAGGGTGAGATCCGATGTGAGCCACCTAACAACCAGCTTAACAAGTTCGAAGGCACCTTATACCTCGATGGCAGCACGTGAGTAGGGACCCGAGGCTTGTATCTCTCTCTCTCTCTCTCTCTCTCTCTCTCTTTCTTTCTTTCTCTCTTTCTTCATTTTCCTTCCTGCTTTCCATCTTTCCATCCTACCTTCCTTCTTTCCTTCCTTTCTTTCTCCCTCTGTCTTCTTATCATCCCCCCTCTCTCTCTCTCTCTCACTCTCTCTCTCTCTCTCTCTCTCTCTCTGTCTTTCTGTCTGTTTGTCTGTCTGTCTGTCTATGGGTTGGTGGAGGAAGAAGTAGGCAGCACTACATCAACTGAGTGGATGATGATGAGAAATAGGAAGAGAGGAGGACAGACACAGAATGATAAAGGTGAAGGAAGAAGTAGGCAGCACTACATCAAGTGAGTGGATGATGGTAAGAAATAGGAAGAGAGGAGGACAGGCACAGAATGATAAAGGTGAAGGAAGAAGTAGGCAGCACTACATCAAGTGAGTGGATGATGATAAGAAACAGGAAGAGAGGAGGACAGGCACAGAAAAAGAATGATAAAGGCTAAGGAAGAAGTAGGCAGCACTACATTAAGTGAGTGGATGATGGTAAGAAATAGGAAGAGAGGAGGACAGGCACAGAAAAAGAATGATAAAGGCTAAGGAAGAAATAGGAAGCACTACATCAAGTGAGTGGATGATGATAAGAAATAGGAAGAGAGGAGGACAGGCAGAGATTGATAAAGGTGAGGGAAGAAGTAGGCAGCACAACATCAGGTGAATGGATGATGGTCAGCAGAATGATAATAATTCCTGTCTTCCCCCCCCACACACAGGCACCCCCTCGACAACGACAAGATTCTCCTGCGCGGCTGCATCCTGCGAAACACAGCGTGGTGCTATGGGGTCGTCATTTTCGCCGGGAGAGACACAAAGCTGATGATGAATTCGGGAAAGACGAAGTTTAAGAGAACCAGTATTGATAGACTGCTGAACTTTATTATACTGGGGGTAAGTGTGGGATAGATAGATGGATAGATAGATAGATGGATAGATAGATAGATAGATAGATAGATAGATGGCATTGCAAAAGTTCCCACAGCATTTCTCGTAACCCAGACACCTTCAGAATGCATGTTATGGTGGTGAGGGGTGGGGGGGTTGGGGCAGATGTGTGTGTACGGCTGCTATTGTCTGGTCATAAACAACTACAAATGTCATCACCGGCTCAATTAGTGTAACTATTTATCTCTGTCTATTGCCAGACGCCTCAATCCCGTTTGGGGTGGCCACAAACAAATTGCCTCCAAGTCGCCCTGTCCCCTGCCATTTCACTGCCCTGCTCCCAACTCACATCCCCCTCTCTCATATACCTCTCCACCCCATCCCTCCATCTCATCCTCAGCCTCCCCCTCCCTCTCCCTCCCTCCACCTCACTCACATACGCTCTCTTCGTCAGTCTTTCACCCTCCATCCTCTCCACATGGCCAAACCACCTCAGTGTGTTCCTCCTAACGCTTCCTATCACATCCACATCCACACCACAACGCTCCTTTATATCCTCATTTGTCAGCCTGTCTCTCCATGTGACTCCACATCCACATCCACACCACAACGCTCCTTTATATCCTCATTCGTCAGTCTGTCTCTCCACGTGACTCCACATCCACATCCACACCACAACGCTCCTTTATATCCTCATTTGTCAGCCTGTCTCTCCATGTAACTCCACATCCACATCCACACCACAACACTCATTCACTTCCTCATTTGTCAGTCTGTCTCTCCATGTAACTCCACACCCACATCAACACCACAACGCTCCTTTATATCCTCATTCGTCAGCCTGTCTCTCCATGTGACTCCACAGGCTCCTCTTAAATAACTCATTTCCACTGCTCTCACTCTTGACTTGTTCAGTTTAACCACACTAGTTTAACTACACTACCAAATCATTTACCTGGCGTCTGTTTTCTCGTCAGCAATACTTCAGGCTGAGTTCAGGTGACTTTAAGTACAAGTACCACTTTGCTCAGAGTTGGTCAAACATTCACACAGGTGGTGGAAAAAAAGATAGATATATAGATAGATAGGTAGATAGATAAAGATATTATTATTATTATTATTATTATTATTATTATTATTATTATTATTTTCAGATTGTGTTTTTCCTGCTCTCCATGTGCCTTTTCTGCACTGTTGCGTGTGGCATTTGGGAAACACTGACAGGTGGGTGTGTAAAGCTCCCTAACACCTTTTCCTTTGTGATTTATTCTTGGATATGGCTGGTTCATAGCCGTTTGTACTTACGTAGAGTATGGCGATATTGGAAGGGTTTATATAACACAGTAAGGTGTAGCAAACTAAATCACTTAGGAAAAGGTGTTAGGTGATAGTGGAAGGATTTATATAATACAGGACAGTAAGGTGTAATGAAGTAAATCACTTAGGAAAAGGTGTTAGGTGATACTGGAAGGATTTATATAACACAGAAGAGGACAGGAAGGTGTAATAAACAAAATAAATTGCTTAGGGAAAGGTGTTGGGGAGCTTCTTTAACCGACACAGTAATAGTAGAGATAGTAGTAGTAGTAATAGCAGAGGTAGTTTTAGTAGTAGGAGTAGTAGTAGTAATAGTAGTGGTAGTAGAAGTAATAATAATAATAATAGTAGTAGTAGTAGTAATAATAGTAGTAGCAGTAGTAGTAGTAATAATAGTAGTAGTAGTAGTAGTAGTAGTAATAATAGTAGTAGACATAGTAGCAGTAGTAGAAGTAAAAATAATAGCAGTAGTAGAAGTAGTACTGATAATAGTAGTAGTAGTAGTAGTAGTAGTAGTAGATCATATACTAACCTTATATTCTTCCTCTCTCCCTCCCTCAGGTCAGTAGTAGTAGATGTAGTAGAGGTAGTAGTAGTAATAGCAGCAGTAGTAGATAAAATAACCTTATATTCTCCCTCCCTCCCTCCCTCAGGTCTGTAGTAGTAGTTGTAGTAAAGGTAGTAGTAGTAATAGCAGCAGTAGTAGATAACATTACCTTATATTCTCCCTCCCTCTCTCCCTCAGGTCAGTAGTAGTAGTTGTAGTAGAGGTAGTAGTAGTAATAGCAGCAGTAGTAGATAACATTACCTTATATTCTCCCTCCCTCTCTCCCTCAGGTCAATATTTCACAGCCTACCTGCCCTGGGACGAGCTCATTCCTGATAGTCCAGCTGGGGGCGCCACTGTCATTGCACTTCTCGTCTTCTTCTCGTACGCCATCGTTTTAAACACCGTCGTGCCCATATCCCTCTATGTCAGGTATGGAGGAGTGTGGTAGCGTGTCCTCCCTCCCTCCCTTCCCTCCCTCCTTCCTTCATTCCTTCTCTACATCCTTCATTCCTTCTCTACATCCTTCATTCCTTCTCTACATCCTTCATTCCTTCTCTACATCCTTCATTCCTTCCTGCCTTTTTTTTTTTTTTTTTTTTTTGCGAGGAAGAAGGAACCCAAGGCCATGAGCCCGCAGTAACAGTTCCCTCCAAGAGAAAAACAAAATACAATAGAGAGCCAAATTCAAGATCCGATCATTTTGAGATGCCTGGACACACTGCGTTTGAAAGACTGGAGATCATAGGCAGAAGGAAATACAGACAGAGGGAGACAGTTCCAGAGCTGACCTGTTGCATAAATGAAAGACTGGGAGTAACGGTTAACTCTTGCATTAGAGAGTTGGACAGAAAAGGGATGAGAGTTTGCTGCCAGACGGGTGCTACGCGCCCATCGTAGTGGTGGAGGGATGCAAGCAGACAGTTCAGAGGAGCAGTGACCATTAAAGTAGCGATAGAAAAGAGATAAAGATGCAACAGTGCGGCGAAGAGACAGAGGTTGAAGGGAGTCAGTAAGAGGAGGAGAGTTAATGAGACGAAAAGCCTTTGACTCCACCCTATTGAGAAGAGCTGTATGTGGGGAGCCTCCCCACACATGAGAGTTGTACTCCACACAGGGGCGGATAAAACCCCTGTATAGAGTCAACAATTGTGCAGGGGTAAAGAAAGAGTGGAGTCGGCTTAGCACACCCAATCTCTTGGAAGCAGATTTTACAAGAGATGTAATATGATCTTTCCAAGATAAGTCCCGAGTAAATGAAACCCCAAGCATGTTCAAGGATGATGCAGGATTAATCGGAATATTATTAAACATTAGTGGGTATACCTGTGGAAGATTTTGTCGGGTTGATAGGTGTAAGAACTGAGTCTTAGATGCATTAAAGACAACCATATTATTTTTACCCCAGTCAGAGATATGAGCCAAGTCAGACATTAGGTGTGCCATAGCCTCATCCCTTGTTTCTTGAAGTAACTGTTGAGATGGGCGTTGCGGGAACCGAATGGAAAGGTGAAGGATGGAGTCATCAGCGTATGAGTGGATAGGGTTAGATGTACAGCTTAGAAGGTCATTGATGAATAAAAGGAAGAGAGTTGGTGATAGGACAGAGCCCTGAGGAACACCACTGTTGATAGATCTAGGAGAAGAACGATGGCCATCTACGACAGCAGCTATAGAACGACCAGAAAGGAAGCTAGCGATGAAGGCACAGATAGAAGGATAGAAACCGTAGGAGGGCAGTTTGGAAATTAAAGATTTATGCCAGACTCGATCGAAAGCCTTTGAGATGTCAAGTGCAATGGCAAAGCTTTCGCCAAAGTCCCGAAAGGAGGATGACCAGGAGTCTGAAAGGTAGGTGAGAAGATCGCCAGTGGAGCGTCCCTGACGGAACCCATACTGACGATCGGAAAGAAGATTGTGATAGGAAAGATGCCTTAAAATTTTTCTATTAAGAATTGACTCGAAAACTTTTGAAATACAGGACGTTAAAGCAATTGGACGATAGTTGGAGGGTTGGGAGTGGTCACCCTTCTTTGGGACTGGCTGAATGAGAGCAAACTTCCAGCAAGTAGGAAAGGTACAAGTTGACAGACAAAGGCGAAAGAGTTTGCCTAGGCAGGGTGTAAGCACAGAAGCACAGTTCTTGAGAACAACAGGAGGGAGCCCATCAGGCCCATATGCCTTGTTAGTACTGAGGCCAGTGATGGCAGAAAATACATCAGCTGAAGAAATATTAATGTTAGCCATGAGGAAGTCAGAGGGGGGAAGTGATGGAGGAACAGCACCGGAATCGTCTAAGGTGGAATTGGAGGAGAAAGTCTGTGCGAAGAGATCTGCTTTATCAGTAGAAGAAATAGCTACAGAACCATCAGAGTAGAAAAGAGGAGGGAAGGATGATGAGGTAAAGTTGTTAGAAAGATTTTTGGCAAGGTGCCAGAAGGAGCGGGAAGAATTCGAGTTGGAGAGTTGAGAGCATTTAGTATGGCCTGCCTGCCTTCCTTCCTTCCTTCCTTCCTGCCTTCCTGCCTGCCTTCCTTCCTTCCTTCCTTCCTTCCTTCCCTCCTTCCTTCCCTCCTTCCTTCCTTCCTTCCTTCCTTCCCTCCTTCCTTCCTTCCTTCCACATCATTCTCTAATCCCTGTTTCTCTCACCCAGCAATAATTTTAATTATTATTATTTTTTGGATGTGATTTGACCTTGCATGTTTCCTAGCCTCATTCCTTAACACCTTTTCCCAAGTGATTTATTTTGTTCATTGTACCTTATTGCAGTGTGGAGGTGATTCGTTTGGCCCAGAGCTTCCTGATCAATTGGGACGAGGAGATGCGGTACAATAACACGCAGGCGAAGGCTCGTACCACCACACTGAATGAAGAACTGGGACAAATTGAGTATATATTCTCCGATAAAACTGGCACCCTCACGCAGGTACGATCTCTCTCTCTCTCTCTCTCTCTCTCTCTCTGTCTCTCTCTCTCTCTCTCTGTCTATCTATCTGTCTGTCTATCTATCTATCAAACTTCCTCTCTGTCTACTACCCAGTCCTTAGTATGTGTTCATCTCTCTCTCTCTCTCTCTCTCTCTCTCTCTCTCTCTCTCTCTCTTTCATTTTTTGAATAAGAAATTAAGCATATTAGCAGAAAATTGTAAAAAATTGAGTACTAATGTCTTTAAAATTACATTATTATTATTTTTATTATTATTATTATTATTATTATTATTATTATTACTTATTATTATTATTATTATTATCATCATTGTTATTATTCATACTACTACAGTCAAGTCACCTAAGGCGCGGCTAATTGGTTCTGGACGGCACCTGTACCATAGAAAACAGCGCTATACAAATAACTAAACCTGTGGGATAGATGCAATTTGGTTCTGGACGTTCACCCAGAGTCCCCCTTTGTCCCCATTTGTCCCCATTTGTCCCCACTGTACACAGGCACAGTCAAGCAATCAGTTAAGTCCCCCTTTTCCCCATTTGTCCCCATTTCTCCCCACTGTACACAGGCACAGTCAAGCAATCAGTTAAGTCCCCCTTTTCCCCATTTTTCCCCATTCTTCCCCACTTTACACATGCACACACAGGCAGAGTCAGGCAGTCAGTTAAACAGAAATGACAACCCACCTTAATCACTTCCTGTGTTGGTGCAAGTTGTCTCCAAGACCAAAACAAACGCTATCACTCCAGTACAGGCAGTGTTAATCACGTACAGTAAATCATTTGCAACAACACAATAATCACACTTGCATAACGTTGGCCTGGTGCTACACGATGTACACTGTAGTACGATGCTTGGCTGACAGGTGACGATAGCAGTAACATTGGCCTGGTGCTACACGATGTACACTGTAGTACAATGCTTGGCTGACAGGTGACGATAGCAGTAACATTGGCCTGGTGCTACACGATGTACACTGTAGTACAATGCTTGGCTGACAGGTGATGATAGCAGGGGGGCACACGTGAACGAGTGGAAAACACAGGGCTTTGAAGGGGTGGCGGCACCGCAACTGAACCAAAACAATGCTCTGCATGCCGGGGCCACCATATTGCCTGAGACAAGCGATGGCCGCCTTGCGTGTGCCTGGCGCTTTGTACGAAATTTTCCGATGGCAATATCGTTATGGTGGGAAATTCATCGTAAATTAGATTTTGGGGTGTAACTTTTTTGTTATTGTTGTAGCGAATTATCATATACCGGTTCAACGTATAACGAGTTGTGACTGTATACTGGTTCATGTGTTGTTAGGCTTCGCACTGGGGAGAGAGGCCTTCATGTGGTGGTGTGGAGAGAGCTAGAGGACCTACATGAACCACAAACATCCCTCAACATTGCCAGTTATGTAAAGAGGTGAATTATTTTGTCTCATGTTTAAAGATCGGTTTGTATATACTGGTTTGTGCATTGTTAGGCTTCGCACTGGGGAGAGAACCCTTCGTGTGGTGGCACAGATGGAGCCAGAGAACCTACCCAAACCATGAGCATCCCTCAACATCCCTGCCTGAGATGAGCGACGGTCACCTTGCGTGTGCCTGGCGCCACATTCATATTTTATGCGTGTGGTTCGTTTTTTGGGTCTGGCACCTTGCTGTGTCATAGAAAACGATTAGAAGTACGTGCCATAGGTGACTTGACTGTACTACTACTACTACTACTACTACTATAACTTCCAGTACTACCACTATTATTATTGTTAGTAGTAGTAGTAGTATGAGTAATAGTAGTAGTAGTATGAGTAGTAGTAGTAGTAGTAGTAATAACAGTATTTTTGTTATTTTTATCACTACAGTAGTACTACTTCTACTGCTGCTACTACTACTATTATTACCACTACCACCACCACCATTACCACCACAATTCTTAACATTATTTTCTTGCCACAGAACATCATGGCGTTCAACAAGTGTTCCATATCAGGTCGTAGTTATGGAGACATCATTGACCCGAGGACAGGGGAGCCTGTGGAGATGACGGAGGTAGGGTCAAGGCACGCTAATTACTGGGCTAATTGCTTGGTTAATTACTGGGTCATTTACTGGGTTAATTATTTGGTGTGTGTGCATGGGTGTGGGTGGTTATGTCTTTCCCATACACATCAGTACAATCAATCCTTGCTGTTCGTGGCCCTTAAATTCTATCTGTCTATCTATCTATCTATCTATCTATAGCCCGACACCCTAATCCCGCAAAGGGTGGCCACAGACAGAACACCTCCAAGTCGCTCTGTCATCCATCATTTGACTACCCTCCCCCTGACTCACTCCCCCCTCCCTCATATACCTCTCCACTCCATCCCTCCACCTCATCCTCGGCCTCCCCCTCCCTCTCCCTCTGCAAATTCCCAGCCAGATATTTGGTGCTTTTGGTGGTAGTTCAGTAGTGAGTTTTACCTACCCTAGTGAAGCTGGAGGAGGTTATGTATTCACCTGTGTCTGTCTGTTAATTTGTTTGTCCATATAATATCTCCAAAAGTTCTCCATGAATGTCAATTGAATTTTGTGGAAGGCTCGGCCATGGATCTAGGAGCAGTTGATTAAATTTTGGTGCAGATCCAGATCGTTTGTATTCCACACGCTATCTCCACGGATCCAGGTCCAGAGCGTTTATAATGGCAGTGGCGTTGGTGGAGATATGCTCCTTCTGAGTGGTGTGTAGTACTGCGTGTTGTACATCAGATATACTGTACTGTACACTGCAGTACAGAATATATGTCATCCATCATGTACTGTGAAAGACTGACGAGGAGAGTGTATGTGAGTGAGGTGGAGGGGGGAAGAGGGAGGGGGAGGCCAAGGATGAGATGGAGGGATGGGGTGGAGAGGTATATGAGAGACTGATGAGGAGAGTGTATGTGAGTGAGGTGGAGGGGGGAAGAGGGAGGGGGAGGCCAAGGATGAGATGGAGGGATGGGGTGGAGAGGTATATGAGAGACTGATGAGGAGAGTGTATGTGAGTGAGGTGGAGGGGGGAAGAGGGAGGGGGAGGCCAAGGATGAGATGGAGGGATGGGGTGGAGAGGTATATGAGAGAGGGGGGTGTGAGTTGGGAGCAGGCCAGTGAAATGGCGGGGGACTGGGTGACTTGGAGGCGATTTGTGTGTGGCCACCCCAAACAGGATTGAGGCGTCTGGCAATAGATAGATAGATAGATAGATAGATCATGTACTGTGCACCAAACTGTCCTCCTCCTCATCATCATGGGTGAGTGTAGTACAGTCCAGTACAGTACAGTGTATGAACCAAGGCTTGTGTATGATGGTGTACAGTGTGTGTAGGAAGCACTGCTGTGCTATAACATGTGTGTACACAGTGGGTGTGTAGGTAATGCCAACAGTTAACACTAAACAGGGAGTCTTGGCACCCACCATTCCCGGAGTTCACCCATCCACCAATACCGGGGTTGGCTGTTAACACCTTTACAGTGGTGATTCGGTCTATTTCACAGGGGGTCTGGTACGTAACCCCCACAAATGGTTCAGGAAGCTCCCTAACACCCTTCCCTAAGCAGTTTATTTTGTTTGCATGTGTGTGATGGTTTGTTCTTTGCATAATTTAGGCCAGGATTTTCATGGGGTAAGGAAGCTCCCTAACACCCTTTCCTAGGCAATTCATTCTTGGATATGGCTAGTTAATATCCTTACCCACATCATATATGCAGACTATGGTGATACTGGAAGGAATTATTTCAGAGGACAGTAAGGTGTAATAAGCAAAATAAATCACTTAGGAAAAGGTATTAGGTGATAATTGAAGGATTTATGTAACAGAAGAGGACAGTAAGGTGTAATAGGCAGGTGTGGGAGAGCTCCCTAACACCTCATCCTAAGTGATTTATCTCATTTATTACACCTTACTGTCCTCTTCTGTTCTGCATGAATTATTATTATTATTATTATTTGTTTTTATTTTCAGCTGGTTGTGGCCTTGGGTTCTTTCTTTCTTTAAAGAAATTTCCATATTTTTGAGTTGCTAATAACACAATTAAGAATTATATATGGACATTTCCCGATCTATGGAATTTCCTGTTTAACTTTTTGAATATTTAAAGGGTAAGTTTGTTTTTTAATTTTCAAATCATTTATAGCATCAGTAATGTGTGTGTGTGTGTGTGTGTGTGTGTGTGTGGGAATATGGGTGTGTGTGTGGGTGCTGGGGGATGTATGTACATGTGTGTGTGGGTGGTTGGGAAGGGGAGTGTGTGTGTGTGTGTGTGTGTGTGTGGGTGGGTGGGTGGTTGGGAAGGGGAGTGTGTGTGTGTGTGTGTGTGTGTGTGTGTGTGTGTGTGTGTGTGTGTGTGTGTGTGTGTGTGTGTGTGTGTACAGTCCTGCATGTGGGTGTTGGAGGGAAAGTCTTTAAGTATCTATATAACACACTTTCCTCTACAGCATTATTTATATCTGGCTTCTTCTGTTTATTGGTGTATTTCTTGGTGTATTGGTGTCTTTCTCCTTGACCTGGCATGACCTGGGTTAGTCTGGGTGGTGGGTGAGGAGGCGGAGGAAGCGCCGGGTGTCGTGTCAATCCGGGTCGGGGGTGTCATGGCGTAGGTCAGGGAAATTGACCTTGGATGAGACTCAGGTGACCTTGCTGAGTGCCGAGGCTTGTTCCGACCCCGATACACTCGCCGCTGACACCCCGGTTCACCCGACACTTAACCCTCCGCCACACGACACTCCCAGTTCACCCGCGGCCTCGAAATCGGCACCGGAAATCAGGGAAACGAGTCAAACGTGGAACAGTGCTGAGGGAAAGCCAGCGCCCCCAGTAACTATATATATATTTTTTTTGCGTCGTTGCTTCTGCTGTCGAATTTAAACGCATTGGGCCACAACGTACAGCTTTGTCAAAATTCGGGTAGATGTGAGTGACCTTCCTACTATCTACTTCCACCATCTACTGAATGCTGGGTAGATATGGTCAGTTCAAAGGCTGATTTGACTAGTAACCAAGGAGACTCATTCCTAACCCCTTTCAGCTCAGTTGATGGCCAGGTGTAGTCAGATTGGAGGCTTGATTTGACTAGTAACCAAGGAGACTCATTCCTAACCCCTTTCAGCTCAGTTGATGGCCAGGTGTAGTCAGATTGAAGGCTTGATTTGACTAGTAACCAAGGAGACTCATTCCTAACCCCTTTCAGCTCAGTTGATGGCCAGGTGTAGTCAGATTGAAGGCTTGATTTGACTAGTAACCAAGGAGACTCATTCCTAACCCCTTTCAGCTCAGTTGATGGCCAGGTGTAGTCAGATTGAAGGCTTGATTTGACTAGTAACCAAGGAGACTCATTCCTAACCCCTTTCAGCTCAGTTGATGGCCAGGTGTAGTCAGATTGGAGGCTTGATTTGACTAGTAACCAAGGAGACTCATTCCTAACCCCTTTCAGCTCAGTTGATGGCCAGGTGTAGTCAGTAGGAAGGCTTGATTTGACTAGTAACCAAGGAGACTCATTCCTAACCCCTTTCAGCTCAGTTGATGGCCAGGTGTAGTCAGATTGGAGGCTTGATTTGACTAGTAACCAAGGAGACTCATTCCTAACCCCTTTCAGCTCAGTTGATGGCCAGGTGTAGTCAGATTGGAGGGTTGATTTGACTAGTAACCAAGGAGACTCATTCCTAACCCCTTTCAGCTCAGTTGATGGCCAGGTGTAGTCAGATTGGAGGCTTGATTTGACTAGTAACCAAGGAGACTCATTCCTAACCCCTTTCAGCTCAATTGTAGTCAGATTGGAGGCTTGATTTGACTAGTAACCAAGGAGACTCATTCCTAACCCCTTTCAGCTCAGTTGTAGTCAGATTGGAGGGTTGATTTGACTAGTAACCAAGGAGACTAATATGGATAAAATGAATTGATATATTTATTACAATAGATGGTGGAAGTAAAGTCCTTAGAGAGTAAATTTGAAAGTTTAAAAGTTAGAGTTCTTTTTTGAAAATATTTAAATTTTCGTACACATAGTTACTCGCTACATTTGCTTTTATGATTGCACATTGCTCAGTACATGTATAGATTTAGCGTACAAAGAACTGAATATATGTATGGAATTAGTGTGAGAAGAATTAAGTATGTATTGTAAACGTAAAAAGAATTGAGTAGAATATTTTTGTATTGTCGTAGAGGGAACTACCTTTGGTTCCTTCTTCCTTGCAAAAAAAATATAATTTGGGAAAGCTGTATACGTCCATAAAGCCAACGTGTAATTATAAAAACATTTCCACAAACGGGAGAAATGTAACAGATGTAACAGCGTTGATATGAAAGAAAAACAGGGAAGACATTTTAAATAAATAACGGTGACATTTTAACAGTGGGCGGTAATGTCTTAAGAGAATCGTTGGAACAATAACTCCTTGTTAAGTGTGGATGGTGATTCTGTTATTATTTTGCCACACTGTTTCATCTTTATCTCTTTTCTGTCGCTACTTCATTAACCCTCCTCCTCTTGCTGGCTCCCTTCAACCTCTGTCTCTTCGCCGCACTGTTGCATCTTTATCTCTTTTCTGTCGCTACTTCATTAACCCTCCTCCTCTTGCTGGCTCCCTTCAACCCCTGTCTCTTTGCCACACTGTTGCCTCTTTATCTCTTTTCTGTCACTACTTCATCAACTCTCCTCCTCTTACTGGCTCCCTTCAACCCCTGTCTCTTTTCCACAACTCTCCTCCTCTTACTGGCTCCCTTCAACCTCTGTCTCTTTGCCGCACTGTTGCCTCTTTATCTCTTTTCTGGCACTACTTCATTAACTCTCCTCCTCTTACTGGCTTCCTTCAACCCCTGTCTCTTTGCCACAACTCTCCTCCTCTTACTGACTCCCTTCAACCTCTGTCTCTTTGCCGCACTGTTGCATCTTTATCTCTTTTCTATCGCTACTTTAATGGTCACTGTTCCTCTGAACTGTCTGCTTGCATCCCTCCACCACTACGACGGGCGCATAGCACCCGTCTAGCAACAAACTCTCATCCCTTTTCTGTCCAACTCTCTAATGCAGGAGTTAACCGTTACTCCCAGTCCTTCATTTATGCAACAGGTCAACTCTGGAACTGTCTTCCTCTGTCTGTATTTCCTACTGCCTATGACTTCCAGTCTTTCAAACACAGTGTGTCCAGGCATCTCAAAATGAATGGATCTTGAATTTGGCTCTGTTATCTTGTTTTTGTATTTTCTTAGAGGGAACAATTTGTGGGTCTGGCCTTTGGTTCCTTCTTCCCTTTATTAAGAAAAAAATAATCTTACTTGGGCCACCTTTGGATGTGCAACTACACAACACAATAAACCTGTAATAAAGATCAGCCTTATTACCAGGATTCGCCCACCAGTGCAGCCACGTTTTTAAAAATTACCGAGGAGTTATTGTTCTGTGTCCTAATATTATCCATATTGTTCCTATAATTAACCAAAGAATCTGCCATAAATAATTGACCTTGTATATAAATTTAAATTGGATAGTAATGTTTCAAACCTACTGTGTTTAATCAGTAAAACAATCAAACAACTACACAACTCCTTATTACAGATCTGACCGCTTCTGTTCAACGACCCTTTTTAAATTCAAATTACTGTTAGACAATTTTTTATATTATTATTATTATTATTATTATTTTTACTAAACTTTGTGGCAAGGGTAAGGAGTGGTTGGAAGAAGTTTAGGGAGCTGTTGCCTCTCCGCACTAAGGGATTTTTGTATGTGGCATGTGTTAGGAGTGTATTGCTGTATGGTAGTGCGATCTGGATTGTAAAGGTAGCTCCCTAGCACCTTTTCCTAAGTGATTTTATGCAGTGTGTGTTAGGAGTGTAATGCTGTATGGTAGTGAAGAGTGTATGACAGTGTATGGTAGTGAGGAGTGTAATGCTGTATGGTAGTGAGGAGTGTATGGTAGTGAGGAGTGTAATGCTGTAAGGCAGTGAGACCTGGGCAGTAAAGGAAGCTCCCTAACACCTTTTCCTAAGTGATTTTATGCAGTGTGTGTTAGGAGTGTAATGCTGTATGGTAGTGAGGAGTGTATGGTGGTGTATGGTAGTGAGGAGTGTAATGCTGTATGGTAGTGAGACCTGGGCAGTAAAGGAAGAGGATATTCACAGGCTCAAACGTACAGAAATGGTAATGATTAGGTGGATGTGCAGTGCGTCCCTGAGTGTGAGGCCTGGGGGGGCTGGGTTTACGATGGAAGAGTTGAGAGGAAGGATGGGACTGGAGTGTATTGGTGTTGTGATGAGGAGGGGTAGACTGAGATGGTTTGTGATGAGGAGGGGTAGATTGAGATGGTTTATGATGAGGAGGGGTAGACTGAGATGGTTTGTGATGAGGAGGGATAGATTGAGATGGTTTGTAATGAGGAGGGGTAGATTGAGATGGTTTGGAAGGAAGGATGGGACTGGAGTGTATTGGTGTTGTGATGAGGAGGGGTAGATTGAGATGGTTTGTGATGAGGAGGGGTAGATTGAGATGGTTTATGATGAGGAGGGGTAGACTGAGATGGTTTGTGATGAGGAGGGATAGATTGAGATGGTTTGTAATGAGGAGGGGTAGATTGAGATGGTTTGGGAGGAAGGATGGGACTGGAGTGTATTGGTGTTGTGATGAGGAGGGGTAGATTGAGATGGTTTGTGATGAGGAGGGGTAGATTGAGATGGTTTGGGAGGAAGGATGGGACTGGAGTGTATTGGTGTTGTGATGAGGAGGGGTAGACTGAGGTGGTTTGTGATGAGGAGGGGTAGACTGAGATGGTTTGTGATGAGGAGGGGTAGATTGAGATGGTTTGTGATGAGGAGAGGTAGATTGAGATGGTTTGTGAGGAAGGATGGGACTGGAGTGTATTGGTGTTGTGATGAGGAGGGGTAGACTGAGATGGTTTGTGATGAGGAGGGGTAGATTGAGATGGTTTGTGATGAGGAGGGGTAGACTGAGGTGGTTTGTGATGAGGAGGGGTAGATTGAGATGGTTTGTGATGAGGAGGGGTAGATTGAGATGGTTTGTGATGAGGAGGGGTAGACTGAGATGGTTTGTGATGAGGAGGGGTAGACTGAGATGGTTTGTGATGAGGAGGGGTAGATTGAGATGGTTTGTGATGAGGAGAGGTAGATTGAGATGGTTTGTGAGGAAGGATGGGACTGGAGTGTATTGGTGTTGTGATGAGGAGGGGTAGACTGAGATGGTTTGTGATGAGGAGGGGTAGACTGAGATGGTTTGTGATGAGGAGGGGTAGACTGAGATGGTTTGTGATGAGGAGGGGTAAACTGAGATGGTTTGTGATGAGGAGGGGTAGATTGAGATGGTTTGTGATGAGGAGGGGTAGACTGAGATGGTTTGTGATGAGGAGGGGTAGACTGAGATGGTTTGTGATGAGGAGGGGTAGACTGAGATGGTTTGTGATGAGGAGGGGTAGATTGAGATGGTTTGTGATGAGGAGGGGTAGATTGAGATGGTTTGTGATGAGGAGGGGTAGACTGAGATGGTTTGTGATGAGGAGGGGTAGACTGAGATGGTTTGTGATGAGGAGGGGTAGACTGAGATGGTTTGTGATAAGGAGGGGTAGACTGAGATGGTTTGTGATGAGGAGAGGTAGACTGAGGTGGTTTGGACATGTGGAGAGGAGGGGGGATGATAATTGGGTGAGGAAGGTGAGAAGTGTTAATATTGGGGGTGGGGTTAGGAGGGGTAGACCGAGAAAGACATGGGACGAGGTCATTAAGTGTGACCTCAGGGTTAAGGGACTGAACAGGGAGGCTGCCAGAGATTGAGCAGCATGGAGAGCCGGCATTAGGTGACCAAGGCCGACACATGCCACCATGTTGGAGCCTTCAAAAACGAAAATGACATATACCCATTTACGGTAACCCCAAACACCTTTATATTGTTGATTTAGTAACATGCATGCACCGGTGTTTTTTATTTAATGTAGAATTGTGCAGTAGCTCTCTCTCTCTCTCTCTCTCTCTCTCTCTCTCTCTCTCTCTCTCTCTCTCTCTCTCTCTCTCTCCCTCTCTCTCCCTCTCTCTCTCTCTCTCTCTCTCTCTCTCTCTCTCTCTCTGTACAGTAACTTAACCATTGTAATATGTTCCAATAATATTCTGTAAATCAAGTGTACAGTACTACCCTAATTATTGTGCTAATTTTTTGTAACTAATTCTATCTTACCCATGACAGTAACAGTATTTATTATTATTATTATTATTATTATTATTATTATTATTATTATTATTATCAGGCATTTTGAATTTTCCTTATTTGAATTTTTTTTCTTGAAGGGAGGCAGTGCAGTTGCAGCCTTTGGTTCCTTTTTATTTGCATCAAAAAAATATAATAATAATAATAATAATAATAATGTGTACTGTAATAGTAATAATAGTAATCTGTCTGTCTCTATACCTGTCCATCTATCTGTGTCTATCTATCTATCTATCTATCTGTGTACCTATCTATCTATCTATAGCCAGATGCCCTGATCCTATAAGGGGTGGTCACAAACAAATCGCCTCCATGTCACCCTGTCCCCAGCCATTTCACTGCCCTCTCTTGCAGTGCCAGCCACAAACCTTTACTCAAAAAATCTCCCTCCTTCTCCACCTCTCCATTTCTCTCCCTCCATCTCTTTCCTCCCTCTCTCTCTCTCCCTCCCTCTCCCTCTACCTCTTTTCTTCCTTCTCCCTCTAATCCCTCCTTTCCTCCAGCACCTGCAGCCAGTGAATCTCTCTCACAGTACCTATCCATGAATCCTCCTTCAATTTCTCTCCCTGTTCTCCTCCCTCTCTTTCTGTTTCTCTCTCTCCCTCCCTCTTCCTCCACCTCTCTCCTCCCTCCTCCCTCTAATCCCTCCTTTCCTCCAGCACCTGCAGCCGGTGGATCTCTCTCACAATGCCCATCCATGAATCATCCTTCAGTTTCTCTCCCTCTTCTCCTCCTTCTCTCTCTCTCTCTCCCTCCCTCCCTCTTCCTCCACCTCTCTCCTCCCTCCTCCCTCTAATCCCTCCTTTCCTCCAGCACCTGCAGCCAGTGGATCTCTCTCGCTTTCAGTTCCTCCATTTCTCTCCTTCCACCTCTCCTTCCCTCTCCCTTTTCTCCTCCCTCTCTCTCTGTTTCTCTCCCTCCACCTTCCTCCCTCTTCCTCCACCTCCCTCCTTCTTCCTCCACCTTCCTCCCTCATCCTCCACCTCTCTCCTCCCTCCTCCCTCTAATCCCTCCTTTCCTCCAGCACCTGCAGCCGGTGGATCTCTCTCACAATGCCTACCATGAATCATCCTTCAGTTTCTCTCCCTCTTCTCCTCCTTCTCCCTCTCTCTCTCTCCCTCCCTCTTCCTCCACCTTCCTCCCTCTTCCTCCACCTCTCTTCTCCCTCCTCCCTCTAATCCCTCCTTTCCTCCAGCACCTGCAGCCGGTGGATCTCTCTCACAATGCCTACCATGAACCGTCCTTCAAATTCTACGACCAGAGTTTAGTCGACGCGCTGGACTCTAGTGACGCCAACTGTGAGGCGTTTTTCCGGCTTCTGGCGCTGTGTCACACCGTCATGCCGGAGGAGAAGCAAGGTGAGGAGGTCTGCTGTGTCTGTTAACCCCAGTGTCACCTGTTGCTACTGTTTTTTCACTGTTATTACCATTTTTCGACAGTTTCCCTACTGTTATTTCACTGTCTTGAATGTTTTTTCTGCTGCGTCTGTTAACCCTAGTCTCACCTTGTAGTACTGTTATTTCACTGTTAGTACTGTTTTTTTTACTGTTAATTCATAGATCTGCATTACCTAGCTGGATATTTTTCAGTCAGATTGGCCAAGTTGGAGTGAACAGACTGTAGAAATATGTGTGTTTGTATATACAGTATATGTATGTAGGCTGTGTATGTGTGTGTGTATGTATTTTTCAGTCAAATTGGCCAAGTTGGAGTGAACAGACTGTAGAAATGAATGTATGTAGAAATAATTGTACATTATGTATGATTGTATTTTCACAGGTAAATTGGAGTATCTGTTTAACTTCCATCAGAAACACCATCTATCTATCTATCTATTGCCAGACGCCATAATCGGGTAAGGGGTGGGGGTTTGTCTTTGAGTTAGTTGTTTTACGGGGAGGGGCACTAACCCTCCACCAACCCACTTGTTGACACGTAGGCAGCACGTATGGTTTGGTTATATGGTTACCACCCAGCGTTGTAAATGGTTTCCTGGCTTACAGGAAACCATTTGGCTTGTCACTCAATGTAAAGCCACCTGTAAAGGAAAGAAAAGCAATAAGAAGTGACAGGAAAGATGGGAGAAATAGGAAGAGAGGAGGACAGGCACAGAAAAAGAATGATAAAGGCTAAGGAAGAAGTAGGCAGCACTACATCAAGTGAGTGGATGATGGTAAGAAATAGGAAGAGAGGAGGACAGGCACAGAAAAAGAATGATAAAGGTGAAGGAAGAAGTAGGCAGCACTACATCAAGTGAGTGGATGATGGTGAGAAATAGGAAGAGAGGAGGACAGGCACAGAAAAAGAATGATAAAGGTGAAGGAAGAAGTAGGCAGCACTACATCAAGTGAGTGGATGATGGTGAGAAATAGGAAGAGAGGAGAACAGGCACAGAAAAAGAATGATAAAGGTGAAGGAAGAAGTAGGCAGCACTACATCAAGTGAGTGGATGATGGTGAGAAATAGGAAGAGAGGAGGACAGGCACAGAAAAAGAATGATAAAGGCTAAGGAAGAAGTAGGCAGCACTACATCAAGTGAGTGGATGATGGTGAGAAATAGGAAGAGAGGAGGACAGGCACAGAAAAAGAATGATAAAGGCTAAGGAAGAAGTAGGCAGCACTACATCAAGTGAGTGGATGATGGTAAGAAATAGGGAGAGAGGAGGACAGGCACAGAAAAAGAATGATAAAGGCTAAGGAAGAAGTAGGCAGCACTACATCAAGTGAGTGGATGATGGTGAGAAATAGGAAGAGAGGAGGACAGGCACAGAAAAAGAATGATAAAGGCTAAGGAAGAAGTAGGCAGCACTACATCAAGTGAGTGGATGATGGTAAGAAATAGGAAGAGAGGAGGACAGGCACAGAAAAAGAATGATAAAGGCTAAGGAAGAAGTAGGCAGCACTACATCAAGTGAGTGGATGATGGTAAGAAATAGGAAGAGAGGAGGACAGGCACAGAAAAAGAATGATAAAGGCTAAGGAAGAGGTAGGCAGCACTACATCAGGTGAGTGGATGATGGTAAGAAATAGGAAGAGAGGAGGACAGGCACAGAAAAAGAATGATAAAGGTGAAGGAAGAAGTAGGCAGCACTACATCAGGTGAGTGGATGATGGTCGCCACCACCTAGAAATATGTGTCTGTCTCTTCTCAGGTAAACTGGAGTACCAGGCACAGTCTCCTGATGAGGGGGCGTTGGTGTCGGCCGCTCGGAATTTTGGCTTCGTGTTCAAATCTCGTACACCCAACACCATCACCATATCTGTGAGTATGTCTGTCTGTCTGTCAGGGTCTGTCTATCTATCTATCAACCTCTACTTATCTATCTGTCTCTGTCTATCTATCTATCTATCTACCTATCATTCTATCTATCTATTTATCTATGTATCAATCTATCTTTCTGTCTGTCTATCTTTCTATCTATCTGTATCTATCTACCTATCTATCTGTCTATCTATCTGTCCTCATCCTAAGGTGGAAAAGATGGTGATGATGATGTAAAAACAAGAAATAATGATGACTTAGATAATTCAGTATTTGAAATTTTGAATGGAAAAAAATATATATGGCTCTTTTACCCTACATACTTCCCTTCATTATTATTATTATTATTATTATTATCATTATTTTTATTATTATTATTATTATTATTATTATTATTACTATCATCATCATCATTATTATTCAACCATCCATCCATAATCGACTCCTACGTTGCCCCATGAGGAACTTAGATTATTATTATTATTATTATTATTATTATTATTATTATTATTAGTGTTATTATTATTATTATTTTCAGGCTAAAGGAGAAGAGGAGAACTATGAACTCTTATGCATCTTGGATTTCAACAATGTGAGGAAGAGGATGTCGGTGATTTTAAAAAGAGATGGAAAGATTCGATTGTACTGCAAAGGAGCGGACTCGATTATTTACGAGCGGCTCAAGGACGGACAGGATAGCCTAAAGAGACACACGCAGGAGCACCTAGATGTGAGTGTGGTTAGAGGGGAGGGGAGGGGAGGGGAGGTTAGAAAGACAGACACACGCACAAACACCTAGACGTGAGTGTGGTTAGAGGGGAGGGGAAGGGAGGGGAGGGGAGGAGAGGGGAGGGAAGGTTACATTGAGAAAGATAGGAGCATGTAGACGTGAGTGTGGTTAGAGGGGAGGGGAAGGGAGGGGAGGAGAGGGGAGGGGAGGTTAGAAAGACAGACACACGCACAAACACCTAGATGTGAGTGTGGTTAGAGGGGAGGGGAAGGGAGGGGAGGGGAGGGAAGGTTAAATTGAGAAAGATAGGAGCATGTAGACATGAGTGTGGTTAGAGAGTTAGAAATTGCTAGATTGGGTGTTGTTAGAGGAGGGAAGGAGAGGACAGGAGAGGTTGAGGGAGGGGAGGGAAGGTTAGGAGAGGTGAGGAGAGGGGAGGGGACATTGAGACGGTCAGGAGCATGTAGACGTGAGTGGTTAGATAGTGTTTGAATTTGTTAGACTGGGTGTTGATTTGGTTAGCAGGGGGAGAGGGAGGGAGGGAAGGAAGGAAGGAAGGAAAGAGAGTGGAGGAAAGTGAGGGGTTGGGAGGAGGAAAATGGGGGAGGGAGGGAGGGAAGGAAGGAGGGAGGAGGAAAGTGAGGGGTTGGGAGGAGGAAGAAAATGAGGGAGGGAGGGAAGGAAGGCAGGTGGGAGGAGGAAAGTTAGGGGTTGGGAGGAGGAAAATGAGGGAGGGAGGGAAGGAAGGAAGGAGGGAGGAGGAAAGTGAGGGAGGGAGGGAGGAAGGGGGGAAAGAGAAAGTGGGAGGGAGGAAAGTGAGGAACTGGGTGTAGGAAGAGAGGAAGGGAGATAGGGAGGGAGGAAAGTGAGGGGTAGGGAGGAGGAAATTGAGGGAGGGAAGAGAGAGGGAGAAAGAGGGAGGGAGGGAAGGAGGGAGAGAAAGAGGGAGGGAAGGAGGGAAATAGCGGGGTTAAATTTACGAGAGGGGAGGAGTGGGGTTGATTTAGGGAGGGAGGGAGAGAGAGAGAGAAATAATCAATAATTCCTTTACAGAGTTTTGCAGCGGAGGGCTTGAGGACGTTGTGTCTTGCGTATAAGGACTTGGACGAAGAGTATTTCCAGGTGTGTACTGGTATAGGCTTGTATTCTCCCTAACACATCTTCATAAGCAATTTAGTCTGCTTATTATACCTTACTGTCCTCTTGTGTGTTACTTAATTCCTTCCAGTATTGCCTAACACCTCATCTTAAGTGGTTTATTTCAATTAAAACACCTTACTGTCCTCTTCTGTGTTACTTAAATCCTTCCAATATTGCCTAACACCTCATCTTAGGTGATTTAGTTTGCTTATTATACCTTACTGTCCTCTTGTGTGTTACTTAATTCCTTCCCATATCACCTAACACCTTATCTTAAGTGATTTAGTCTGTTTGTTACACCTTACTGTCCTCTTCTGTGTTACTTAAATCCTTCCAATATAGCCTAACACCTCATCTTAAGTGATTTAGTCTGTTTGTTACACCTTACTCTCCTCTTCTGTGTTACAGAAATCCTTCCAGTATCACCTAACACCTTCTCCTAAGTGATTTATTTTGTTGTTTACACCTTACTGTCATCTTCTGTGTTATATAAATCCTTCCAATATCACCTAACACCTTTTTCTAAGTGATTTATTTTGTTTATACCTTACTGTCCTCTTCTGTGTTACATAAATCCTTTCATTATCACCTAACACCACCTCCTAAGCGATTTTGATGCTAGTCACAAAGAAGTGCTATGGAGAGGATGTAGAACTATACTCTTGCCTTTTTCAAAACTGTAAGAAATAAACTGCCAAAAAATATATATATACAAATCTGGTTCAAATTTAAAAAGATGAATTAACAACGGATTTCAAATTTATCGAACCACCAGGACTGGAAAGCGCGACACCACGAAGCCGCCGTGTCCTTAGAAAACCGCGATGCCAAGCTGGACGCCATATATGAGGAAATTGAGAAGGACTTGCTGCTGCTGGGTGAGTGAGAGAGGGGGAGGGGGAGGCCGAGGATGAGATGGAGGGATGGAGTGGAGAGGAATAGGAGAGACTGATGAGCAGAGTGTATGTGAGTGAGGTGGAGGGGGAGAGGGAGGGGGAGGCCAAGGATGAGATGGAGGGATGGAGTGGAGAGGTATTTGAGAAACTGACGAGGAGAGTGTATGTGAGTGAGGTGGAGGGGGAGAAGGAGGGGGAGGCCAAGGATGAGATGGAGGGATGGAGTGGAGAGGTATATGAGAGACTGATGAGGAGAGTGTAAACAATAATTCTGCTCTGTATATGATGGAAGGGAAGACCTAGGGTGAGATGGAGGGATGAAGAGGTATATGAGAGACTAACTAAGAGTGTAAATATCTTATATATATTTCTCTACCACACACAGGAGCCACAGCCATCGAGGATAAGCTTCAAGTTGGCGTACCACAAACAATCGCAAACTTGGCGATAGCGGGCATCAAGATATGGGTACTGACCGGAGACAAACAGGAGACAGCCATTAACATCGGCTACTCCTGTCAGGTGAGAGAGAGAGAGAGAGAGAGAGAGAGAGGAGGTAAAGAGAGAGAGATAAAAGCAAAATGAAAGGAATGAAAGATGTATGTGAGAAAGAGAGAGGTTCATTCATTTAAAGAGGGAGAGAGGAATGGAAGTTTTGGGGAGAGAGAGAGAGAGGAGGGAAAGAGTGAGAGTTGAAAGGAAGAATGAAGGGAATGAAAGATATAGGTGAGAGAGAGAGAGAGAGGAGGGAAAGAGTGAGGGTTGAAAGGAAAAATGAAGGGAATGAAAGATATAGGAGAGAGACAGAGAGACAGACAGACAGAGGAGGGAAAGAGAGAGGAGGGAAAGGAAAAATGAAGGGAATGAAAGATATAGGTGTGAGAGAGAGAGAGAGAGGAGGGAAAGAGTAAGGGTTGAAAGGAAAAATGAAAGGAATGAAAGATATAGGTGAGAGAGAGACAGACAGACAGACAGACAGGGGAGGGAAAGAGAGAGAGAGATAAAAGCAAAATGAAAGGAATGAAAGATGTATGTGAGAGAGAAAGAGAGAGGTTAATGATTCTTTAAAAGAGGGAGAGAGGAATGGAAGTTTTTGGGAGAGAGAGAGAGAGAGAGAGAGAGAGAATCAGTAAAGCCTCAGAAATAATCCGTAAGAATCACTTTCTACAAACTCTAATTATTGTGTCTGTCTGTGCGTGTTCATGTTAATATATGCGTGTTCAGTCAATCCTTACGTGTTTACATTAAAATCTACGTGTTTAATGTTTACATGAAGTAGAGGGAGGGAGAGGGAGGGGGAGACCGAGGATGAAGTGGAGGGATGGAGTTGAGAGGTATATGAGGGAGGGGGGAGTGAGTTGGGGGGAGGGCAGTCAAATGGTGGGTGACAGAGCGACTTGGAGGCAGTTTGTCTGCGGCCACCCCCCTTTGCGGGATTAGGACGTCAGGCTAGAGATAGATAGATAGATAGATAGACAGTGTTTATATTGATGTCTGCATGTTTTCCGGGAAGGGGGGAGTGAGTTGGAGGGAGGGCAGTGAAATGGTGGGTGACAGAGCGACCTGGAGGCAGTTTGTCTGCGGCCACCCTTTGCGGGATTAGGACGTCAGGCTAGAGATAGATAGATAGATAGATAGACAGTGTTTATATTGATGTCTACATGTTTTCCGCAGCTCCTGACGGACGATATGGTTGACGTCTTCATCATCGACGGCCAGAGTGCGGTCGAGGTGGAGGATCAGTTGCAAAAATTTCGAGAGCAATTAAGAAGCATTACATCAACATCCCTCACCCAGACCAGTCTATCTGTGGTGACATTTAGGTGTGTATCTATCTATCTATCTATCTGTCTATCTATCTATCTATCTGTCTATCTATCTATATCTATTTATCTGTCTATCTATCTGTCTATCTATATCTATTTATCTGTCTGTCTTCCTTCCTTCACCTTTGTCATTCTTTTTCTGTGCCTGTCCTCCTCTCTTCCTATTTCTCACCATCATCCACTCACTTGATGTAGTGCTGCCTACTTCTTCCTTAGCCTGTATCATTCTTTTTCTGTGCCTGTCCTCCTCTCTTCCTATTTCTTACCATCATCCACTCACTTGATGTAGTGCTGCCTACTTCTTCCTTAGCCTTTATCATTCTTTTTCTGTGCCTGTCCTCCTCTCTTCCTATTTCTTACCATCATCCACTCACTTGATGTAGTGCTGCCTACTTCTTCCTTAGCCTTTATCATTCTTTTTCTGTGCCTGTCCTCCTCTCTTCCTATTTCTCACCATCATCCACTCACTTGATGTAGTGCTGCCTACTTCTTCCTTAGCCTTTATCATTCTTTTTCTGTGCCTGTCCTCCTCTCTTCCTATTTCTCACCATCATCCACTCACTTGATGTAGTGCTGCCTACTTCTTCCTTAGCCTTTATCATTCTTTTTCTGTGCCTGTCCTCCTCTCTTCCTATTTCTCACCATCATCCACTCACTTGATGTAGTGCTGCCTACTTCTTCCTTAGCCTTTATCATTCTTTTTCTGTGTCTGTCCTCCTCTCTTCCTATTTCTTACCATCATCCACTCACTTGATGTAGTGCTGCCTACTTCTTCCTTAGCCTTTATTATTCTTTTTCTGTGCCTGTCCTCCTCTCTTCCTATTTCTCACCATCATCCACTCACTTGATGTAGTGCTGCCTACTTCTTCCTTAGCCTTTATCATTCTTTTTCTGTGTCTGTCCTCCTCTCTTCCTATTTCTCACCATCATCCACTCACTTGATGTAGTGCTGCCTACTTCTTCCTTAGCCTTTATCATTCTTTTTCTGTGCCTGTCCTCCTCTCTTCCTATTTCTTACCATCATCCACTCACTTGATGTAGTGCTGCCTACTTCTTCCTTAGCCTTTATCATTCTTTTTCTGTGCCTGTCCTCCTCTCTTCCTATTTCTCACCATCATCCACTCACTTGATGTAGTGCTGCCTACTTCTTCCTTAGCCTTTATCATTCTTTTTCTGTGCCTGTCCTCCTCTCTTCCTATTTCTTACCATCATCCACTCACTTGATGTAGTGCTGCCTACTTCTTCCTTAGCCTTTATCATTCTTTTTCTGTGCCTGTCCTCTTCTCTTCCTATTTCTCACCATCATCCACTCACTTGATGTAGTGCTGCCTACTTCTTCCTTAGCCTTTATCATTCTTTTTCTGTGCCTGTCCTCCTCTCTTCCTGTTTCTCCCATCTTTCCTGTCTCTTTAATATATAGTAACAGAACAGAATAAAAAATAAATCACTCAGGAAGAGGTGTTAGGGCGCTTCCATAACCGACGGCAGTACAGGGTGTTTTGTTTACGTTTTTCCAGCGATGAGGGCCTCGGCGGAGACACACTAAGCGAGGCCGGAGATCAAAACGCAGGCTTCGCGCTTGTCATAAACGGCCACTCTCTCGTCTTTGCACTGAACGCCAAGTACGAGCAACTCTTCCTTGAGGTGGCCAGCTGCTGTAAGTATTAGTGTGTAAGTGTGTAAGTATGAGGTGTGTAAGTGTGTATTGTGTAAGTGTGTAGATGTGTAGTGTGTAAGTGTAAAGTCAGTATGTTTGTCTTGGTCACCTAATGGCGGCTCTCCATGCTGCTTGATCTCTGGCAGCCTCCCTATTCAGTGTCTTATCCCTGAGGTCACACTCTATGACCTCATCCCAGGTCTTTATCAGTCTGCCTCTCACAACCCCACCCCCAGCGTTCACACTTCTCACCCTCCACACCCAACTGTCATCCTCCATCCTCTCCACATGCCCAAACCATCTCAGTCTACCCCTCCTCATCACAAACCATCTCAGTCTACCCCTCCTCATCACAAACCATCTCAGTCTACCCCTCCTCATCACAAACCATCTCAGTCTACCCCTCCTCATCACAAACCATCTCAGTCTACCCCTCCTCATCACAAACCATCTCAGTCTACCCCTCCTCATCACAAACCATCTTAGTCTACCCCTCCTCATCACAAACCATCTCAGTCTACCCCTCCTCATTACAAACCATCTCAGTCTACCCCTCCTCATCACAAACCATCTCAGTCTACCCCTCCTCATCACAAACCATCTCAATCTACCCCTCCTCATCACAAACCATCTCAGTCTACCCCTCCTTATCATAAACCATCTCAATCTACCCCTCCTCATTTATCTATCTATCTGTCTATTGCCAGATGCCTTAATCCCATAAGGGGTGGCCACAAACAAATCGCCTCCATGTCGCCCTGTCCCCCGCCATTTCACTGCCCTGCTCCCAGCTTACACCCCCCTCTCTCATATACCTCTCCACTCCATCCCTGCATCTCATCCTCGGCCTCCCCCTCCTCATCACAACACCAATACACTCCAGTCCCATCCTTCCTCTGCGTTAACATCTTCTCTCTCTCTCTCCCCCAGGTAAGGCAGTCATATGCTGTCGCGTCACACCACTACAGAAAGCGATGGTTGTGGATTTAGTGAAGAGGTATAAGAAGGCCGTTACTCTGGCCGTTGGCGATGGCGCTAACGACGTCTCCATGATCAAAAGTAGGATGACTCGGCCTTGGGTTCTTCCTTCCTTGAATAAAAAAAAAAATGGTTCATTCCTCATTGCAGAGAGAGAGAGAGAGAGAGAGAATTTTCTTACTTATAGCTGTATTCTGAGTGACCAAAAAGTTCCTTAGCACTTTCTTGTTACTAATTTATTTTACATATTACTCCATTTTACCTTACTGGATGATGATGATTAGGAAATGAGGGCAGTGGTTATGATGATGATAATGATAATAATAATAATAATAATAATAATAATAATAATAAAAATAATAATAATAATAATGCAATACGGTACTACTACTACTATAACTACTGCTACTACCACCACCACAACTACTACTACTCTGCTACTACTACTATCTATCTATCTATCTATTGCCAGACGCCTCAATCCCGTTTGGGGTGGCCACAAACAAATCGCCTCCAAGTCGCCCTGTCCCCCGCCATTTCACTACCCTGCTCCCAACTCACACACCCCTCTCTCATATACCTCTCCACCCCATCCCTCCATCTCATCCTCGGTCTCCCCCTCCCTCTTCCACCCTCCACCTCACTCACATACACTCTCTTCGTCAGTCTTTCACCCTCCATCCTCTCCACATGGCCAAACCACCTCAATTATTACTACTTTTACCACAACTATTACAAGTGCAACTATAATGACCACCACCACCACTACTACTACTACTACTACTACTACTACTACTACTACTGCTACTACTACTACTACTACTACTACTACTGCTACTACAATCACCACCACCACCACCCCTGTCTCCCCCACAGCGGCACACATAGGGGTCGGCATATCGGGGCAGGAGGGGCTGCAGGCGGTATTGGCATCCGATTATTCCGTCTCCCAATTCAAATTTTTGGAGCGGCTGCTACTGGTGCACGGGAGATGGTCGTACTACCGGATGTGTAAGTTCCTACGCTACTTCTTCTACAAGAACTTCGCCTTTACGCTCTGCCACTTCTGGTTTGCGTTCTTCGTGGCGTTCTCTGCCCAGGTATGGTATTTGAAATTTTAAAATGTGTGTCGGTTTAAGATTTAGGTTAGGAACTGATGCTAGTCATGAAGAAGTGCTGTGGAAAGGATGTAGAGCCATAGAATTGTCTTTGTCATGATGCTAGTGATGAAGAAGTGCTGTGGGAAGAATGTAGAGCCATTGTATAGTCTTTGTAATGATGCTAGTCACGAAGAAGTGCTGTGGGAAGGATGTAGAGCCATAGTATTGCAAAGAAGTTCTATGGAAAGGATGTAGAGCCGTAGTATTGTCTTTCTAATGATGCTAGTCACAAAGAAGTGCTATGGAAAGGATGTAGAGCCATAGTATTGTCTTTTTCTGCCACTGAGCTACATGAAATAAGCTGCAAAAAGACGAAAATCTGGGCCAAGATAAGGTGAAAGGAGTATAGTCAAACCTCATTTAAATATAGAAAAAAAATGATACCTTTGCCTGCTCCCTCTCTACCTGTCTGTCTCTCTGTATTTCTCTCTCACTGTCTATCTGTTTATCTCATTCTGTCTATCTATGTATCTTTCTATCTATATCTGTCTGTCTGTCTATCTGTCTATATATCTGTGTTTTTGCATGTAGTGTAGAGTCAGCCTAAGAATATTTCCGTCAGTGATAATACACACACTCTTCCTTATATCGTTACAAAAGACAAGAAATACAAGGAAGAATGGCGTTGCTTCTGCCGCCAGTTGGGTAACATTACTAAGAATAAATGTATTGTTGTGGCGGCCATATTGTTACTCTATCACATTTGAAAATAAGAGTGTATTGGTCACAAGAACTATCCTAAACTGGTCTTTGAAACTTGAGCATCTGTGTTTGAAATTTAAAGAGGGAAACATATCTAACTGTTAACTTTAAATATGTCATTGCCTTACATTATTCATTTTACTTATTTCTCAGCATGATACACATTTTATTTATTATGATATGATGAAGGCACAGAATTGTCCTTATATTCACTAATTTTTGATTGAATGGATGGCAGTGCAGAGTGACTGATGAAATTTAAAACTGTACATTGTTTATCACTTCTTTTAATAATAATCCTGCCCATCCTTCCCATGTTTCTCTCACATTTTAGAGAAATTCTGTATCTCTCTCTGTGTCTCTGTCTGTCTGTCTCTCTCTCTCTCTCTGTCTCTCTCTCTCTCTGGCTGTCTGTCTGTCTCTCTCTCTCTCTCTCTCTCTCCCTCCCTCCCTCCCTCCCTCCCTCCCTCCCTCCCTCCCTCCCTCCCTCCCTCCCTCCCTCCCTCCCTCCCTCTTTCTCTCTCTCTCTCTCTCCCTCTCTCTCATCTCTTTGCTTGTAGTGTACATGTTTAATCTCATCCTCCCCATATCTCACATTTTCAAGTCAAATTCTTTCTCATCCTCGTTCTGCGTCTTTCTTCCAGACTGTCTTTGACCCGTTCTTTATCTCGATGTATAATCTGTGTTACACGTCGCTGCCGGTGCTGTGTCTTGGCGTGCTAGATCAAGACGTCGACGATTACTATAGCCTCCGATACCCCAAACTCTACACCCCAGGGCATTCCAACATGTTTTTCAATAAGCGAGTGTTTATGTGGAGTGCGCTGCATGGGGCCGTCACCTCCTTCCTCATATTGTTTATCCCGTATGGTGAGTCAGTGCCGAGCCTCACCGTAGCCTCACTGTGGCACTGTATGGCACTGGTGTATGGTGCCTACAGAAGCGATCCTTGAATATGATGATTTCACTGGTATGATTTGCTGTACCCTTACAAAGAATAACATATCTATTTATCTATCTATCTATATATCCATCTACTGTATCTGTCTATCTATCTATCTATCTATCTATCTATCTATCTATAGCCAGACACCTTAATCCCATAAGGGGTGGCCACAAATAAATCATCTCCATGTCACCTTGTCCCCTGCCATTTCACTGCCCTCTCCCCAACTTACACCCCCCTCTCTCTTATACCTCTCCACTCCATCCTTCCCTCTCATCCTTGGCCTCCCCCTCCATCACCCCCCTCCACCTCACTCACATACACTCTCCTAGTTAGTCTCTCACATACCTCTCCACTCCATCCTTCCATCTCATCCTTAGTCTCCCCCTCCACCTCACTCACACACTCTCCTAGTTAGTCTCTCACATACCTCTCCACTCCATCCTTCCATCTCATCCTTAGTCTCCCCCTCCATCTCACTCACACACTCTCCTAGTTAGTCTTTCATATACCTCATAATTTCATGTAACGATAATAAGATTGACATCACATCAATTATTTATTTTTTTTATTTTACATGATAGGTTCTTTCCTTTGGTCATCTGTTAAAAAAATATATAATAATAATAATAATAATAATAATAATAATAAAAATAAATCATGTGCATATGTAAAACTATCAGCAAGTTTTCAGAATTTAATCCAGTATTTCAATATTTAAAAATGGAGAAACAAGGATCGTTTTTGTATGCCGTGTACGCAGTTGATGCAGTGAGTGTGTGAGGCAAAGTGTTATCTATCTATTTATCTATCTGTTGTGATCACCGACACAAATTTGAACCATCTGGGTGCCCCGCCTGCAAACCAGACGCACCCACCTGTGTAAAGTCCCGTTTGCCACTGCCTCACCATCACCGTTTGGCGTGTGTTTTGAATTCTTGTCCAGTGTTGTACAAATTCAAATTCAAATGAGACGTTGAGGATTTCCGATTATTTCACCGACCCCATAGCCAGTGGGTGTCTTGGGTATGTTATTCTTGTTGCTGTAGATGGCTTTTAAAATTGAGGAGAGCGCTATAATTTCAAAGAGTTAACCGTTACTCCCAGTCCTTCATGTACCCTTCCCCTTAATAGCGGACATTCAGCACCCGTCTAGTAACAAACTCTCACCCCTTTTCTATCCAACTCTCTAATGCAAGAGTTAACCCTCCCAGTCCTTCATGTATGCAACAGGTCAACTTTGGAACTGTCTCCCTCTGTATTTCCTACTGCCTATGATCTCCAGTGTAGGTACATAGGTAGGAGGTAAGTTAACCAATACTCCCAGTCCTTCATGTATGCAACAGGTCAACTCTGGAACTGTCTCCCTCTGTCTGTATTTCCTGCTGCCTATGATCTCCAGTCTTTCAAATGCAGTGTGTCCAGGCATCTCAAAATGAACACATCTTAAATTTGTCTCTCTCTTATCTTGTTTTTGTTTTTTCTTGGAGGGAAAAATTTACAGGCTTCTGGCCTTGGGTTCCTTCTTCCTTGCTTTAGAAAAAAAAGGTTGTAGAAGCTCCAGACTCATCAGGAAGTGAACCCCGTGGACTGCAGGCTGAAGTTGCCCTCTTCCTGCAGTCCACCATCGTCCTTTTGGGGGATAGGGAGGGAGTTGAGGGACGTGTGTACAGCCAGGCAGCATGGCAGGGTCACTCTCTAACACACTCTTTCCAATTCTAGTCTCTCCTGTGTTAAATAAAGCATATAAAGCATAATAAAGCCAGCAGGAATAATATATAAAAGATATTGATGGGGTTGATATATGTGGATAGGAGGACATGCGTGTATATATGTGTATCTGATGTTTATATATATCCACACAGCACCTGATCTCTTTTTCAAATTTTCAAATATGGAGTTTCACCAACTGATGCACGGAAAACGGTGCCTGCGTATGTATAATCGATGTAAACACCACTCACGATGTCCGTATTGAACAAGCAATGTTTTTTTATGATGTTTATGTATGATTTAAACGTTTTATTTCAGGTCACCACTCAGTCACTGCAGTTTGGAGGTGTTTTAAATGCTCGTTTGTTTATTCACATTCAAATCTGTTATCCTCGGCTCACTTCCTCGTCCTAGATAATATATATATGTAAAAGAATGATTAATTTGGCATAATTTTGAAATACAGTAGTTTTGATTTTGAAGAGATTGTCATGTTGTTTATGAAGCCTCAGCATGCTATCTGTTGATCTTGGTCACCTAATGGTGGCTCTCCATGCTGCTTGATCTCTGGCAGCCTCCCTATTCGGTGTCTTTAGGTCACACTCTTCATGCAGCTCAATCTCTGGCAACCTCCCTATTCAGTCTCTTATCCCTAAGGTCACACTCTGTCCATGCTGCTTGATCTCTGGTAGCTTCCCTATTCAGTGCCTTATTCTTGAGGCCACATTCTCTCCATGCTGCTCAATCTCTGGCAGCCACCCTATTCAGTGCCTTATCCCTGAGGTCACACTCTATGACCTCATCCCAGGTCTTTTTTTGGTCTGCCTCTCACAGTCTGACCCCTGATGTGAAAGCCAGACCAAAAAGGGAAACGAGGTCATAGAGTGTGACCTTATAACTCGTAGGGAGGCTGACTTGAGTATGATTTGCTACCATTCACTCATCGGATGGAACTAAAATTGCTCAGCTGTACGTTTGACCGTTTGATTATGAGTTTCCGATGCCGTGTGGTTTGTTTATAAGACGGAAGTGAGCCGAGGTGTTTGTTTTGTAAATACACTTGATCTGGCAAGACTGGATGCCATTTATTCACTGCTGCATTAATGGGGAACTGATATATGGCAACACTTCTCTATCTATCTGTCTATCTATCAATTGCCAGACGCCATAATTGGGTAAGGGGTGTGTGTGTGTGTGTTTGAGTTAGGTGTTTTATGTCTATCTATCTATCTATCTATTGCCAGACGCCATAATCGGGTAAGGGGTGGGGGTTTGTCTTTGAGTTAGTTGTTTTACGGGGAGGGGCACTAACCCTCCACCAACCCACTTGTTGACACGTAGGCAGCACGTATGGTTTGGTTATAGGCCAAGGATGAGATGGAGGGATGGGGTGGAGAGGTATATGAGAGACTGATGAGGAGAGTGCATGTGAGTGAGGTGGAGGGAGGGAGAGGCCAAGGATGAGATGGAGGGATGGAGTGGAGAGGTATATGAGAGACTGACGAGGAGAGTGCATGTGAGTGAGGTGGAGGGAGGGAGAGGGAGGGAGAGGCCAAGGATGAGATGGAGGGATGGAGTGGAGAGGTATATGAGAGACTGACGAGGAGAGTGCATGTGAGTGAGGTGGAGGGGGGAGAGGGAGGGAGAGGCCAAGGATGAGATGGAGGGATGGAGTGGAGAGGTATATGAGAGACTGACGAGGAGAGTGCATGTGAATGAGGTGGAGGGGGGAGAGGGAGGGGAAGGCCAAGGATGAGATGGAGGGATGGGGTGGAGAGGTATATGAGAGACTGATGAGGAGAGTGCATGTGAGTGAGGTGGAGGGAGGGAGAGGGAGGGAGAGGCCAAGGATGAGATGGAGGGATGGAGTGGAGAGGTATATGAGAGACTGACGAGGAGAGTGCATGTGAGTGAGGTGGAGGGGGGAGAGGGAGGGGGAGGCCAAGGATGAGATGGAGGGATGGAGTGGAGAGGTATATGAGAGACTGACGAGGAGAGTGTATGTGAGTGAGGTGGAGGGGGGAAGAGGGAGGAGGAGGCCAAGGATGAGATGGAGGGATGGAGTGGAGAGGTATATGAGAGAGGGGGGTGTGAGCTGGGAGCAGGGCAGTGAAATGGCAGGGGACAGGGTGACATGGAGGCAGTTTGTTTGTGGCCACCCCTTACGGGATTAAGACGTCTGGCAATAGATAGATAGATAGACAGATAACAGAAGAACAGAGAGATAATTAAGATCAAATGAAGATCATTCAGCCATATATCAGGTCCCCGTTTATGCCAGCGTGTTCATCCACCCCACGCCACCATCACCTGTGTCTGTCTGTCTCTCCCCGGCACAGACACTCTTTGACCCCATGTTTATCTCGGTATACAATCTGTTCTACACATCGATGCCCGTCCTGGCCCTCGGCATCTTCGAGCAAGACGTCAACGATAAAAACTCCATCGCCTACCCCAAACTGTACACGCCAGGCCTCAAGAACGCGTTGTTTAATAAGAGAGAGTTTTTCCGATCTGCTGTGCATGGGTTCGTCACCTCCTGCGTCCTGTTCTTCATCCCCTTTGGTGAGTTCTCCTGTTCTTCATCGATTTGGTAAGTTCTGGGTGAGAGAGAGAGAGAGAGGGAGAGGGAGAAAGAGAGAGAGAGAGAGAGAGAGGGGGGGGGGAGAGAGCAGAGAGAGAGCTCCGTTTGGTAAGTTCTGGGTGAGCTAGAGAGAGAGAGAGGGAGAGAGAGAGAGAGAGAGAGAGAGAGAGGGAGGGAGGGAGAGAGAGAGAGAGAGAGAGAGAGGGAGAGAGAGAGAGAGAGAGAGAGAGAGAGAGGAAGAGAGAGGGTTGTATTCTTGTGGGTGTTATGTGGTGTGGGGGAGATGTGGAAGAGAGAGAGAGAGAGGGAGAGAGAGAAAGAGAGAGTGTCTGTGAGATGATGATGATGAGGAGGAGGAGGAAGTGTAGAGGAAAGAGGATATGTGATGGTGGTGGTGATGATGATGATGATGATGAACAACTTATGGTGGTAAGTGACTCATGGTTGTGTTTCACTGCAATTTTTTTGGATAAGGAAGCTCCCTAACACCTTCTCCTAAGCAATTTATCTTCCATATGACACCTTGCCATTTTGTTACATAAATCCTTCCAATATCGTCTAACACCTTTTCCCAAGTGATTTATTTTGTTTATTACACCTTACTGTCCTCTTCTGTGTTACATAAATCCTTTCAATATCACCTAACACCTTTTCACAAGTGATTTATTTTGTTTATTACACCTTACTGTCCTCCTCTGTGTTACATAAATCCTTCCAATATCGCCTAACACCTTTTCCTAAGTGATTTATTTTGTTTATTACACCTTACTGTCCTCTTCTGTGTTACATAAATCCTTCCAATATCACCTAACACCTTTTCCTAAGTGATTTATTTTGTTTATTACACCTTACTGTCCTCCTCTGTGTTACATAAATCCTTCCAATATCGCCTAACACCTTTTCCTAAGTGATTTATTTTGTTTGTTACACCTTACTGTCCTCTTCTGTGTTACATAAATCCTTCTAGTATCACCTAACACCTTTTCCTAAGTGATTTATTTTGTTTGTTACACCTTACTGTCCTCCTCTGTGTTACATAAATCCTTCCAATATCGCCTAACACCTTTTCCTAAGTGATTTATTTTGTTTATTACACCTTACTGTCCTCTTCTGTGTTACATAAATCCTTCCAGTATCACCTAACTTCTTTTCGTAAGTGATTTAGTTTGTTTATTACACCTTACTGTCCTCTTCTGTCTTACATAAATGCTTCCAATATTGCCTAACACCGTTTCCTAAGTGATTTATTTTGCTTATTACACCTTACTGTCCTCTTCTGTGTTACATAAATCCTTCCAATATCGCCATACTCTGCATAAATAACATACAAAAGGATATTAACCAGCCATATCCAAGAATAAATCACTAAGGAAGAGGTGTTAGGGAGCTTCCATAGCCAAGAATAATACCAGCACAATAATCTGTGTGTGTGTGTAAGTGTTGGCACATTTGTTCACCAGTAAATCAGTTCTTGTTCATAATTATAACAGTGTTGAGTGTTATTCGTGTTCAATCGTAACAGAGATGTGTATTCTGATGTAGGGCAAATATCTGTCTATCTATCTATCCATCTATCTATCCAGTAAACACAAATTTTGAATGTTTAGCACTTCAGTATAATTTTTACACCGCTAAGTAATATTAAGAGTCTATCTGTCTATCTATCTATAGCCCGACGCCCTAATCCCGCAAAGGGTGACCTCAGACAAAACGCCTCCAAGTCGCTCTGTCACCCACCATTTGACTACCCTCCCCCCAACTCACTCCCCCCTCCCTCATATACCTCTCAACTCCATCCCTCCACCTCATCCTCGGTCTACCTCTCCCTCTCCCTCCCTCCACCTCACCTACATACACCCTCTTAGTCAGTCTTTCATTCTCCATTCTCTCCACATGTCTAAACCACCTCAGTGTATTTCTCCTATTAAGAGTACTGTATGATATTGGGCAAAAATCTATTTATCTATCTATGTAGAGTATCTATCTGTTTTTGTATATGTCAGTTTATCTATCAGTCTGTCAATCTATCCAGCCATAATCCCATAAGGGGTGGGGGTTCGTCTTTGAGTTAGTTGTTTTAAGGGGAGGGGCACTAACCCTCCACCAACCCACTTGCATTTGCCATCATTTAACTCAATATTATCCCAGTGTAAATCTGTAGAATTTAATATTTCCCCTTTTTTCATAAGTATTTTCCTGATCTGTCTATCTATCTATCTATCTATTGCCAGACGCCTTAATCCTGTAAGGGGTGGACACAAACAAATCGCCTCCATGTCACCCTGTCCCCTGCCATTTCACTGCCCTGCTTCCAGCTCACACCCCCCTCTCTCATATACCTCTCCACTCCATCCCTCCATCTCATCCTTGGCCTCCCCCTCCCTCTCCCCCCTCCACCTCACTCACATACACTCTCCTCATCAGTCTCTCATATACCTCTCCACTCCATCCCTCCATCTCATCCTTGGCCTCCCCCTCCCTCTCCCCCATCCACCTCACTCACACACACTCTCCTCATCAGTCTCGCATATACCTCTCCACTCCATCCCTCCATCTCATCCTGGGCCTCCCCCTCCACCTCACTCACATACACTCTCCTCATCAGTCTCTCATATACCTCTCCACTCAGTCCCTCCATCTCATCCTTGGCCTCCCCCTCCAACTCACTCACATACACTCTCCTCATCAGTCTCTCATATACCTCTCCACCCCATCCCTCCATCTCATCCTCGGCCTCCCCCTCCCTGAACTGACGGTTAATGTGTCCCCCCAGGTGCGTACTACAATGGAATGGACCAGGAGGGACGGAGCATGGCGGACCAGCAAACGTTTGGTAGTGTCGTTGCTACCATACTTGTTATTGTTGTTACCATGCAGGTATGTACGCGTTCTGATGCGCACACGTATGTCTATCTGTATCTATCTATTGCCAGACGCCTCAATCCCGTTTGGGGTGGCCACAAACAAATCGCCTCCATGTCACCCTGTCCCCTGCCATTTCACTGCCCTGCTCCCAACTCACACCACCCCTCTCTCATATACCTCTCCACCCCATCCCTCCATCTCATCCTCAGCCTCCCCTTCCCTCTTCCCCCCTCCACCTCACTCACATACACTCTCCTCCTCAGTCTCTCACCCTCCATCCTCTCCACATGGCCAAACCACCTCAGTGTATGTAGTGTTTATAAAGGCAACCACATACATAAGCCGTGGTCACCTAATGGCGGCTCTCCACACTGCTTGATCTCTGGCAGCCTCCCTATTCAGTGCCTTATTCCTGAGGTCACACTCTGTCACCTCGTCCCAGGTCTTTTTCAGTCTGCCTCTCACAGTACTAGGAAATGTTTATTACTAGGAAATGTACGGTACTAGGAAATGTGTAGTACAGTACCCTCGTGTCCAGTACGCATTTGTCCAATACTGTTCTTGTCCAGTACGGTTGAAAAAAAAAAAATTTATTACTGTAATACGGATCTGTTGGGCTGGTACGGATTGGCCGTGCAAAGTGGGCCACATCCGAGGAGTTCTTGTCTAGTACTGACGTGCTGTGTCCAGTACCACTACCCACGCGTGTGTGGGAAGATGGTCAACACCAAAGAACGTTTGGCTAGTACTGCCACACCAGTCCAGTACACCCTAGTACTGCCACACCAGTCCAGTACACCCTAGTACTGCCACACCAGTCCAGTACACCTTCCTGGTGACTGGTGTCGTGCGCCAGTCACATTGCAGTGTTGCACTTCCCCCTGGTGACAAAGACCATGATGTCAGTGTGTGACTGTGAGGGATTTATGAGGCAGGTTGAGGCAGAGACGCCTCCTCAGGATCCTGAAGGCCCTCCAGGGGGTCAGCAGGACCTCCTACAGCCTGGGAAACCCCTCCCCCTTCCCCCCAAAGCCCTCCAGGGGGTCAGTAGCACCCCCTGCAGCCTGCAAACCCCTCCCCTTCCCCCCAAAGCCCTCCAGGGGGTGAGTAGCACCTCCTACAGCCTGGGAAACCCCTCCCTCTTCCCCTCCAAGCCCTCCAGGGGGTCAGTAGCACCTCCTACAGCTGGCAAACCCCTCCCCCTTCCCCCCCAAAGCCCATCACCATAAAGGCTGGTAAAATCTCAGTTGTGTCAAAATGTAGTTAAGGTGAATTTTGGGTGACTTTTTCAAGGCTTATCTGACACTGTTCATTTTTCCCATAAGTTGTTTGTCCAGCACTGGTACTGTACTGGGAAATGTATAGTACTAGGATATGTGTATTGTATTACTAGGAAATATATACTGCAGACAAACAGATAGACAGACAAATAGAGAAAGACAGGCAGAAACAGAGAAAGACAGCCAGCCAGATAGACAGACAGCCAGCCAGATAGATAGACAGATAGATATATAATTTCCGTTCTTGCCGTCCACAGATCTGCCTGGACACATCGTACTGGACCCTCTTCAACCACATCACCATCTGGGGCTCCCTCATCTTCTACCTGCTGCTACAGTACTTCTATAACTATGTGCTGCTGGGGGACTATGTGGGCGCCCTGGCCAAGGTGAGAGAGAGAGAGAGAGAGAGAGAGAGAGGGAGGGAGGGAGGGAGGGAGAGCAATATTTTTTCTGTCATACCTTGTCCTGTCTGTAAGTATGAGCTATGATAATGATGAATGATATTGAATAATAGTACTGTAATAATAATAATAATAATAGTAATAATAATAATAATAATAATAGTGGTAGTAGTAGTAGTAGTTGTAGTACCAACAGTAGTACTATCAATATTAATAATAATAATAGTAGTAGTAGTTGCAGCAGCAGCAGCAACAGTAGTAGTAGTAGTAGTAGTAGTAGTAACTAGTGGGTAATTAAGGCGCTCCAATCGGATTGAGCCGGTGCAGGTTTATATCCAAGGGATGGTTGGGGTTTATTGCTCACGTAATGCCACTCAGGGATGAGTGAGGCTGGTCACTCTCATCTTAAATGTCAGCACCAACTTGCCTAGCCCCGGCCTCCTACGCTCCTCATGGGGCAACACAGGATTGGAGGATGGATGGATGGACAATAGTAGTAGTAGTAGTAGTAATAATAATAATAATAATAATAATAATAATAATAACTCAATTTCCTGGCCATGGGAGAGCCAATGTTTTACTTCACGTCTCTCCTCACCATCGTCGTATTATTATTATTATTAGTAGTAGTAGTAGTAGTAATAATCTATCTATCTATCTATAGCCCGACGGCCTAATCCCGCAAAGGGTGGCCGCAGACAAAACGCCTCCAAGTCGCTCTGTCACCCACCATTTGACTACCCTCCCCCCAACTCACCCCCCCCTCCCTCATATACCTCTCAACTCCATCCCTCCACCTCATCCTCGGTCTACCCCTCCCTCTCCCTCCCTCCACCTCACCTACATACACCCTCTTAGTCAGTCTTTCATTCTCCATTCTCTTCACATGTCCAAACCACCTCAGTGTATTTCTCCTAATCTTCTCAACCACATCCACATCCACACCACAACGTTCCTTCACTTCTTCATTCGTCAACTTGTCCCTCCACGTCACTCCACATGCCCCTCTCAAGTAACTAGTAGTAGTAGTAATAATAATAATAATAATAACCATCTCTTCCTCAGGCCATGGGGGAGCCAATGTTTTACTTCACATCCCTCCTCACCATCGTCATCCTCATGCTGCCTGTCATGGCGTGGAGGTTTTACTGGGTCGACGTCCACCCCACACTCTCTGATAAAGTGCGTTTCAAGCAGCGCCAGGATGCGAAACTGGCCAGTCAACGCACAGAACGCACCATACCACGCACCCCATCGGCCAGAAGGTGGGGGGGAGGAGGGGGAGGGTTGTGTGTGTATGTGTGTGTGTGTGTGTTTAGGTGTGCAGGTGGGAAGGGTGTATGTGTGTGTGTGTGTCAGTCAGTGCACAGAACGCACCCTACCACGCACCCCATCGGCCAGAAGGTGGGGGGGAGGAGGGGGAGGGGTGTATGTGTGTGTGTATGTGTGCAGGTGGGAAGGGTGTATGTGTGTGTGTGGGTGTGTGCCAGTCAGTGCTCAGAACGCACCATTCCACGCACCCCAAATGTGTGTGTATGTGTGGGAGGGGTGTGTGTATGTGGAGGGGTGTGTGGATGTGGTTGTAATGTGTGTGTGTTGGGGGTTTGAGTGTGTGTGTGTGTGTGTGTGTTGGGGGTTTGAGTGTGTGTGTGTGTTGGGGGTTTGAGTGTGTGTGTGTGTGTGTGTGTGTGTTGGGGGTTTGAGTGTGTGTGTGTGTGTGTTGGGGGTTTGAGTGTGTGTGTGTGTGTGTGTGTGTTGGGGGTTTGAGTGTGTGTGTGTGTGTGTTGGGAGTTTGAGTGTGTGTGTGTGTGTGTGTGTGTGTGTGTGTGTGTTGGGGGTTTGAGTGTGTGTGTGTGTGTGTGTGTGTGTGTGTGTGTGTGTGTGTGTGCTCAAGTCCAGTATAAATCATAATCCTTCAGTTAACGCCGGGCTCTTTCCTCCCACCAGGTCACGACGGTCCATCAGGTCTGGCTATGCGTTCGCCCACCAGGAAGGATTCGGCCGTTTGATTACAAGCGGGAAGATCATGCGGCCGAGAAACCCACGCCAGCCCCCCATCTCAAACGGGCGCACGCCAAACCTCCGACACGAACACATGCGCTTACATCCAAACGCAGCGCCCGCTCCTTCAACGGTGGAGGTTTAGCGAGCCTGAACGAGCAGAGGGGTAGTTGGAGAGTGAACGAGTGGATGGTGAACGAGCAGAGGGGTAGTTAGATGGTAAACGAGTGGATGGTGTCGTTAGGCAAAGATTAACAACCACCTAATCACCTCAAATCATTCAGTATAGGCAAGAAGGGTGAGTGAAAATGTCCCTTAGTCTATATTTCAGGTCTAAACGAGGGAGGGGTAGTTACCGGCAAGGATGAACGAGCAGGGGGATAGTTACAGTCAAGATGAACAACTATCCAGCCAGGTCAACCCATTCGTGACCTCATTCAAGTAGTGAGGATGGAAAATCAGCCAATTGTCCATCAGATTGTTTACGGTTGATGTCCAAACGAGGGTGAACGAGCAAGGGGTAGTTAAGAGTTAAAGATAAACAAACGAGGGTGAACGAGCAAGGGGTAGTTAAGAGTTAAAGATAAACAAACGAGGGTGAACGAGCAAGGGGTAGTTAAGAGTTAAAGATAAACAAACGAGGGTAAACGAGCAAGGGGTAGTTAGAGGTAAAGATAAACAAACGAGGAGTAGTTGCTGAGGATGAAATGAGCAAGAAGTCGTTACAGTCAGGGGTGGACTGGCCAAAGATAAGCGAGTGAGGGGGAGTTATTACAGCCCTTGTGAGATGAATTAAGGCCCTTGTGAGACGAATTAAACCCTTGTGAGACGAGATAAGCCCCTCTGAGATGAGTTAAACCCTTTTGAGATGAGTTGAGCCCTTGTGAGATGAGGTAAGTCCTTTTGAGTCAAGTTAAGGCCCTTGTGAGATGAGTTAAAGCCCTTGTGAGACTAGATCAAGCCCTCGTGAGATGATATAAGCCCTTGTGAGACGAGATAAGGCCCTTGTGAGACGAGAGCAGGCCATCCACTGCATAAACTCCCTCTATGCATTCGTTCAGAGCTTATCAGGTAGCCGGTAAAAATAATTAACAATGCAGGTGCCTTGTTTAAGTGTTACCTCAAGATGGCGGACGGTTTTGGACGCATCGTGTAAAGCAACTTGTAAATATCATGAGAATTATGCAACGATATCCAAACGCAGACAGGTATATCGGTGAGAATATATCCAAAAAGAGCGTGTATTGAAAAAACTTGTAAATATATCAGAAATTATGCAAACATATTCAAACGCAGAGAAGTATAGCAGTGTGAGTGTATAAAAAAACAGAAAAGCAACATTGTTTGTCGGAGAAGCGTTTAGATATGCTGAGAATTATGCAAATATATTCAAACACAGACTAGCATATCAGCGTGCGTATATCAAAAAACATGGAGGATTGAACCAGTTATATTTGACAAGAAGTATTCAGTTTTATCAAGAATTTTGGGAATATAAGCAAGACAGAGGTATATCAGGGTCAGAATTACACACACATATTAAAAAACAGACTAATATATCAGGGTATATCCAGAAACATACAAATATATTTTATGAATGGTGGAGGGAAGAAGGAAGTGGAGAATTTTGGAAAGAAAGAATCGTAAACGTAGCGCTGTGGATATGGAGAGAAAATACAAATATACATATACTAAGAGTCACTGGAATTATAGATGAGGAAAAAGGAAGATATATGAAGCAAGATGGCAGTGTATGAAGACAAATGATGCAATGAAACGAGGAAATAGATGAATATGAAGGAAGATGGCAGTGTATGAAGACAAATGATGCAATGAAACGAGGAAATAGATGAATATGAAGGAAGATGGCAGGGTATGAAGACAAATGATGCAATGAAACGAGGAAATAGATGAGTATGAAGCAAGATGGCAGTGTATGAAGACAAATGATGCAAAGAAACAAGAAAACAGGTGAAGAATTGTGTCGAGAAAAACTCAGACACTTACATATATACCCAGAAAGATTTAAATATATCAGGGAACATTTGGATACAGTACACTCTCGATATAACGACATAATTGGCTCCAGGCGCTCGTTGTTAAAGTTGATAATTGGTTAAAGCCATACGCCATGCTGTTCAGTGATTTCCCCGGCATCGTGGCTTTTACCGAACAAAGATCGTTAAACGTAGAGCATCGTTTGGTTGTACACTCCCACACAGAGCCATACAGCTGTGTCTAAATGGCGCTTTTTCTCAATATATGCTCTGTTTGTGGCTCGTCTCACCATCGTGGTCACCTAGAGACTGATGCTGCATTGTGTGTGTGTGTGTGTGTGTGTGTGTGTATGTGTGTGTGTAGGGATGCCACGCTGGTCTGTGTTTGCTGTGCGTCCATTCTTTCACCGAACAAAGCTCGTTAAATGAACACATCGTTTGGCCATCTCAAGGTGGTCATTCCTTTGATTTCGTTTTTGAAGGCTCCAGTGCGTGCTTGCATGTGTCGGCCCTGGTCACCTAATGGCGGCTCTCCATGCTGCTTGATCTCTGGCAGCCTCCCTATTCAGTCCCTTATCCCTGAGGTCACACTCAGTGACCTCATTTGGTATATCGAGGGTGTACTGTATGTAAAAAAACATCGAAATATACCAACAAACGCACTGGATATTTAGGCCCTGAGTATGGGAGAATTAGGTGATTTTTCAAAAGATTTCACTGAGATACGTTTGACTCTAGGGTTACGGTTTTTGAAATTGAAAGAGAGGGTTCGTGTTTGTTTACGTTTGTGTTTTTTTATTTTCGTTTATTGTTTTGTGGTGGTGTGTGGGTGTTTGTTATATGATTGTGTAATGGAGTTTGTTTAATATTTGTTTACAAGATTGAGTTGATGGGTGTATGAAAGTTTCTTTCTCTCTCTCTCTCTCTCTCTCTCTTTCTCTCTCTCTCTCTCTCTCTCTCTCTCTCTCTCTCTCTCTCTCTCTCTCTCTCTCTCTCTCTCTCTCTCTCTCTCTCTCTCTCTTTCTGATAGTACAGTAGTAGGAGGAGAAGGAGTAGTAGTAGTAATAGTAGTAGTAATTATATCAGTGCCACCACATAAAGGTATTCTCTCTCTCTCTCTCTCTCTCATGTGTGACCAAGACTTTACAGATCACACACAATGATTTTCAAATAATTTTGCGTACGATTTAATATTCTTGTTTACGATGTTTTATAATCATACGTAAGATTTTTTCCTTAATAATGGGATGGAAGATTGTGTTTTATAGTTTTCCAAAAAAGAATGGGAGGCAATTTAATCCCTTGAAAGTAAAAAAATATATAGATATAGTGAGAAAGCAAGAACAACCGTTTTTTTGAGTTATCTCTGATTTGAATTTGAAAAAGATTTGAAAACCACAACAGAAAAGTATATGTGAATTTGAATTTTGGGAGAATTTAATGTGAACGCCAATTTTGAGCAGCTGTTGAACTTGTGAACACTGAGTATGAGATTTGAACACACTATTGGAAAGAACTATGAACAGTAACCCTGAGAGAATTATATATATGTGTGTGTGTGTGTACGTTTTTTAAATGTACACAGGAAAAAGAAGTATGTATACAGTATACTGTATGTGTGTGTGTACATTTTTAGAATACATACACAGGGAAAAGAAACTTACATGTGTACGGAACATTTATTAGAACACATACACAGGAAAAAGACGTACAGTATGTGTGTGTGTGTACATTTTTAGAACACACACACACGGGAAAAAGAAGCTTACATGTGCGTGGAACATTTTTTAGAACACGTACACGGGAAAAAGAAATTCACATGTGCGTGTATACATTTTCAGAAGACCTACACAGGGAAAAATACTAAAACCAGTCAGAAATAAAGTATATGTGTGTGTGTGTGTGTGTGAAGCCATTTTTTAGAACGACATGGGAACACGTGATTCTAAACCCAGGGTCGTTGGCGGTGCTTCTGGAGGCTTCGTATATAATTACCAGATTTTTCCGTCACTCAGAGATATTTTTGGAAATGCCATGGAACTCAAAATATCAAGGAAGAAAATATATGCATGTTTGTGAAGCCATTTTTTGAAGAACAACATAAGAACAGTTAAGAATAAATATTGAAAGAATCCTTGAAATGATAAGTGGAAAAGTCCTATACCATTATGTACTTATATAGAGGGTAATTATATAGGAAATTTTATATATTATTCTAGGGGACATAAAGGGTCTTAACGCCAATTCATCAGTGATTTATTCTGCCTTAGATCACCTTAATATTTTTGTGTGTGCTGTTTATCTGGGTACTGAGGTGTTCAGATTGATGATGATGATGATGAACTGCATGCATGAATATTTTAAGGTGGGCCTGGATGAACCACCGAGGGAGGGTTGTTAAGTAATCTCCCAAAGTTACACTAGAATATGATCCCTCGACGCCGTTTCCACAGTCACTTATTTTTTTTGAAGATGGCTGCCTTTATGTGGTGGTACTGATATGATAGGAGGAGGAGGAAGAGGAAGACGAGGAGGAGGAGGAAGAGAAAGACGAGGAGGAAGAGGAAGAGGAGGAGGAGGAGAAGGAAGAAGAGGAAGAGGAGGAGGAGGAGGAGGAGGAAAAGAGTTGTATCAGTGCCATCACATAAAAGCCTCTCTCTCTCTCTCTCTCTCTCTCTCTCACATTGACTCTGGAAGCGGCCGTCATATAGTGTGATTTTTAAATGATTTTCAAAAATTCAAAACCAACAAACACTGGTGCCAATATCTGTTTTGAAGGAGGGGATGTGTAGTGTATTAATTTATTTATTTTCAGATTTATTTTCGTAATTGCTTGTGGTTTTTGACGTTAATGGAGAAACATAGAGGAAATTTGTGAAAAGCGGGGGTGATGCATTTATATAGCCTATTTAGTCTGAGATAGCTTTCCAAATTGTATTGCTTGCATGCATTGATAATGGCGGCTCTCCATGCTGCTTGATCTCTGGCAGCCTCCCTGTTCATACATAAATAAATAGTATCATTTATAAAGGCTCCATCCTACTTGCATGCGTCGGTCTTGGTCACCTAATGGCGGCCCACCACGCTGCTTGATCTCTGGCAGCCTCCATCATGTTTTTTAAATGCTGCTGCTCCATGGGTAAAGAAATTTGTTGTGTGACCTCCATTAAGGTCGAATTTTTGAGTTAAAGGATAATAAATTTGGATTAGCAAGAAAAAATGATATTAAAGATATAGATGAAGTTGTAAGAATGATATATAGGAATTTTGGATCAATTTTGAAATCTCGAATGGAAAAATCAGATGTTGAATATTTTTGAGTTGATTTGAATGTGAAATTTGAGTGCCCCCCCCCCCTCTGGATTTGCCCTCAGCCGAATATGTAAACAAACGTGTTGCCTTGGCACCCGATTCTCACCAAGTGGATTGAGGTAGTGTAGTTGGTAGGGGATTATTATTATTATTATTATTATTATTATTATGATGATGATGATGATGATGATGATGATTATTGTTGTTATTATTTTTTTAACATGATATATGGTTGTAAAGAGAGCATCATCATTATCTAGATTCCCTGTCTCTGTCTGTCTGTCTGTCTGCTGTCTGTCTGTCTGTCTCTTTGTCTGTCTGTCTGTCTGTCTGTCTGTCTCTCTCTCTCTCTCTCTCTCTCTCTCTCTCTATGGTTGTAAAGAGAGCATCATCATTATCTAGATTCTCTGTCTGTCTGTCTGTCTCTCTCTCTCTCTCTCTCTCTCTCTCTCTCTCTCTCTCTCTCTCTCTCTCTCTCTCTATGGTTGTAAAGAGAGCATCATCATTATCTAGATTCTCTGTCTGTCTGTCTGTCTGTCTGTCTCTCTCTCTCTCTCTCTCTCTCTCTATATGGTTGTAAAGAGAGCATCATCATTATCTAGATTCTCTGTCTGTCTGTCTGTCTGTCTCTCTCTCCCTCTCCCTCTCTCTCTCTCTCTCTCCTACAAACAACACTCCTCATGTAATGTGCTTCGGGTGTACATTTTAGAAGTGTACTTATTAATATATATTTCTCAGGTTTGTACTCCCAAAAAATAATAATAAAAATAAATATATATATATATATCAACAGTAAGTCCTTGTTACAGAGTCAAAAATATATCGATAGCATTTTTTGAAATTTGAAAAAAACAGTTGTAAGTCAAGATTTGGTGTGATGATGTGGAGGAGGAGGATGGTGGTGGTGGTGGTGGTGATGATGATGATGATGATGATGAAGAGGAGGAGGAAGAGGAAGAGGAGGATGGTGGTGATGATGATGATGATGATGATGAGGAGGAGGAGGAGGAGGAGGATGGTGGTGGTGGTGGTGATGATGATGAGGAGGAGGAGGAGGAAGAGGAGGATGCTGGTGATGATGATGAGGAGGAGGAGGAGGAAGAGGAGGAGGAAGAGAAGGATGGTGATGATGATGATGATGATGAGGAGGAGGAGGAGGAGGAAGAGGAGGATGGTGGTGATGATGATGTTGATGATGGTGATGATGATGGTGATGATGATGTGATGATGATGGTGATGATGATGTGATGATGATGGTGATGATAACAATAGCAATGGTGATGATAGTAATAATAACGATGATGATGACTTGTAACGAGGACTGGCTGTGAGAGTCCAACAACCCAGATATGCAAAAAAATATATACTAACTAGAACACAAACTCTATATAATGATTAGCAGTTGTTTACACTCCATTTTCTATGACCCCAAAATTTAAACGAATGTATTTTGTATTTTGTCATATTTATTTTGGCTATTACATTGATTTTTTGGGGTAAGAGAGCTTCATATAGATTTTTTGGCCTATAGTCTGGTTTGGTAAGCTCCCTAACACCTTTTGCTATGAGATTTATTTTGCCTGTTACACCTGGGCTGGTTTGGAGCTGGGAATGAGTCTCCTTGGTTACCAGCAGAATTTTCTGGTTAATATATAGCCATTAACTGATCCCAAATGGATTAGGGATCTTTGCTATATATAAATAGGTAATTTAATTAATATAAATGAGCTGAACTTCCCCTCCCTGCTGTCCACCATTGTCCTTTTGGGGGATAGGGAGAGAGTTGAGAGATGTTGGTATACCCAGGCAGCTCCACCAACCAGTTATATCAGTGCCACCATGTGAAGGCACTCTCTAGCACCCAAGTTAAAATAAACATACCATAGGAAGCTCTCGCATCCCAGATTTCACCATCATTTGTCAGTTGTCATAGAAAATAAAAAGTAGAATTCAAAAGTGTTACCAGTAGGGGTTTAAAATTTTGAATACGTTTGTGTTTGGTGTCGGTTAATTTTTTGCGTTACCATGGCGACGTAAACAAACCCTGACCTCTTGGCTATGGTGTTGTGTTGTATATGTAAATTCTTGATGTCTCCAAACCTTTTTTTGATTTTGATTTAGACCATTTTTGAGTGAGGGGTTAGATATAGCCTTCAGTAACCATCATCCACTCACTTGATGTAGTGCTGCCTACTTCTTCCTTCACCTTTATCATTCTGTGTCTGTCCTCCTCTCTTCCTGTTTCTTACCATCATCCACTCACTTGATGTAGTGCTGCCTACTTCTTCCTTCACCTTTATCGTTCATTTCCTGTGTCTGTCCTCCTCTCTTCCTGTTTCTTACCATCATCCACTCACTTGATGTAGTGCTGCCTACTTCTTCCTTCACCTCTATCATTCTGTGTCTGTCCTCCTGTCTTCCTGTTTCTCACCATCATCCACTCACTTGATGTAGTGCTGCCTACTTCTTCCTTCACCTTTATCATTCTGTGTCTGTCCTCCTCTCTTCCTGTTTCTTACCATCATCCACTCACTTGATGTAGTACTGCTTACTTCTTTCTTTACCTCCGTCACTCTGTGTCTGTCCTCCTGTCTTCCTGTTTCTCACCATCATCCACTCACTTGATGTAGTGCTGCCTACTTCTTCCTTCACCTTTATCGTTCTTTTCCTGTGCCTGTCCTCCTCTCTTCCTATTTCTCCCATCTTTCCTGTCACTTTTTATTACTCATCTTTCCTTCTCAGGTGGCTTTACATTGAGTGACAGGCATGATGGTTTACAACGCTGGGTGGTAACCATATAACCAATTCATACATGTTCCCTCTGTGTCAACAAGTGGGTTGGCGGAGGGTTAGTGCCCCTCCCCGTAAAACAACTAAACTATGACTGTCCACCCCTTATGGGATTATGGCGTCTGGCGATAGATAGATAGATAGATAGATAGTTATGCATATATTGTGATGTTTACGTTTGTACTGGAACAAGATGCATTTAAATTTCAAAGTGCCAGATCTATTGTTATGAGGGGAAAATATTTGAGTTTATTTTAGAGATTGTCAAAAAAAAAAGACAGATTTAATGTGAATATTTTTGTGTCTGTGGGGAAATTATTGCTTTACTCTGTCCATATCAACTTGGCCCAAAAATCGCCCTCCTCGTCGGTTAAGGAAGCTCCCTAACACCTCTTCCCTAGTGGTTTATTTTTGGATATTGCTGGTTGATATCCATTTGTGCATTATTTTTCTGAGTATGGTGATATTAGAAGGATTTGTATAACATAGGATGGTAATAAGCCAAATAAATCACTTAGGAAAAGGTGTTAGGGAGGCCTCCAGGGGTGCGTGGCTGGTGTGGTTGGTTTCGTGCGGTATGCCGGAACACACGAACAATGCTAGTCACGAAGAAGTGCCGTGCAAAGATCTCTGGGAGCATGTGACTGAAGTGGGCAGTGTCTTGCAGATAATACACAGTGCCCCATGAAACACTACCAGAGTACTAGTCACGAAGAAGTGCTGTGGAAAGGATGTACAGCCATAGTACTGTATAGTGTTACGAAGATGTGCTGTGGGAAGGATGTAGAGCCGTAGTACTGTATCGTGCTAGTCATGAAGAAGTGCTGTGGGAAGGATGTACAGCCATAGTACTGTACAGTGTTACAAAGAAGTGCTGTGGGAAGGATGTAGAACCATATAGCGCTAGTCCCGAAGAAGTGCTATGGGAAGGACGTAGAGCCATAGCGTTGTCTCTGTGGGGAATAAGCAGCAAAAGGACAAGACTCTTTGCCAAGTTGGTGTGGACGGAGTATAGGAAGGCAAAGTTATATTTTTAAAAGCGATGTTTGTGATGGTAAGGGTGAATATGCATTACTATTGGCAGAGCTGTGTGTGTGTGTGTGGGGGGGTCGTTTGGTCGTTAAGAGAGCTAATTGGCAGTTTGGGGTCGTTAGGAGGGTCGTTGGAAGTGGTTTGGTAGCCCCTTAACACCTTTTCCTTAGTGATTTTTTCTGTACTCCTCATTGTCCTCATGTATGTGTGTCGTTTGGTCATTAAGTGCTAATTGGCGGTTTGGGGTCGTTAGGAGGGTCGTTGGAAGTGGTTTGGTAGCCCCTTAACGCCTTTTCCTTAGTGATTCATTCAGTACTCCTCATTGTCCTCATGTATGCGTGTGTCGTTTGGTCATTAAGTGCTAATTGGCAGTTTGGGGTCGTTAGGAGGGTCGTTGGAAGTGGTTTGGTAGACCCTTAACACCTCCTTAGTGATTTATTCTGTACTCATTGTCCTCATGTACGTGTGTGTCGTTTGGTTGTTAGCTAATTGGTTGTTAGGGGTTGTTAGAAGGATCGTTTGAAGTGGTTTTGTATATCCTTAACACCTTTTTCCTAGTGACTTATTTTGCATATGAGTGTATGTGAGTGAGGTGGAGAGGGGGACTGAGAGTGAGATGGAGGGATGGAGTGGAGAGGTACATGAGGGAGAGAGCGGTGTAAATTGGGGGGAGGGCGGTGAAATGGCTGGGGACAGGGTGATGTGGAGGTGATTTGTTTGTGGCCACCCCCTGTGGGATTAAGGCATCTGGTAATAGATAGAGAGAGAGAGAGGGAGAGAGAGAGAGGATGAGAGAGAGAGAGAGGGAGAGAGAGAGGGAGAGGGGGGGGGCCAAACTCCCTACACACACACAGCTCTGTCTTATAGCCCTTATACATAGAGTAACTAAAGACCAAAGTCAATTACCACACTGGAATTGTTAATAGTGTGGCTGATTTGAATTGGTCTTACGATGGGGCTGGAAAGTTCGTACGATGTTTCCTATTAATTATATCGATTTATGTCAAGAAATAAAGCAGTTAATTTTTTGTGTGTTGTTTATGTTGTTATGGTGCTGTGTGGGAGGGTGAGAGACTGACTAGGAGTGTGGGAGGATGAGAGACTGACTAGGAGTGTTTGTGAGTGAGGTGGAGGGTGAGAGACTGACTAGGAGTGTTTGTGAGTGAGGTGGAGGGTGAGAGACTGACTAGGAGTGTTTGTGAGTGAGGTGGAGGATGAGAGACTGACTAGGAGTGTTTGTGAGTGAGATAGAGGATAAGAGACTGACTAGGAGTGTTTGTGAGTGAGGTGGAGGGTGAGAGACTGACTAGGAGTGTTTGTGAGTGAGGTGGAGAGGATGAGAGACTGACTAGGAGTGTTTGTGAGTGAAGGAGGATAAGAGACTGACTAGGAGTGTTTGTGAGTGATGTGGAGGGTGAGACCAAGGATGGAGAGTGAGAGACTGACTAGGAGTGTATGTGAGAGTGGAGAGAATGGAGAATGAGAGACTGACTAGGAGTGTATGAGAGGTGGAGGGGGAGACCAAGGATGGAGAGACTGACTAGAAGAGTGTATGTGAGTGAGTGGAGAGGATGGGGAATGAGAGACTGACTAGAAGAGTGTATGTGAGAGGTGGAGGGGGAGACTGGGGATGAAATGGAGAATGAGAGACTGACTAGAAGAGTGTGAGTGAGGTGGAAGGGGAGACCGAGGATGAGATGGAGGTATGGGGTGGAGGGATGTATGGGATTCACAGCCATATAACCCATGCTTATAATTTACCTATCATCTAGGCTAAACTGAAATGAAAAAAAATGGATATAGGGAGGTGTTTTTTCTCCCTACCCGCATCGAATATTAATAATCCTTTGCATTTTATTTAATTCTTTTCATATCGATCCAGTGCGCATCAATAACATATATATAATGATGCGATACGTAAACTGAAATAAAAGCTCTCAATCAAGAAACATTTATTTATCTCTTATTGTTTTCAACATTAATGATTTAAAAGCTGTTGAAATATCCATAATTTAATCTGTATATCATTTGGCATTTAAAAATAATGGGCAATACGACAGGCTTTTGTCTGTGACGTCACGGCCAAGAATCATGGGAGCCGCTGACGAGGGGACGAAGGGTTGCAGGTGAGTGGATCTTGTTTCTTTATTTACGTTGTTATTCTCTTTATTATTATGTAAATATATTTCCTGTGGATGTGGTAATGTCCAGAGAAGGTATAGAGTACCGGAGTTTGTAGGTAAATGGTGTAATATTTAGCTGAGGAGAACAAGATGGTGTGTGGCCTTCGGAGGCTGCAAGGTACGCCGCTGGCCAGGACAGGTGATGGCGTCAATTTAAAATCAAATTATCCCATGCTACCATGACCTACTGGAAGACATTAATATTGTAGTTTTAAGCCGCGAGGATCAAAAAATTATCGTGGATGGTGATCTGTCTAAGGATTATTTGTAATTTTGCAGATTTCGGGAGGTGGAAATGAGCATCTTGACGGAGGGATCGGGAGCTGCCTTTAAACCAGGTAGGTGGATGGTGCCTTTTATATCACGTATTATTTCCTTCATCCAAATTAATGGAAGGTTTGAATGTGGTCAGATTTATGGGCAGGCATGTAGATTAATATGGCCGATCATAAATTAGATGAAGTATTGCAATTTCTGTGTATTTTGAAGGGGAAAAGTTGTTTACATTTGGATTTAAATTTCCCGGAAGCGGCCATTTAATGCAGGTGTCTGCCCATTTAAGTAATTTAAATTGCTTGCTATTTGTCATCCATATTTACTGGGAGGTTTACAGGTGATCATGCATTGGGGAAACCTTCATAGTTTATTATTTTGTGGTATATATGAGGATTTAACCAGGGAATTATGGGCTTTTTGAAATTGAAATGGCGTTAGATAAGGAGAGGTGCCCCGTATCCTGAAAATGACGCCAATAATATCGTCAGATATCCCAATAATCATTTTTTATTGGAAGACATGAAGGTGATGGAGTATATTGGGAAGCTTCAGAGATTTTTTTTGGCAATGGATAGTGGATGTGGCCTGTATTATTTTTTTTTATTTTTATTTTGAAAACTTGATAGGTGTTTGTATATGGAGGAATGAAGGTGGTTTCATTTTCAGGTATGCAATTATGGTTTTTGGTAAATGACCAAAATTTGCTCATTTCTTTGAGGATGAAACTTGGAATTATCAGACATATTTTGGGGTGATTCTTGAATTTTTAAATGGGTTTTTGAGAGACTGTTGTGCATTTAATACCAAGGCAGTTTCTTCCCCAATGATCGTAAACCCTAACCATTTAAGCAAGTATTTATCATTACCTTGGAAATTGACAGCACACTCCAGGCTCATTGCATTTTGTTGGAGGGGATTCTTGTATATATATTTTGTTTTTTGAGAGACTACTGTGCATTTAATACCATGGCAGTTTCTTCCCTAATAATCGTAAACCCTACCCATGCATTTGAGTATTATTGCCTTGGAAATTCACAGCACACTCCAGGTTCAGTGCATTTTTAGGAGGGGATTCTAGTATATATAAATAGATTTTTGAGAGATTACTATACATTTAATATGATGGCAGTTTCTTCCCTAATGATCGTAAATCCTAACCATGCATGTTGAGTACAGTATATACATTGGCCTTGGAATTGGAGGGGATTCTTGTATATATATTTTGGTTTTTGAGAGACTACCATGCATTTAATACCATGGCAGTTTCTTCCTTAATGATCGTAAACCCTACCCATGCATGTGAGTAAGTATTATTGCCTTGGAAATTCACAGCACACCCCAGGCTCAGCTCACGGTACCAATAGGCTTTCCACGGCTTACTTGAAATGATAATACTGTACTGTAGTGGTGGTACTATTTTTCTACTGTTTTTTCATGGCTTTTTGGAGTTATAAAAGCGTCGATACTGTTTTCTGCCCAGTATAAAAGCGTCAATACTGTTTTCTGTCCAATATAAAAACATCAATACTGTTTTCTGTCCAATATAAAAACATCAATACTGTTTTCTGTCCAATATAAAAACATCAATACTGTTTTCTGTCCAATATAAAAACATCAATACTGTTTTCTGTCCAATAATAAAGCATCAATACTGTTTTCTGCCCAATATTAAAGCATCGGTACTGTTTTATGACCAATATAAAGCATCAATACTGTTTTCTGTCCAATATTAAAGCATCAATACTGTTTTCTGTCCAATATTAAAGCATCGGTACTGTTTTATGACCAATATAAAGCATCAATACTGTTTTCTGTCCAATATTAAAGCATCAATACTGTTTTCTGCCCAATATTAAAGCATCAATACTGTTTTCTGTCCAATATAAAGCATCAATACTGTTTTCTGTCCAATATTAAAGCATCGGTACTGTTTTCTGTCCAATATTAAAGCAACAATACTGTTTTCTGTCCAATATACAAGCGTCAATACTGTTTTCTGTCCAATATTAAAGCATCAATACTGTTTTCTGTCCAATATACAAGCGTCAATACTGTTTTCTGTCCAATATACAAGCGTCAATACTGTTTTCTGTCCAATATACAAGCGTCAATACTGTTTTCTGTCCAATATTAAAGCATCAATACTGTTTTCTGTCCAATATTAAAGCATCAATACTGTTTTCTGTCCAATATAAAAACATCAATACTGTTTTCTGTCCAATATTAAAGCATCAATACTGTTTTCTGTCCAATATTAAAGCATCAATACTGTTTTCTGTCCAATATTAAAGCATCAATACTGTTTTCTGTCCAATATTAAAGCATCGGTACTGTTTTCTGTCCAATATTAAAGCATCGGTACTGTTTTCTGTCCAATATTAAAGCATCGGTACTGTTTTCTGTCCAATATTAAAGCATCGGTACTGTTTTCTGTCCAATATTAAAGCATCGGTACTGTTGTCTGTCCAATATTAAAGCATCGGTACTGTTTTCTGTCCAATATTAAAGCATCAATACTGTTTTCTGTCCAATATTAAAGCATCGGTACTGTTTTCTGTCCAATATTAAAGCATCGGTACTGTTTTCTGTCCAATATTAAAGCATCGGTACTGTTTTCTGTCCAATATTAAAGCATCAATACTGTTTTCTGTCCAATATACAAGCGTCAATACTGTTTTCTGTCCAATATACAAGCGTCAGTACCGTTTTATGCCCAGTATAAAAGCGTCAGTACCGTTTTCTGCCTGGCAACTCCCCGATTTTGGCTGCGCGTCCTCCTAACTTTGCTTCCTCCACCAGATTTGCCTTGGTTTTCTGAAAGACTGATTAGGAGAGTAAAATTAAGGATGATATGAGGAAGGGAAGGGTTGGAAACGTAGAGGAGGAGATGGGAAGAAAAATAACCAAGAAAGTGATTGAGAAAGACGAAAAAAGATTAAAAATGATATGATTTTACGTCAATCCATCCCCAGTCTTTCCATCCTTACCATAATCAGGCCTAACCACACCACACCACACCACACCACACCACACCACACAGCACACCACACCACACCACACCACCACATAGCACACCACACCACACAGCACACCACACCACACCACACCACACCACACCACACCACACCACACCACACCACACCACACCAACTCAACCACACCAAACTAAGTACAGTAAACCTTGGTCATTCTCTGCTTATATCACATGTACATCCGCGAGAAGCAAATGTTAGTGATATTGGAATACAGTAAACCTTCAATATAACAAACTACAGTAATTGGGGAGGAGGGGTGGGTCGTTATATCCGAAAGTTCGCAATATCCGATGGTCGTTAACCGAGCGATTACTGACCCAAGGTGGCTATATCTGTGGAGTGGTTCGGTCCTACGTGCACCACCACAACTTACTCTATGAAGTTTCACATGGAGAATTCAGTGGATGGAGGGTGAAAGACTGACGAAGAGAGTGTATGTGAGTGAGGTGGAGGGGGGAAGAGGGAGGGGGAGGCCGAGGATGAGATGGAGGGATGGAGTGGAGAGGTATATGAGAGACTGACGAAGAGAGTGTATGTGAGTGAGGTGGAGGGGGGAAGAGGGAGGGGGAGGCCAAGGATGAGATGGAGGGATGGAGTGGAGAGGTATATGAGAGAGGGGGGTGTGAGTTGGGAGCAGGGCAGTGAAATGGCGGGGGACAGGGCGACGTGGAGGCAATTTGTTTGTGGCCACCCTGTATGGGATTGAGGCGTCTGGCAATAGATAGATAGATAGATTATTATTATTTTTAGTCTGTTACACGATTCCGCTATCCGACGATGATGGATGGATGGACGGTCTGTGTCAAAGCCCACTAAAGCCCAAGCATTGTGTCTGGAATCATTTAGGGAACACAGCAACATTTAGAAACATAGAGAACACCGATCTAGCTTTTTTCACAGCCCAAATGTAGTTTCCTGAATCCTATGACGCATTGATAGTTTATTCCTGCCAATTCCTTATGATTTTATTACATTTACAAAGCATCATGTGTGTGTGTGTGTGCGTGTAATTTATCATGTATATATATTCTTACAGTGCCCATGTGTGTGTGTGTGTGTGTGTGTGTGTGTTTGTAATTTATCATGTATATATTTTTTTACAGTGCCCCTTTGTGTGTGTGTGTGTGTGTGTGTGTGTGTGTGTGTGTGTAATTTATCATGTATATATTTTTTTACAGTGCCCCTTTGTGTGTATGTGTGTGTGTGTGTGTGTGTGTGTGTGTGTGTTTGTAATTTATCATGTATATATTTTTTTACAGTGCCCCTTTGTGTGTGTGTGTGTGTGTGTGTGTGTGTGTGTGTGTGTGTGTGTGTGTTTGTAATTTATCATGTATATATTTTTTTACAGTGCCCCTTTGTGTGTGTGTGTGTGTGTGTGTGTGCGTGTGTGTGTGTGTGTGTGTAGTTTAACATTATATTCTTCTTTATTATTATTATTATTATTATTATTATTATTATTATTATTATTATTTTGTCCTGTAAAAAAGTTGCACAAAATTGCAGTGTTGATGTTGCGTCCAATTGATACCTCTTGCAGGAACCACACCATGAGGAGAGACTGGGTGAGGCAGTGTGGTGGCGTGCTTGAGAGTGTCAATCCCTACCACACCACAAGGACAGACTGGATGGGGACAGTGTGATGGATGTGGTGGTGTGGTGAGTACCTGGGCCAGCTGGTGTGGTACAGGTGGACCACAGATGGTTAACACAAACATCCATATCTTTAAACAGGCAGGCCTTTGGATTTAACATTGAATTTTTAGCCAATATTACCCTGATATGAGAGAGAGAGACTTCTGTGTACGTCAGCATCCATGAGTGTATACGCACATGTGTACACCCCACACTAACATACTCAGGTGTTTGTCATTCAGGTACACACACACACACACACACACACACACACACACACACACACACACACACACACACACACACACACACACACACACACAAGTATATTTCTATCTCTTGATCAGTACATAGTGACAAAAATCAATTACTCCGAAGAACACACAGTAAGAGAGAGAGTGATATCATTATATTTCACCCATTGTCAGTTTGGCCATGTGGAGAGGATGGAGGGTGAAAGACTGACGAGGAGAGTGTATGTGAGTGAGGTGGAGGGGGGAAGAGGGAGGGGGAGGCCAAGGATGAGATGGAGGGATGGGGTGAAGAGGTATATGAGAGACTGACGAAGAGAGTGTATGTGAGTGAGGCGGAGGGTGAGAGAGGGAGGGGGAGGCCGAGGATGAGATGGAGGGATGGGGTGGAGAGGTATATGAGAGAGAGGGGGGTGTGAGTTGGGAGCAGGGCAGTGAAATGGCAGGGGGACAGGGCGACTTGGAGGCGATTTGTTTGTGGCCACCCCAAACGGGATTGAGGCGTCTGGCAATAGATAGATAGATAGATAGACAGTTACCTTCAGACAGAACTGGGATTTGTAGTGTATTTTTTATTTTCCTAAGTACTGATACCTCCATGTGGCTCTTGTTAGATAAGCCTAGCCCTGGTTATCTGTCTATCTGTCAATCTATCAATATCTATATCTATCAGCCAGACGCCATAATCGGGTAAGGGGTGTGTGTGTGTGTGTTTGAGTTAGGTGTTTTATGTCTATCTATCTATCTATCTATCAGCCAGACGCCATAATCGGGTAAGGGGTGTGTGTGTGTGTTTGAGTTAGGTGTTTTATGTCTATCTATCTATCTATCTATTGCCAGACGCCATAATCGGGTAAGGGGTGGGGGTTTGTCTTTGAGTTAGTTGTTTTACGGGGAGGGGCACTAACCCTCCACCAACCCACTTGTTGACACGTAGGCAGCACGTATGGTTTGGTTATATGGTTACCACCCAGCGTTGTAAATGGTTTCTTGGCTTACAGGAAACCATTTGGCTTGTCACTCAATGTAAAGCCACCTGTAAAGGAAAGAAGAGTAACATTGACCCAGAACAACAATGAACACTGAAGCCAGGGAGGGTAAACTCTGGGATTAGGCCATGTGTAAGAGTAATATACATGTCAATTAATTCTTGGTTGATTTTACAGGCAAGTGTTTGAAGGAGACGTGTGGCGTTGGAGAGAAAGGAAGAGACTGACAGGGAGAGGAGACATGGAGGAGGGTAAGATTGATATGGTTTGGACATGTCAGGGAGGGTAAGGGTAAGACTGATATGGTTTGGACATGTCAGGGAGGGTAAGGGTGAGATTGATATGGTTTGGACATGTCAGGGAGGGTAAGGAGGAGACTGATATGGTTTGGACATGTCAGGGAGGGTAAGGTGAAGACTGATATGGTTTGGACATGTCAGGGAGGGTAAGGTGAAGACTGATATGGTTTGGACATGTCAGGGAGGGTTAGACTGATATAGACATGTCAGGGAGGGTAAGACTGATATGGTTTGGACATGTCAGGGAGGGTAAGACTGATATGGTTTGGACATGTCAGGGAGGGTAAGACTGATATGGTTTGGACATGTCAGGGAGGGTAAGACTGATATGGTTTGGACATGTCAGGGAGGGTAAGGGTAAGACTGATATGGTTTGGACATGTCAAGAAGCAGGAAGTAGGGGGAGGAAATGGGGACATGGAGGGTCAGCACCACACAGAGAGACATGCATCCTTGACCTCCCCCTCCACCCTCAAGGACGACTCCAAGCACGGCTCCAATCAACGACCTAGTGTTAATTTCTAGTATTAAGTTGCTGTTAATTTTGAGGGATAGATTGAAAGCAGAGGAGGACAGTAAGGTGGAATAAGCACAATAAATCACTTAGGAAAAAATGTTGAGAAGGATTTATATTACAAGAGAGGTCAGTAAGGTGTAATGATAAAATCACTTAGGAAAAGGTGTTGGGAAGGATTTATATAACAGAATAGGACAGTAAGGTGCAATAAGCAAAATAAATCACTTAGGAAAAGGTGTTGGGAAGGATTTATATAACAGAATAGGACAGTAAGGTGCAATAAGCAAAATAAATCACTTAGGAAAAGGTGTTGGGAAGGATTTATATAACACAGTAAGAGGGCTGAGAGTGGAAAATATAGTTACTTCTGGGTGATGGAGTGGAGAGGTATATGAGAGACTGACGAGGAGAGTGTATGTGAGTGAGGTGGTGGGGGAGAGGGAGGGGGAGGCCAAGGATAAGAGGGGGGGGGATGGAGTGGAGAGGTATATGAGAGAGGGGGGTGTGAGCTGGGGGCAGGGCAGTGAAATGGCAGGGGACAGAGTGACATGGAGGCAATTTGTTTGTGGTCACCCCTTACGGGATTAAGGCGTCTGGCAGTAGATAGATAGATAGATACTCTCGCTTGTATAAGTTTTTCTCATCTTTAGAAGGTCTTTTGAACTGAAGGCATAGTGATGGGGTAAGAAAGCTCCCTAACACCTCTTCAATAGTGGTTTATTTTTGGACTTGGCTGGTTTACATCCTTGTGTATGTTAAGCCGTACCGTGCCAGTGACGTTAAGTGGAAAGTAATGTTGTATCTTGCTGACTTCAGACATTTCTCCGCTGAGCTTATAACAGTTATTTAGGGAACACGGGAGGCCACTGAATCTCCACAGCCTCAGTCAATCTACTGTGTCTAACCTCGAAGATTTCACAGGGGTGGCACCTACCTGACTCGATTCAACCTACTCTCTGGCATTTGTGATTACGTTTATGTGTGACAGGGATTATATATTGACGTATTAAGCCAATTTACCCACAAAAGTAAGCCAAAACCAATTCACCAGCTCACAGTCGCTCTGCTTTCAGTAACCTCAAATATTTCAGAGGTCGAATGGCACCAACCTGACTCGATTCTGGCTTTGATGATTATTTTTATTACTGCCAGGGGTCTTACGTTGATGTATTAAGCCCATTTTTCACAGGCTCACAGTCGCTCTGCTCTGTCAGTAGCCTCGAAGATTTCAGAGGTCGAATGGCACCAACCTGACTCGATTCTGGCTCTAGTAGTTACTTTTATTACTGCCAAGGATCTTATGTTGATGTATTAAGCCAATTTACCCACAAACATAATCCAAAACCAATTCACAAGTTCACAGTCGCTCTGCTTTCAGTAACCCCGAAGATTTCACAAGTCACGTGGCACCAACCTGACTCAATTCAACCCACTGCCTGGCTTTGGTGGTTGCTTTGATGTGTGCCAGGGATCTTACGTTGATGTGTTAACCCCATTTCATTCATTCATTCATTGCCAGACGCCATGTATCCCAAACGGGGTGGCCAAGGGCTCAGAGTTAATTGTTTTACAGGGAGGGGCACTAATCCTCCACCAACCCCACTTGACACGTAGGGAGAAATTAACCCCATTTACCCACCAAAAAATAAATAAATTAATACATCGACCAGCAATAGGAGGATAGGGCTGGTTAATGTCTGTCTGTGTGTTATTTATGCAGAGTATGGTGATATTGGAAGGATTTATGTAACACAGAACAGTAAGGTGTAATAAGCAAGATTAATCACTCAGGGAAAGGTGTTAGGGTGTTTAAATGATGAGCAAACAGGCTATCTAACCATTCCCTTCAGTTAAATAAATCACTCAGGAAAAGGTGTTAGGGAGTTTAAATGATGAGAAAACAGGCTATCTAACCTCTTCAGTTAAATAAATCACTTAGGAAAAAGTGTTAGGGAGCTTAAATATGATAAAACACGCTATCTAACCCCTCCAGTTAAATAAATCACTTAGGAAAAGGTGTTAGGGAGCTTAAATATGATAAAACAGGCAAGCTAACCCCTCCAGTTAAATAAATCACTCAGGAAAAGGTGTTAGGGAGCTTCAATGAGGATAAAACAGGCTATCTAACCCCTCCAGTTAAATAAATCACTCAGGAAAAGGTGTTAGGGAGCTTAAATATGATAAAACAGTCTCTTGTCAGCTGAATAATCGGGACGTGACAAGTTTTATATAAGACAGTCCCTGAGTTCACCGCCCTAAGGTGCATAGGTATCCATGGTGTATACCCTCAATGCTCCCTTCACTTTAACTTGGCCCAAAACTGCCATCTCTCCAGCTTGAATGCTGAGATAGGTTAACATTTATGCTGCTAGTCATGAAGAAGTGCTGTGGCAAGGATGTAGAGCCATAGCATTGTCTTTTAACTCTTTAATATGCTGCTAGTCATGAAGAAGTGCTGTGGCAAGGATGTAGAGCCTTAGTATTGCCTTTTTGACAGTACGATATGCTGCTAGTCACAAAGAAGTGCTGTGGCAAGGATGTAGAGCCATAGCATTGTCTTTTTCTGCCACTGAGCTACATGAAATAAGCTACAAAGGGTGAAATCTGGGCCAAGTTAAGGTGAAAGGAGTATAGATGTATAGAATGTTATATCATATCCACTAAGTCCTGTTAACCAAGGAAAATCATCTATCTATCTATCTATTGCCAGACGCCATAATCGGGTAAGGGGTGTGTGTGTGTGTTTGAGTTAGGTGTTTTATGTCTATCTATCTATCTATCTATTGCCAGACGCCATAATCGGGTAAGGGGTGGGGGTTTGTCTTTGAGTTAGTTGTTTTACAGGGAGGGGCACTAACCCTCCACCAACCCACTTGTTGACACGTAGGCAGCACGTATGGTTTGGTTATATGGTTACCACCCAGCGTTGTAAATGGTTTCCTGGCTTACAGGAAACCATTTGGCTTGTCACTCAATGTAAAGCCACCTGTAAAGGAAAGAAAAGCAATAAGAAGTGACAGGAAAGATGGGAGAAATAGGAAGAGAGGAGGACAGGCACAGAAAAAGAATGATAAAGGCTAAGGAAGAAGTAGGCAGCACTACATCAAGTGAGTGGATGATGGTAAGAAATAGGAAGAGAGGAGGACAGGCACAGAAAAAGAATGATAAAGGCTAAGGAAGAAGTAGGCAGCACTACATCAAGTGAGTGGATGATGGTGAGAAATAGGAAGAGAGGAGGACAGGCACAGAAAAAGAATGATAAAGGCTAAGGAAGAAGTAGGCAGCACTACATCAAGTGAGTGGATGATGGTGAGAAATAGGAAGAGAGGAGGACAGGCACAGAAAAAGAATGATAAAGGCTAAGGAAGAAGTAGGCAGCACTACATCAAGTGAGTGGATGATGGGTCGGCACCACCTACCACCAAAGTATCTTAGTATCGTCATCTGTTTCAAAAATTTATAATGTGTTTTGTAGATCCAGTAAAAAAAAAAATTACCATTGTATTTTTGTAATGTCAATAAAACAATCCTTTAATTTTGGGGTAAGTTTTATTGGGTCCAAAGTTATATTTTGTATTAGTGTAGTTTGACTCTTATGTATGTTACTCTGGTGATGTATTGTAGCTGTTGCATTTATTATAACTGTTACACTTATATATAACTGTTACACTTATATATAACTGTTACACTTATATATAACTGTTACACTTATATATAACTGTTACACTTATATATAACTGTTACACTTATATATAACTGTTACACTTATATATAACTGTTACACTTATATATAACTGTTACACTTATATATAACTGTTACACTTATATATAACTGTTACACTTATATATAACTGTTACACTTATATATAACTTACACTTATATATAACTGTTACACTTATATATAACTGTTACACTTATATATAACTGTTACACTTATATATAACTGTTACACTTATATATAACTGTTACACTTGTATATAACTGTTACACTTGTATATAACTGTTACACTTGTATATAACTGTTACACTTAAATATAACTGTTACACTTATATATAACTGTTACACTTATATATAACTGTTACACTTATATATAACTGTTACACTTATATATAACTGTTACACTTATATATAACTGTTACACTTATATATAACTGTTACACTTATATATAACTGTTACACTTATATATAACTGTTACACTTATATATAACTGTTACACTTATATATAACTGTTACACTTATATATAACTGTTACACTTATATATAACTGTTACACTTATATATAACTGTTACACTTATAATGTTACACTTAATTATAACTTATACTTAATTATATTGCATTACTGACTTGGATATGTTGTTTAAGACTCTTGTAATCTTCCTGCCTCTCTTACTCAGTTCCCTCTTATGTCTTGTGCCTCCCTTCTCCTCTCTTAAGTCTCTCCTACTGTGCTTCCTCCCTTAAATCTTTCGTACTCTCTCTCTCCTCCTTCGTAAATTCATATTGTAGCTGTTGCATTTATTATAACTGTTAAACTTAATTATTTATATTCCAGCATCGTCTTCTTTTACTCAGTTCCCTCTTATGTCTCGTGCATCCCTTCCCTTCTCTTTAAGTCTTTCATACTGTCTCCCCGCTCTCTCGTACTCTTTTACTTACGTTCCTTCTTCTTCTATGGTCTCGTCTCTGCTTCCTCTCTTCTCATCTCATCCCTGCGTTGCTCTCTCCTCTTCGTCTTTTTCTCTCTCTCATCTCCGTTCTCCTTCCGATCTTTCACTCATATCTTTTTCTACTGCTGTCCCCTACTCAGGTCCCTCTTATATCTTGTGATTCCCTTCTTTTCTCTTACGTCTTTCGTACTGTGCTTCCTCTCTCCTAAATCTTACGTACTCTCTCTTTCCTCTCCTAAATCTTTCGTACTGTCTCCTCTCTCCTAAATCTTTCCTACTGCCTCCTCTCTCGTACTCTTCTGTTACGTTCCTTCTTCTATGGTCTCGTCTCTGCTTCCTCTCTCTGTCCTCTCGTCTCGACTCTGCGTTGCTCTCTCCTCTTCTTTCTCTCTGTCCTCTTTCATCTCACATCTCTTCCGATCTTTCACTTGTGTCTTTTTCTACTACTGTCCCCTACTCAGTTCCCTCTTATACCTTCTGCATCCCTTCTCGTAAGTCTTTCGTACTGTCTCCCCGCTCTCTCGTACTCCTCCACTTATGTTCCTTCTTCTTCTATGGTCTCGTCTTTGCCTCCTCTCTTCTTGTCTCGTCTCTACGTTGCTCTCTCCTCTTCGTCTTTTTCTCTCTGTCCTCTTTCATCTCAGTTCTCTTCTTCCAATCTTTCACCTGTGTCTTTTTCCACTACTGTCCCCTACTCAGTTCCTTCTTGTCTTGTACTTCATCACTAAGACTTCTTCTCCCCTCACCTCTAAGTCCTTCCCTCTGTTCTCTTCTCAGATCTCCAAATAGTTCCATCATCTCTCTATCTTCACAGTCCTTCTCTTAAATATCCTTCATCTTAATCTTCTGTATCTCTCGCCTTTGTCTTTTACTCTCTCGTTTGTCTGTCTTTCTCGCCTTCGTCTTTTTCTCTCTCGCCTTCGTCTTTTTCTCTTTCTCGCCTTCGTCTTTTTCTCTTTCTCGCCTTCGTGTTTCTCTCTCTTGCCTTCGTCTTTCTCTCTCTCGCCTTCGTCCTTTTCTCTCTCTCGCCTTCGTCTTTTTCTCTCTCTCGCCTTTGTCTTTTTCTCTCTCTCGCCTTCGTCTTTTTCTCTCTCTCGCCTTTGTCTTTTTCTCTCTCTCGCCTTCGTCTTTTTCTCTTCCTCTCTCTCACCTTCGTCTTTCTCTCTCTGTCCTCTCTTTCTCTTATATATCGTTCCTCTTCGTCTTTTTCTCTTTCTCTTATATATCTTTCCTCTTCGTCTTTCTCTCTGTCCTCTCTTTCTCTTATATATCTTTCCTCTTCGTCTTTCTCTCTGTCCTCTCTTTCTCTTATATATCTTTCCTCTTCTCTCTTTCTCTTATATATCTTTGCTCTTCGTCTTTCTCTGTGTCCTCTCTGTTTCTCTTATATATCTTTGCTCTTCGTCTTCCTTTACTATCCTTTTCTATGTCTAGTCCTTCCCTCTACCCAGTCTATCTTTACTACTAAGTATTGGTTCAGTAAAATACAGAAGTACATTTTTGTTCTTTATTGTACAAAATGTGCTCAAAGTACAGTACATTGGAGTAACATACATAAGAGATTACAATTCAAATAATATATATTTACCTGAAGAGTCTCCACTGAAGAAGAGGATCCTGAAAAAAAGGTGGAGTTAGAAGTAGGGAGGAGAGAAGGTAAGGAAGGGGAACCATCCACTCGTGTAGTGTAGTGTTGGTGTCCCGACCACGGCCCTAACACTTGGGGTGATGGTAGTATGATGGTGTGGGTGGGGGGGGGAAGTATGGTGCCTATAGTGTGTGACTATAGGCACCATACACACCCACCACCACCACACCACCACCACCACCCCAAGTGTTAGATTCCCAGACAAGGTTTGTTTACATCGGGGATATAAACTCCGCGAGTCCCTTTAACTCTTGCAATCCCGGTGATGCCCTTTTAAGTTTAGTCATAGTGCCAGAAGGCAATTGTATTCAACTTATGCAAAGTCTCTGCTATTGCAGGAGTTCAGTGAGGCTGTGCCTAACCCCTACACTTCCAGAAGTCTATATAATCATGAGATGGCATGAAAAAAAAAAAATCCCTGCTCTGTGAGTTAAACTAGTGAAGACTGAAGGTATTAACATGTGTAGGAGAGACACTGGATAAAGCCTGATTGGAGATATAGTATATTGAACTGGAAGGACTGCATACCTTACATCCTTCATTAGCCATTGCTGCTACCTTTAAATAAGAATTATCATACTGAAGGTAATTACTAGCAGCCTTCATTAACATATTACTGTACTGTAATTAGGAGAGAGGTTTCATAAGTTGATTGGAAGTCAGGAGACAGCAGGAATATACCATTACTGTTGAGGGGGATGAATTTGTGTGTAGGCTATGATATAGGAAGCATATCTCAGAATATGGATGTACAAGGTTAATCATATCTTGTATAGTACTTACACTTTCAGATTTGATAGCTTTTCCTTTTGTAATCTTTACTGAATGATGCAATCAGTTCATGATTACACATTATATAATCTCAGACTTCATCTGTGTCATTGTAGTTGGCTCACCTTGACAAATTTTAGTCCTTCTGCTGCATAGTTCCTGTATCTAAGTGGCAGAATAAGACAGTATTATGGTTTGGCATCCTCCCCATAGATCTTCATTGTGATTTGCATGATAATCTAGTCTTTATCTCTAGAAACAGCTCAGCATTCAAGGTGGAGAGATGCCAGGTTTTTGTCAGTTTAGGGTGGACATGTAGTCTATATGGTTTGTCTTTATTGTTTTATGTATTCATTATTATTATTATTTTTTACTGTGGATCAAATTTAGCGATTCATCTCTTCCGTTTATAAATCGGTACAACAGATAGGCTTTCATTCTCAGAGTATGACCACTGAGTACTGTACTGTCTTCCTGTGCAGTGTATATTTTGTCATTTGTACTCTCATTATAAGTTTCATTAAAGAATTTGTATCATATGATTAGTTTCTGTGTCACTCAGTGTGTTAAGTTTATGTAATATATGGTTAATCGTTTAAGTCCTGCCGTTGGATAGCAGGCTAAGTTGCAGTTTTTACTTTCTCCCTTTATATAAGTAGCAACTGCTCTATATTCTTTCCATAGCACTTGTTCATGATTAGCATTAAACTGCAGGCTTAGGTATTCCAAGTAGCTCAGGAAATTTCGAAATATCTCCTCCTAAAGCGACATTAATAGGTACATGACAATTTAGTTTAGTCTGTGCATGATAGTTCAATTTCCCATTTTTTGTAACATGTAAACAAATAAAATACAGTAGGAGTTTTAGCCGCTAACCTTACGGGGCCGCGGTAGCATGGTCAGCATGGTGCTGGCCTGTTGATCAGGAGGACCCGGGTTCAAATCCCGGTGTAATAGAGGTTTCTTTAAAATGTGGCTGAGGGAAGTTTGCGTAGCAGGCTTTCCTTAAAACCACAAGCCCCATACTTACACTTCAGCTCACACACACCAAGACACTCACACACTACTACATACATACACACATCAAGACACACACACTACTACATACATACTCACATCAAGACATACACACACCAAGACACACACACACTACTACATACACACATCAAGACACACATACAAGACACGTACATAGCCACAGCCACCTTCACACAGTAGACACACACACTCCTACATACATACACACATGGACACACACAGTACTACACACACCAAGACACGTACATAGCCACAGCCACCTTCACACAGTAGACACACCACACACACAGACACGTACATAGCCAAAGCCACCTTCACACACACACACACACAGAGGGTGGGACAGACACACCACAGGCAGACAGAGAGTGACATATACAAAACACAGGGAGTGAGAGAGGAGGGGGGTTTTATTAAAAAGTCCAATTTTGGTATACCTCCTGTGGCAAAATTGATATAGCCCCCCCTTTAATATTTTTTGGATATTTTCATTTAGTGCCCCCCAGGCCCCAGACCCACTCGGCTGAACCAAATTGTCTGGCGTCAGCTGGAACATGATATACCAGAGTTATGCCGGTCATGCGGGGGTTAATGGTGACAGTGTAGTAACTGTCAGGCTCCTATGACTCACTCAGCCGAACAAAATCGTCTGTCAGCTGGAATGGAATACTAGAGTTGTCCCAAGCACCAGAGGGTTAAGAACCTTAACCCTCTGGTGCTTGGGACAACTCTAGTACCCCATTTCAGCTGACTCAGACGATTTTATTCGACTGAGTGAGTCATAGGAGCCTGACAGTGTCAATACCGTCACCATTAACCCCCTCACGACCGACATAACTCTAGCATCATGTTCCAGCTGACGCCAGACAATTTGGTTCAGCCGAGAGAGGATCCTAGGATCCTGAGAGACACTATAACATCACAAACAAAATACAAAATGCCTTCCCTCCATCTTGAACGTACTATAATTCATTTACATTATGTAAGCTCGTATTTTCGTATTTTTGCAGCTTATTTCATGTATCTTAGTTAAAAGAAAAAAATACTACGAGCCGGTGAATAAAACCAACACTTGTAGACGAAGAATATAATTACCAAACAGTTTCGGTGGACACTGCCACCATCTTCAGTGGTCAAGATAGTGAGAGGGAGTGACATACTGACACTACAAGAGTTCCTTTTTATGCCTGTGTGTGTGTGGAAGGGTGGGGTAAAGGTGAGGTGGGGTGGGGTAAAGGTGAGGTGGGGTGGGGTAGATTGTAAGCGGGGATTAACCCAAGGGGGATTTTGAGGGGGACATTACCGGACAGGTCAGGTGTAATTCCTCCTCATCACAAACCATCTCAGTCTACCCCTCCTCATCACAAACCATCTCAGTCTACCCCTCCTCATCACAAACCATCTCAGTCTACCCCTCCTCATCACAAACCATCTCAGTCTACCCCTCCTCATCACAAACCATCTCAGTCTACCCCTCCTCATCACAAACCATCTCAGTCTACCCCTCCTCATCACAAACCATCTCAGTCTACCCCTCCTCATCACAAACCATCTCAGTCTACCCCTCCTCATCACAAACCATCTCAGTCTACCCCTCCTCATCACAAACCATCTCAGTCTACCCCTCCTCATCACAAACCATCTCAATCTACCCCTCCTCATCACAAACCATCTCAGTCTACCCCTCCTCATCACAAACCATCTCAGTCTACCCCTCCTCATCACAAACCATCTCAGTCTACCCCTCCTCATCACAAACCATCTCAATCTACCCCTCCTCATCACAAACCATCTCAGTCTACCCCTCCTCATCACAAACCATTTCAGTCTACCCCTCCTCATCACAAACCATCTCAGTCTACCCCTCCTCATCACAAACCATCTCAATCTACCCCTCCTCATCACAAACCATCTCAGTCTACCCCTCCTCATCACAAACCATCTCAGTCTACCCCTCCTCATCACAAACCATCTCAGTCTACCCCTCCTCATCACAGACCATCTCAGTCTACCCCTCCTCATCACAGACCATCTCAGTCTACCCCTCCTCATCACAGACCATCTCAGTCTACCCCTCCTCATCACAGACCATCTCAGTCTACCCCTCCTCATCACAAACCATCTCAGTCTACCCCTCCTCATCACAAACCATCTCAGTCTACCCCTCCTCATCACAAACCATCTCAGTCTACCCCTCCTCATCACAAACCATCTCAGTCTACCCCTCCTCATCACAAACCATCTCAGTCTACCCCTCCTCATCACAAACCATCTCAATCCACCCCTCCTCATCACAAACCATCTCAGTCTACCCCTCCTCATCACAAACCATTTCAGTCTACCCCTCCTCATCACAAACCATCTCAGTCTACCCCTCCTCATCACAAACCATCTCAGTCTACCCCTCCTCGTCACAAACCATCTCAGTCTACCCCTCCTCATCACAAACCATCTCAGTCTACCCCTCCTCATCACAAATAACCATTTCAATCTACCCCTCCTCATCACAAACCATCTCAGTCTACCCCTCCTCATCACAAACCATCTCAGTCTACCCCTCCTCATCACAAACCATCTCAGTCTACCCCTCCTCATCACAAACCATCTCAGTCTACCCCTCCTCATCACAAATAACCATTTCAATCTACCCCTCCTCATCACAAACCATCTCAGTCTACCCCTCCTCATTACAAACCATCTCAGTCTACCCCTCCTCATCACAAACCATCTCAGTCTACCCCTCCTCATCACAAAACATCTCAGTCTACCCCTCATCATCACAAAACATCTCAGTCTACCCCTCCTCATCACAACACCAATACACTCCAGTCCCATCCTTCCTCCCAAACCATCTCAGTCTACCCCTCCTCATCACAAACCATCTCAGTCTACCCCTCCTCATCACAAAACATCTCAGTCTACCCCTCCTCATCACAAAACATCTCAGTCTACCCCTCATCATCACAAAACATCTCAGTCTACCCCTCCTCATCACAACACCAATACACTCCAGTCCCATCCTTCCTCCCAAACCATCTCAGTCTACCCCTCATCATCACAAAACATCTCAGTCTACCCCTCCTCATCACAAAACATCTCAGTCTACCCCTCCTCATCACAAAACATCTCAGTCTACCCCTCATCATCACAAAACATCTCAGTCTACCCCTCATCATCACAACACCAATACACTCCAGTCCCATCCTTCCTCCCAAACCATCTCAGTCTACCCCTCCTCATCACAAACCATCTCAGTCTACCCCTCCTCATCACAAAACATCTCAGTCTACCCCTCATCATCACAAAACATCTCAGTCTACCCCTCCTCATCACAAACCATCTCAGTCTACCCCTCCTCATCACAAAACATCTCAGTCTACCCCTCATCATCACAAAACATCTCAGTCTACCCCTCCTCATCACAAAACATCTCAGTCTACCCCTCCTCATCACAAACCATCTCAGTCTACCCCTCCTCATCACAAAACATCTCAGTCTACCCCTCCTCATCACAAACCATCTCAGTCTACCCCTCCTCATCACAAACCATCTCAGTCTACCCCTCCTCATCACAAACCATCTTAGTCTACCCCTCCTCATCACAAACCATCTCAGTCTACCCCTCCTCATCACAAACCATCTCAGTCTACCCCTCCTCATCACAAAACATCTCAGTCTACCCCTCATCATCACAAAACATCTCAGTCTACCCCTCATCATCACAAAACATCTCAGTCTACCCCTCCTCATCACAAACCATCTCAGTCTACCCCTCCTCATCACAAACCATCTCAGTCTACCCCTCCTCATCACAAACCATCTCAGTCTACCCCTCCTCATCACAAACCATCTCAGTCTACCCCTCCTCATCACAAACCATCTCAGTCTACCCCTCCTCATCACAAACCATCTCAGTCTACCCCTCCTCATCACAAACCATCTCAGTCTACCCCTCCTCATCACAAACCATCTCAGTCTACCCCTCCTCATCACAACACCAATACACTCCAGTCCCATCCTTCCTCCCAAACCATCTCAGTCTACCCCTCCTCATCACAACACCAATACACTCCAGTCCCATCCTTCCTCTCAACTCTTCCATCAAAATACTCTACAGATATGATGACGATGATAATAATAATAATAATAATAATAATAATAATTAATAATAATGATAATAATAATAATAATAATAATGAAAAAGGTCAATCATCTCACCTGCATGGTACTCCAATGGGCAATTTTCAAAACAGAAATAAACTGAGCACACTTTATACAACAGGTTTTGAAAAATAGCAGACTGAGTCAATGTACATGACTACAGATTATGGCGTCTGGCAATAGATAGATAGATAGATAGATAGATGGAGCAAAGTTATAGAGATATTTATATAGATTCATTGATATATATGGCTGGGTGGGTGAGCCAGGCCAAGACATTTATAAAGCATGGTTTGTGGGGAAATTATCAGCCTTGGGTTCTTCCTTCCTTCAAAATTAAAAAAGATGGCTATGTAAGTGAGCAATATCAAGAAATTTAAAAGGATGGTTTATGGTGAAATTCTCGGCCTTGGGTTCTTCTTCCTTTCAAAATAAAACTAAAAGACTACTGATTTATACAGCAAAATTAATGGCCGGTATTTTAGTTCTATGGGTTAAATTTTCAAATATATATTAGTGATTTATTGTGTGTTTTTTTTTTTCCTGTATTGATGGTTTATGGTGAAATTCTCAGCCTTGGGTTCTTCCTTTCAAAATAAAACTAAAAGACTAATGATTTATACAGCAAAATTAATGGCCGGTATTTTAGTTCTATGGGTTAAATTTTCAAATATATATTAGTGATTTATTGTGTGTTTTTTCCTGTTCTGATATATATTGAATTTTGAAAAGCAATTCTGACTCAGCCTGCTGTACTCGTACACTGAATATTTAGTGATGGAGGGGGAGGAGGAACAGGAGGAGGAGGAGCAGGAGGAGGAACAGGAGGAGGAACAGGAGGAACAGGAGGAACAGGAGGAGGAACAGGAGGAGGAGGAGGAACAGGAGGAGGAACAGGAGGAACAGGAGGAGGAACAGGAGGAAGAGGAGGAGGAACAGGAGGAAGAGGAGGAGGAACAGGAGGAAGAGGAGGAACAGGAGGAGGAACAGGAGGAACAGGAGGAGGAAGAGGAGGAAGAGGAGGAGGAACAGGAGGAGGAACAGGAGGAAGAGGAGGAACAGGAGGAGGAACAGGAGGAAGAGGAGGAACAGGAGGAGGAACAGGAGGAGGAGGAGGAGCAGGAGGAGCAGGAGGAGGAGGAGGAGGAACAGGAGGAGGAGGAGGAGGAACAGGAGGAGGAGGAACAGGAGGAGGAGGAGGAGGAACAGGAGGAGGAACAGGAGGAGGAGGAACAGGAGGAGGAGGAGGAGCAGGAGGAGGAGGAGGAGGAGGAGGAGGAACAGGAGGAGGAGGAGGAGGAGGAACAGGAGGAGGAGGAGGAGGAGCAGGAGGAGGAGTGGTAGTAGGAGAAAAAAGGAGGAAGAAGAGGAAGAAGCCTAGAAGAGGAGTAGGAAGAAGAAGACAGAGGAGGAGGAGGAGGAAGAATGGTAGTAGAACAAAGGAGGAAGAGGAGGAAGGCCAGAAGAGGGGAAGGAAGAGGAAGATGGAGGAGGAGGAGGAGGAAGGCAAGTATTAATAGTAGCAGTAACACATGGCCTTGGACGTAGCAGTAGTCTTGATAGTAGTAGTAGTAGTAGTCTGGCTGTCACTCTCTCTCTTGGTGGTCACCGCTGATGCCTTGGACGTAGCAGTAGTCTTGATAGTAGTAGTAGTAGTAGTAGTAGCAGTAGTCTGGCTGTCACTCTCTCTCTTGGTGGTCACCGCTGATGCCTTGGACGTAGCAGTAGTCTTGATAGTAGTAGTAGTAGTAGCAGTAGTCTGGCTGTCACTCTCTCTCTCTTGGTGGTCACCGCTGATGCCTTGGTCTGTGTTGGTCAAATCTGTTCAGCTGGAAAGACAGAAAAAAAGATTATTAGAAAACAAATGCAACTGGACAAAACACTGAGACAATTATTATATTGGACAAAAAACTAAGACAATTATCGTACTGGACAAAACAAACAGACATTTATCGTATTGGACAAAACACAGAGACAATTATCGTATTGGACAAAACACAGAGACAATTATTATATTGGACAAAACACAGAGACAATTATGGTATTGGACAAAACACAGATAATTATTGTACTGGACAAAACACAGAGACAATTATCATCATCATCAAAACCCTTGTCTCTCATCACCCAATCATCACCACCAAACCCAGAATCACCCCAGCTGGCCACAGACACACACACACTAATTATAAGAGAGCCAACTGGGAGGCGTTTGTAATTGAAACAGAGTAACATCTCGAAACACTAAGCAGTACAGTAAGACCTCGATATAATGGACTTCAATAGACCTGAGTTCGCTTTTATCGGACTCTTGCAGCTACCGGACTAAATTCCTATATATCGGAAAAAGTCCGATAAAGCCAGAAGCAGTGCGGACTGCCTGACCACTCCAGCTGTGTTCACCATGATCAGGTAAATAAGAGACATGTTTACCAGTGTATAATATAATCTATCTATCTATCTATTATACCACTGGATTAATATAGTGAAGGTATAACACAGTACAGTATTATTATATATATTATACCACTGGATTATTGTAGTGAAGATAGTAAAGTACCGCAGTGGTAGTCAAAGCAGTTTAAAAACCATTCATGCGACCCGGACTGATGTCTGATATATCGGAAAAAGTCCAGGTCAGCAGGGGGAGTCCAGCACTTTTATCGGACTTTTGCGTTTTTTGGAATGGCTTGGGCCCCTATTAGTCCATCATGGTGAGGTCTTACTGCACACCCATCACAAACATCAACACCGCTGCGCATACGTTCGATACAATCACACAAAACGCAGACAAACGACACACATCCCCAGAGGCAACAGAAGGAGACGCAACCCCAACCTCACACCGGAAATTCAAGGCCTCATCAGACAACGGGACACACTGCGACACTCCCCAACACCCCATACACACGACACCATACAACAAACACTCAATTAACACTAAAATATCAGAACAGCAAAAACCAAACTGAAATAATTACCTCCAAACACCTGACCACTAGACAAACATCAGCAAACACTACACAGCATCACACTCCCCACCCGCAACACCACACAATCACACGCTGCCATCAGGACGACAGACACCATACCCTCAAACAAACACGCACACACTCTCATCAACCGTTTTTCACACGTCACTCATCTAAACACCCATCCCAAAGACCTACACATCATCCGACCTAAGAGACAGCTCCCCACACACCTCGACTCGCACCTTCCACTTACAATCATGCTAAACAGATCATTAAAACCCTTACGCACTCATCTGCCTGTGGAGCATACAACATACACAACATACACCAAACTCTATCTATCTATTGCCAGACGCCTTAATCCTGTAACGGGTGGCCACAAACAAATCGCCTCCATGTCACCCTGTCCCTGCTACTAAATCTTTCCTCCACCTCTCCACTTCCTAAATCTTTCCTCCACCTCTCCACTTCCTAAATCTTTCCTCCATCTCTCCACTTCCTAAATCTTTCCTCCATCTCTCCACTTCCTAAATCTTTCCTCCACCTCTCCACTTCCTAAATCTTTCCTCCACCTCTCCACTTCCTAAATCTTTCCTCCATCTCTCCACTTGCTAAATCTTTCCTCCACCTCTCCACTTGCTAAATCTTTCCTCCACCTCTCCACTTGCTAAATCTTTCCTCCATCTCTCCACTTGCTAAATCTTTCCTCCACCTCTCCACTTGCTAAATCTTTCCTCCATCTCTCCACTTCCTAAATCTTTCCTCCATCTCTCCACTTGCTATATCTTTCCTCCATCTCTCCACTTCCTAAATCTTTCCTCCATAACATCCTAAATCTTTCCTCCATCTCTCCACTTGCTAAATCTTTCCTCCATCTCTCCACTTGCTAAATCTTTCCTCTATCTCTCCACTTGCTAAATCTTTCCTCCATAATGTCCAAAATCTTTCCTCCATCTCTCCACTTGCTAAATCTTTCCTCCATCTCTCCACTTGCTAAATCTTTCCTCCATCTCTCCACTTGCTAAATCTTTCCTCCATCTCTCCACTTGCTAAATCTTTCCTCCATCTCTCCACTTCCTAAATCTTTCCTCCATAACTTCCTAAATCTTTCCTCCATCTCTTCCAAATCTTTCCTCCATCTCTCCACTTGCTATATCTTTCCTCCATCTCTCCACTTCCTAAATCTTTCCTCCATCTCTCCACTTCCTAAATCTTTCCTCCATCTCTCCACTTCCTAAATCTTTCCTCCATAACTTCCTAAATCTTTCCTCCATCTCTTCCAAATCTTTCCTCCATCTCTCCACTTGCTATATCTTTCCTCCATCTCTCCACTTGCTAAATCTTTCCTCCATCTCTCCACTTCCCAAATCTTTCCTCCATAACTTCCTAAATCCTTCCTCCATCTCTCCACTTCCTAAATCTTTCCTCCATAACTTCTTAAATCTTTACTCCATAAGTTCCTAAATCTTTCCTCCATCTCTCCACTTGCTAAATCTTTCCTCCATCTCTCCACTTGCTAAATCTTTCCTCCATCTCTCCACTTGCTAAATCTTTCCTCCATCTCTCCTAAATCTTTCCTCCACCTCTCCACTTGCTAAATCTTTCCTCCATCTCTCCACTTGCTAAATCTTTCCTCCATCTCTCCACTTGCTAAATCTTTCCTCCATCTCTTGTAAATCTTTCCTCCATCTCTCCACTTGCTAAATCTTTCCTCCACCTCTCCACTTGCTAAATCTTTCCTCCATCTCTCCACTTGGTAAATCTTTCCTCCACCTCTCCACTTGCTAAATCTTTCCTCCATCTCTCCACTTGGTAAATCTTTCCTCCACCTCTCCACTTCCCAAATCTTTCCTCCATAACTTCCCAAATCTTTCCTCCATCTCTCCACTTGCTATATCTTTCCTCCACCTCTCCACTTGCTAAATCTTTCCTCCATCTCTCCACTTCCCAAATCTTTCCTCCATAACTTCCTAAATCCTTCCTCCATCTCTCCACTTCCTAAATCTTTCCTCCATAACTTCTTAAATCTTTCCTCCATAAGTTCCTAAATCTTTCCTCCATCTCTCCACTTGCTAAATCTTTCCTCCATCTCTCCACTTGCTAAATCTTTCCTCCACCTCTCCACTTGCTAAATCTTTCCTCTATCTCTCCACTTCCTAAATCTTTCCTCCATCTCTCCACTTGCTAAATCTTTCCTCCATCTCTCCACTTGCTAAATCTTTCCTCCATCTCTCCACTTGCTAAATCTTTCCTCCATCTCTCCACTTGCTAAATCTTTCCTCCATCTCTCCACTTGCTAAATCTTTCCTCCATCTCTCCACTTGCTAAATCTTTCCTCTGCACTTCCCAGATCTTTCCTCCACCTCTCCACTTGGTAAATCTTTCCTCCACCTCTCCACTTGCTAAATCTTTCCTCCACCTCTCCACTTGCTAAATCTTTCCTCCATCTCTCCACATTCATCCACACACAACATTTCTTAAGTCACATGAGGCAGCTTCAGGGACTATGGAAAATAATACGAACTCTCCAAAAGATCGTAACTCAAACTTCTCTTAGGTAAACGGCCAATCGTAGCTACGCATAAAAACACACTCCCTTAAATTATCCATAAACACAAAACAGAACTCTTATCGGGTAAAACAGAACTCTTATCGGGTAAAACAGAACTCTTATCGGGTAAAACAGAACTCTTATCGGGTAAAACAGAACTCTTATCGGGTAAAACAGAACTCTTATCGGGTAAAACAGAACTCTTATCGGGTAAAACAGAACTCTTATCGGGTAAAACAGAACTCTTATCGGGTAAAACAGAACTCTTATCGGGTAAAACAGAACTCTTATCGGTAACAGAACTCTTATCGGGTAAAACAGAAATATTATCGGGTAAAACAGAACTCTTATCGGGTAAAACAGAACTCTTATCGGGTAAAACAGAACTCTTATCGGGTAAAACACAAATATTAATCCAAAAAACAGAATTCTGAATCTAAAAAACAGATTTCTTACCTTTTACTGGACAGGATTCTGAATAATCTCTTGCTCTCTCTCTTCTTTCTCCTCTCTACTCTCTTCTCTCTCTCTTTACACTTTCTCCTCTCTGCCAACTCTCTTCTGTCTCTCCTCATCTTATCTCTTCTTTCTCGTACTCTCTCTCTTCTCTCTCTCTCTTCTCATTTTCCTCCTTCTTTCTCCTCTCTACTCTCTTCTCTTTCCCTTCTCTCTCTCTTTACACTTTCTCCTCTCTGCCAACTCTCTTCTGTCTCTCCTCATCTTATCTCTTCTTTCTCAAACTCCCTCCTGTCTCTCTCTCTTCTCTCTCCTCTTCCATCTCTCTCTTCTCATTTTCCTCCTTCTTTCTCCTCTCTGCTCTCTTCTCTTTCCCTTCTCTCTCTCTTTACACTTTCTCCTCTCTGCCAACTCTCTTCTGTCTCTCCTCATCTTATCTCTTCTTTTTCAAACTCCCTCCTGTCTCTCTCTCTTCTCTCTCCTCTTCCGTCTCTCTCTTCTCATTTTCCTCCTTCTTTCTCCTCTCTGCTCTCTTCTCTCTTTCTCCTCTCTTCATGGCTCTGCTCCACACCACTCTGGAAGAAATATAATTCATGTTTAATTATACAAACTCATAAACACTTCCTCTTAAACAATATATACATTTTTCCCATTCATTTTACAGTGTATGGAAAATGGTTTCAGATAATCAGGTGTATGGGCTTGTATGGCCATGAAAATTATCTACCTATTGCCAGATGCCTTAATCCTGTATGGGGTGGCCACAAACAAATCACCTCCACGTCGCACAGGGTGTATATGGCAAAAAATATAGATATGGACCCCTTCTTAGATGCCATTTGTGGATCCATTTTCTATCACCCAAAAAAAATATTAGGCCTGGTTAGAGCTGGATTCAATTAATTTCCATATATAACACTAAAAAAAATAATTATCCATCATTAACATAGAGAAAAAAGAGAGAGAAAAACTGAAAAAATAATTGTCTTGTGTGGCTTCATGATTAGGTCTTAAAATTGGCTTCTGGTTCCTATATATATAAAAAACCTGCCCAAAAAAATCTAATAATTACTAAATCACCCATAGGTAGTTTTTATTCATCATTATTTATACAGAAATTTGGAGAAAATATATGATAACCATGAGAGGGTAGATTTTATAATAGTAGTAGCAGCCCCGTGCATATCTAGACGTAAACCCAGTGGACTGCAGGCTGGAATAGACCTCTCGTGACCACCATCCACCCTTCAGGGGATAGGGAGGGACCTGAGGGACGTTTGATGGGGCCGTGGAGCCGCCCTGGCTATATATCTGCGTCACCACACGCAGGCGACCCTCTCCAGCATCCCGCATCCAACCCAGGTACCGTCTCCAATTTAAACCCTTATTTCTAGTTCATTTCCATATTTACCTCGTATTTTATCACTTCCATCTTGCCTCTATAATCTCCCGCTGAATTTGACGCCATAGGGAGTTCAAAATAGGTGTAAATAAAGAGAAAATAGGCCAAAATAAGAGACGGTATCCTCCAGCATCCAGCATCACACCCAGGCGGCATCTCCCTTAATCCCTTATAACTAGCTAAATTTAAAATATATCCAGTATTATTGCACTTCCATCTTACCTCTATATTCTCCCGCTGATGTGGACGCCATGGGGACCTCAAACTAGGCGTAAATATGGAGAAAATGGGTCAATATAAGAGACGGTATAGCACCACCTGTTCAGATCTCCACGCGTAACATGGCTGGTGTCGGGGTACCTGGAATGGCTCCGGCTTAATCTTAAATAATTACCGTTTTTCTCGGCTTTAGTTTCCCCTGTCGCCATATTTCTCATTGTGAAGAGGAAAATTATTATACACATATTTTGACCCTGCATTCGATATATTGTGACAATTATTAGTGATTCAAAAATATAGACGAGAAATAAGCCTAAGACATGTACTTACTAAGCCTTTCGAATACAGGAACTCATACTCGGCCATTGAATATACTCTTTTAAAAATACAGACTCACCAATTCATAACTTGAAATTACTACAAATAGCAATAGAAAAATGAAGCTTTGTAGCAATTTAGGAAATAAAGATGAAATTTAAATATACGTAAAAATATTCGATGATTTTTTATGTTGTGTATCAGAGAAAACGACTAATTTTTAGGGGTAACTCTATCAAATTCCCTTCGTTCGGGACTGAGTTTTTGTAGTTCTCTCTATCTCTCTCTGGCATTATCTATCTGTCTATCTGTCTATCTATTTATCTATCTATCAGTCTACCTACCTACCTACTTACCTATCTATCCATATACCTACTTATCTCAATTTACCTTCCTAACGATTTAACTATATATCTGTCTACCTACACCCCTACCTTCTTACCCATCTGTCTATCTATCTATCTATCTACCTGTCTATCTGTCTATCTATCTATTTACCAACCTACTTACCTGACTGCCTGCCTCTTTGTCTCTCTCTCATTTGTCATAATTTCCCTCTGTATTTCTCTTTCTCGGTCTGCCTCTCCTTCCACACCCAATTTTCATCCTCCATCCTCTCCACATGCCCAAACCATCTCAGTCTACCCCTCCTCATCACAAACCATCTCAGTCTACCCCTCCTCATCACAAACCATCTCAGTCTACCCCTCCTCATCACAAACCATCTCAGTCTACCCCTCCTCATCACAAACCATCTCAGTCTACCCCTCCTCATCACAAACCACCTCAGTCTACCCCTCCTCATCACAAACCATCTCAGTCTACCCCTCCTCATCACAAACCATCTCAGTCTACCCCTCCTCATCACAAACCATCTCAATCTACCCCTCCTCATCACAAACCATCTCAATCTACCCCTCCTCATCACAAACCATCTCAGTCTACCCCTCCTCATCACAAACCATCTCAGTCTACCCCTCCTCATCACAAACCATCTCAGTCTACCCCTCCTCATCACAACAGCAATACACTCCAGTCCCATCCTTCCTCCCAAACCATCTCAATCTACCCCTCCTCATCACAAACCATCTCAGTCTACCCCTCCTCATCACAAACCATCTCAGTCTACCCCTCCTCATCACAAACCATCTCAGTCTACCCCTCCTCATCACAACACCAATACACTCCAGTCCCATCCTACCTCTCAACTCTTCCATGGTAAACCCAGCCCCCCCAGGCCTCACACTCAGGGACGCACTGCACATCCACCTAATCATTGTCATTTCTGTACGTTTGAGCCTGTGAATATCCTCTTCCTTTACTGCCCAGGTCTCACTACCATACAGCATTACACTCCTCACTACCATACAGCATTACACTCCTCACTACCATACAGCATTACACACCTCACTACCATACAGCATTACACACCTCACTACCATACAGCATTACACACCTCACTACCATACAGCATTACACTCCTAACACACACTGCATAAATCACTTAGGAAAAGGTGTTAGGGAGCTTCCTTTACTGCCCAGGTCTCACTAACTTACAGCATCACACTCCTAACACACACTGCATTAATCACTTAGGAAAAGGTGTTAGGGAGCTTCCTTTACTGCCCAGGACTCACTACCATACAACATTACACTCCTCACTACCATACACTCCTTACTACCATACAACATTACACTCCCCACTACAATACACTACCATACACTCCTCACTACCATACAGCATTACACTCCTCACTCTCATACACTGCCATACACTCCTCACTACCATACAGCATTACACTCCTCACTCTCATACACTGCCATACACTCCTCACTACCATACAGCATTACACTCCTCACTCTCATACACTGCCATACACTCCTCACTACCATACAGCATTACACTCCTCACTCTCATACACTGCCATACACTCCTCACTACCATACAGCAGTACACTTCTCACAACCATACAGCATTACACTCCTCATTACCAAACACTACCATACACTCCTCACTACCATACAGCAATACACTCCTAAAACATGCTGCATAAATCACTAAGGGAAAGGTGTTAGGGAGCTTCCTTTACTGCCCAGGTCTCACTACCATACAGCATCACACTCCTCACTACCATACACCACCATACACTCCTCACTACCATACAGCAATACACTCCTAACACATGCCACATACGAAGCTCCCTTAGCACGTAGGGAGAGGCCTCTCAATATCAGGAGAGGCAACAGCTCCCTGAACTTCTTCCAACCACTGCTCACCCTAGCCACAGAGCTGCTCCAGCCCCACCTCCAGCTCTCCACGACACACCACACACATGAAATAGATAGATAAATAGATAGATAGACAGATAGATAGACACATAGATAACATGTCTCCCAAATAACAAAACTCTTCCACACACTCGAGACTCACCAGCAAGTTCAATCCTTTCACACCTGATAATCTCCACCTGCTCTCCCCGACACACACACACACACACACACACACACACACACACACACACACACACACCTCCCCGACACACCTCACACACACACACACACACACACACGCACCTCTCCGACACACACACACATGAAATAGGCATGATCTCGCAGTCTACCCCTAATACCACTACATCTCTTATGCACCCACTTATCACAAACACTGCATTATCGGTGTTTGTGATAAGTGGGTGCATAGGAGATGTAGTGGTATTTGAGGTAGACTAACCCCACGCTGAGGGTGCTGGTGGAGGTGGAGGAAGATAGGAACAGCCATGCAGAAGTAGAGACAGCAGGATTTGAGGTCATTGTGGGTGGATGTGGATTTGGTACAAGAAAGACGGAAGGAGAGCAGATGCTAGGGTTATACCAGTACAATATAAGAGTGGCGTACACCTGTTTCAAAAAGAGTACCATCTCTAAACATTTACGAGTGGCGAGGTGGAATTACATATTGATTACACCATGTACAGTAAGTGTCGGGAAGTGGAGGTCAAGAAGTGAAAGGAAAGGAAGATGGGAGAGAAGAGGGAGAGGAGGATTGAAGTGTGGAAGCTGAAGGAACAATATAGAAGAAGAATATTTGGACAGTTGGGAGGAAGTGAGAAATACAATGATGGCGGTGGCAGAGGAAGAGTGTGGAGAGACAGGTGGAGGAAGACAGAGGGAGAGGGAGAAATGGAGGTGTGTGGAGTGGCAGGTGGAGGAAGACAGAGGGAGAGGGAGAAATGGAGGTGTGTGGAGTGGCAGGTGGAGGAAGACACAGGGAGAGGGAGAAATGGAGGCGGCAGAGGAAGTGTGTGGAGTGACAGAGAGAAGACAAGAGCACGAGCATGGCGGAGGTGGAGTGAACGTATGAACAGTGAACAGGGAGTGAGAGGCGTGTTCAGAATGTCAAAACAAATGAGGGAAGAAGAGAAGAAGATCAATAAAGTGAAATTCATGAAAGATTAAAGCGTAGACAGGTTAATGAAGGAGAAAGACATGTTGAGTAAGTAGGAAGGCGAGTGAAGTGTAGTGTTTGGCCAAATATTCATGGATTAATTGAGAAGAATGGACCAAAGGCGTTGTCTCTCTCTATCTCTTGCCAGACGCCTAAATCCCGTAAGGGGTGGCCACAAACAAATCGCCTCCATGTCACCCTGTCCCCCGCCATTTCACCGCCCCGCTCCCAGTTCACATCCTACTCTCTCATATACCTCTCCACTCCATCCCTCCATCTCATCCTTGGCCTCGCACTTCCTCTACCCCCCTC
>NC_136985.1:1082500-1087500 GCF_032717465.1 Coenobita brevimanus | reverse complement strand
CTCTCTCTCTCTCACCCTGTAGCTCAGAAACAAGCGCATCCTCTCTCTCTCTCTCTCTCTCTCTCTCACTCTCTCTCGAAATATTGATTCAAAGAACAGTATTTACCTCATCATCAACATCAATACCATCAATGCATCAATTCTACGTCTCTCAGTTGACGCAAAGGAACTCCCATTGACGTCAACGGTAACAGTGCATCAATGGACATCAATCTAACCTACATCAATAAAGTGTAAATACCAAAGCCAGTGACGCTGCATCAATAAACTTGCGCAGACTCCTCCTAGTGCATCAATTGTGCATCCCTCATCAATTTGACGCCGTGGACTCAATGTGGCGTCATCAATAGCAGTGCCTCGATCTGCGTCATCGTTCATAGTGCATCAATTCTGCCCCTCTCATCAATTTGACGCCGTGGACTCAATGTGGCGTCATCAATAGCAGTGCCTCGATCTGCGTCATCGTTCATAGTGCATCAATTCTGCCCCTCTCATCAATTTGACGCCATGGACTCAATGTGGCGTCATCAATAGCAGTGCCTCGATCTGCGTCAACGTTAATAGTGCATCAATTCTGTGTGTCTCATCAGTTTGGCGCAAGAGAGTCAATCTGCATCAATAAGTGCATCAATTTTCTCTCTCCCAGTTAACGTAATGTCCAGTACATCAATTCTGCATCACTCTATCAGTTGATGCAAAGGACTCAATTTGCATCATCAATAGAAGTGCATCAATTTGCATCTCTCCCAGTTTACGTCTTTAAGTGCATCAATTCTCTCTCTCATCCAATTAACACTCACATTGCCTCATCAATAGTAGTACATCAATTTGCATGATTGATAGAAGTGCATCAATTTGCGTCTCTCCCAGTTGATGTCATTAAGTGCGTCAATTCTCTCTCTTGCCCAAGTAACACACACACTCATATTGCAGCATCAGTAGTAATACATCAATTTGCACTAACCAGGACATCAATCCAGCATCATTAATTGCGTCAATCCTGCGTCAGTGTTGCGTCTCTCATCAGTTGACGCAAAGGACTCATCAATAGCAGTACAGTACATCAATTTGCATCAATCCTGCGTCAATTCTGCGTCAATCCTGCGTGTCTCACCAATTGACGCAAGGGACCTGTCAATAGCAGTACGGTACATCAATTTGCATTAACCAGTACATCAATCCTGCGTCAATCCTGCATCAGTCTTGCATCAATCCTACGTCAATCCTGCGTCAGTCTTGCATCAATCCTGCGTCAATCTTGCGTCAGTCTTGCATCAATCCTACGTCAATCTTGCGTCAGTCTTGCATCAATCCTACGTCAATCCTGCGTCAATCTTGCGTCAGTCTTGCATCAATCCTACGTCAATCCTGCGTCAATCTTGCGTCAGTCTTGCATCAATCCTACGTCAATCCTGCGTCAATCTCGTGTCTCTCATCCTCAGCGTCAATCCTGCGTCTGTCATCAAATTGACGCATAGGACTCAATGCTGTGTCAGTCAATGCTGATCTGAAGGAAGGATGATGTGGATGTGGGCGTGGGTGTGGGTGTGGGTGTGTGTTTCTACGCCCACACACGCCCGTCTCCACCACCCACCCAACGTTGACCCTCTCGGTAAGAAAGAGAGAGAGAGAGAGAGAGAGAGAGAGGAGGGGGGAGGAAGGGAGGGGGGTAATTGTGGGGTGTGTATGGGGGTCAGTTTGTGTATGTGTGTGTGTGTGTGTGTGTGTGTGTGTGTGAGAGAGAGAGAGAGAGAGAGAGGGAGGGAGGAATTGGTGTGTGTGTGTGTGTGTGTGTGTGTGTGTGTGTGTGTGTGTGTGTGAGAGAGAGAGAGGGAGGGAGGAATTGCTGTGTGTGTGTGTGTGTGTGTGTATGGCGCATGAATTTGTGTAGGTGTGTAAGAGAGAGAGAGACAGACAGACAGAGTAATTGGGGGGTGTATGTCGTGGCCAGCTGTGTGCCAATTTAGAGCCAGCTGTGTCCAAGGTCAAGGTCGGGGTCATGGAAATTTTTAGAAGAGGTCACACACTTTTCCTCAAGCACAGTATATACCATTACTTTTTTGAATAACTCGAAATCTATTTTACCTATGTCAACCAAATTTTGAGAGGTGATAGATGGATGCCATGGCCAGCTGTGTGCCAGTTTTGAGCCAGCTAGGTCAAAGGTCAGGGTCATACTCGAGGAAAGTTGGAGAAAAGGTCATACACTTTTCCTCATTCACGGTATTTGTCATTAGTTTTTTTAATAACTCGAATTCTATTTTACCTATGACAACCAAATTTTGAGAAGTGATAGATAGATGTCATGGCCGACTGTGTGCCAGTTTTGAGCCAGCTAGGTCAAAGGTCAAGGTCATAGTCATGGAAAGTTTGAGGAGAGGTCACGCTAGTTCCCATTTATGGTGTATTTCACGTGTATAATTTTGTCTATAACTCGAAAAATATTCCTCTAATGCCAACAAATTTTGAGAGGTGATAGATGGATGAATGTGGTAGGTGGGGGCGCTCACCATCCACTCACTTGATGTAGTGCTGCTCTCGGGTGTCTGCCTTTTCCTCTCCATCCATCTTTCCTTCCATTCTCTTCTGTCTTTCCTTCATTCTTTCCTCTTCCTTCTGCCTGTGGGTCACTTTACACTCCCTCTTCTGTCTTTCTTTCCTTCATTCTTTCCTCTTCCTTCTGCCTGTGGGTCACTTTACACTCCCTCTTCTGTCTTTCTTTCCTTCATTCTTTCCTCTTCCTTCTGCCTGTGGGTCACTTTACACTCCCTCTTCTGTCTTTCTTTCCTTCATTCTTTCCTCTTCCTTCTGCCTGTGGGTCACTTTACACTCCCTCTTCTGTCTTTCTTTCCTTCATTCTTTCCTCTTCCTTCTGCCTGTGGGTCACTTTACACTCCCTCTTCTGTCTTTCTTCTTTCCTTCATTCTTTCCTCTTCCTTCTGCCTGTGTGTCACTATACTCCCCCCTCTTATCTCTTTCTTTCCTTCATTCTTTCCTCTTCCTTCTGCCTGTGGGTCACTTTACACTCCCTCTTCTGTCTTTCTTTCCTTCATTCTTTCCTCTTCCTTCTGCCTGTGGGTCACTTATAACTCCCTCTAGTCTCTTTCTTTCCTTCATTATTTCCTCTTCCTTCTGACTGTGGGTCACTTTACACTCCTCTCTCTGTCTTTCTTTTTCCTTCATTCTTTCCTCTTCCTTCTGCCTGTGGGTCACTTTACACTCCCTCTTCTGTCTTTCTTTCCTTCATTCTTTCCTCTTCCTTCTGCCTGTGGGTCACTTTACACTCCCTCTTCTGTCTTTCTTCCTTCATTCTTTCCTCTTCCTTCTGCCTGTGGGTGACTTTGCACTCCCTCTTCTGTCTTTCTTTCCTTCATTCTTTCCTTCATTCTTTCCTCTTCCTTCTGCCTGTGGGTCACTTTACACTCCCTCTTCTGTCTTTCTTTCCTTCATTCTTTCCTCTTCCTTCTGCCTGTGGGTCACTTTACACTCCCTCTTCTGTCTTTCTTTCCTTCATTCTTTCCTCTTCATCTGCCTGTGGGTCACTTTACACTCCCTCTTCTGTCTTTCTTTCCTTCATTCTTTCCTCTTCCTTCTGCCTGTGGGTCACTTTTAACTCCCTCTTCTGTCTTTCTTTCCTTCATTCTTTCCTCTTCCTTCTGCCTGTGGGTCACTTTACACTCCCTCTTCTGTCTTTCTTTCCTTCATTCTTTCCTCTTCCTTCTGCCTGTGGTTCACTTTTCACTCCCTCTTCTGTCTTTCTTTCCTTCATTCTTTCCTCTTCCTTCTGCCTGTGGGTCACTTTACACTCCCTCTTCTGTCTTTCTTTCCTTCATTCTTTCCTCTTCCTTCTGCCTGTGGGTCACTTTACACTCCCTCTTCTGTCTTTCTTTCCTTCATTCTTTCCTCTTCCTTCTGCCTGTGGGTGACTTTACACTCCCTCTTCTGTCTTTCTTTCCTTCATTCTTTCCTCTTCCTTCTGCCTGTGGGTCACTTTACACTCCCTCTTCTGTCTTTCTTTCCTTCATTCTTTCCTCTTCCTTCTGCCTATGGGTGACTCTACACTGAGTGACAAGCCAAATGGTTTTCTGTGCACCAGGAAACCATTTACTACGCTGGGTGGTAACCATATAACCAAATTTTGGCGCCTGGTGGTTTAGTGGGTAATTAAGGCGCTCCAATCGGATTGAGCCGGTGCAGGTTTATATCCAAGGGGTGGTTGGGGTTTATTGCTCATGTAATGCCACTCAGGGATGAGTGAGGCTGGTCACTCTCATCTTAAATGTCAGCACCAACTTGCCTAGCCCCGGCCTCCTACGCTCCTCATGGGGCAACACAGGATTGGATGATGAATGAATGATAGATGGATGTCATAGCCAGCTGTGTGCCAATTTAGAGCCATCTGTGTCAAAGGTCAGGGTCACACTCCAGGAAAGTGTGAAGGAAGGTCATATTTCGGTTTTAGTTAATGATATACCGTTTGTTGTCATTATTATTTTTGTTTGTATTTCGAAATCTATTAGACTTACGCCATCCAATTTTTGAGAGGTGATAGGTGGATGTTATGGCCAGCTGTGTGCCAGTTTTGAACCAGCTAGGTCAAAGGTGAGGGTCATACTCGAGGAAAGTTGAAGAAAAGGTCATACACTTTTCCTCATTCACGGTATATATCATTATTTTTTTTGATAACTCGAAATTTATTTTTACCTAGGCCAATCAAATTTTGAGTGATGATAGATAGATGTCATGGCCGGCTGTGTGCCAGTTTAGACCCAGCTAGGTCAAAGGTCAAGGTCATAGTCATGGAAAGTTTGAGGAGAGGTCACACGCTAGTCTCCATTCATGGTGTATTTCACGTGTATAATTTTGTCTATGACTCGAAAAATATTCCTCTAATGCCAATCAAATTTTGAGAGGTGATAGATGGATGTCATAGCCAGCTGTGTGCCAGTTTAGAGCCAGCTAGGTCAAAGGTCAGGGTCACTCTAGAGGAAAGTGTGGGG
>NC_136985.1:1047500-1055000 GCF_032717465.1 Coenobita brevimanus | reverse complement strand
GATAGATAGACAGATAGATAGATAGATAGACAGATAGACTCATATTCTAACTTTCTAACAGATTTAGACGACATAGACGGGGATCTGGACCTGGATGGGGGGGGAGGATCACTTGCCGGCTCCCCATCCCCGCCACAGCAGAATGAACCACTTGAAGTCCTGCGTTACAACACCTGCCGGGCCGTTAGCACCACTCCCAGGCGGGACACTGACTCCAACCCCCGTTCCCTCAGTCGCAATAACAACAACCAGTTATTTTACAGTTAGGTCCCTATCCCCTAACACCTTCTCTTTAGCGATTTAGTCTGGGTATAATTAGTAAGCTCCCTAACACCTTTTCCCAGGTGATTTATTTGTAGATATGTCTAGTTACTTTTTTTTGTACAGGATATTACAGTCTTCTTATCCCCTAACACCTTCTCTCTAGCGATTTAGCCTGGGTATAATTAGTAAGCTCCCTAACACCTTTTCCTAAGTGATTTATTTGTAGATATGGCTGGTTACTATCCTTTTGTATATTATCGTACAGTATTTTCTTCCTTAACACCTTTTCGTAAGTGATTTATTCCTCGATATAGTTCGTAAGCCCCCTAACACCTTTTCCTAAGTGATTTATTTTTAAATATGTATGGTTACTAGAGTATTTTCCTCCCTAACACCTTTTCCTGAGTGATTTAATCCTCGATATAGTTGGTAAGCCCCCGAACACCTTTTCCTAAGCAATTTATTTAGTTTGTAAGCTCCCTAACACCTTTTCCTAATTGATTTATTTTTTGATATGGTTGGTAAGCTCCCTAACACCTTTTCCTAAGTGGTTTATTCCTGGGATAGGGTTTATGTTAAGGTGGTATTGTTGTCCGTCAAGGAAGCTCCCTAACACCTTTTCGTTAGTGATTTGTTCTTGTATGTGGTTCATAAATATCCTTTTGTATGTTATTTATGCAGAGTATGGCAATATTGGAAGGAAAAATAAATCACTTAGGAAAAGGTGTTTGGGGATATTGGAAGGATTTATATAATAGAGGACAGTAAGGTGTAATAAAAAAAAATAAATTGCTTGTTGAAAGGTGTTAAGTGCTGTAGGAATGATTTATGTAACACAGAATAAGATAGTAAGGTGCTATAAACAAAATAAGTCACTTAGGGAAAGGTGTTAGGGAGTTTATTTTGAAAGCATATGTAGTTTGAGTGTAACTGTATCTGAAAATTATTATTATTATTATTATTATTATTATTATTATTATTATTATTATTATTATTATTATTATAGTAGTAGTAGTAGTAATAATAGTAGTAGTTGTAGTATTAGTAGTAGTAGTAGTAATAATAGTAGTAGCAGTAGTAGTAGTAGTAGGCGTATCATTATTATTATTATTATTATTATTATTATTATTTTTATTATTATTATTATTATTATTATTATTATTATTATTATTATTATTATTTTTATTATTATTATTATTATTATTATTATTATTATTATTATTATTATTATTATTATTATTATTATTATTATTATTATTATTATTATTTTATTATTATTATTATTATTATTATTATTATTATTTTATTATTATTTTATTATTATTATTATTATTATTATTATTATTATTATTATTATTATTTTATTATTATTATTATTATTATTATTATTATTATTTTATTATTATTATTATTATTATTATTATTATTATTATTATTTTATCAGACAGTATCAATTTGACTAGTAACCAAGGAGACTCATTCTTACCTCAGATGGAAATAAGTAAGGACGCTCCCTAACACCGTTTCCTAAGTGATTTATTTTATTTATTACACCTTACTTATGTACAAATGTAAATATATGTATATGTAATGTACCTTGATACCTCTTCCTCAGTGGTTCATTTTTTCTGCTGCTTTACTTAAAACCTTTTCCTAAGTGGTTTATTTCTTCTTCTCCTCCCTTATCACCTCTTCCTAAGTGGTTTATTTTTTCTGCTTTACTTAAAACCTTTTCCTTAGTGGTTTATTTCTGATTCTGCCCCTCTACTTAACATCCCTTCTTAAGTGGTTTATTCTTGATTATGCCCCACTGCTTAACACCTTATCCTAAGTGGTTTATTTCTGATTCTCCTCCCTTACTTAACACCTTATCCTAAGTGGTTTATTTCTGATTCTCCTCCCTTACTTAAAACATTTTCCTAAGTGGTTTATTCATGATTTTTCTTCCTTACTCTATCCTTGTGTAAATATATGTCATTGATGTGAGTGTTATGATATATATATGTAAAATTATTGATGTATGGGAGGTTGGGAGAGAGTTGGAGGCTGCCAGAGATCGAGCAGCATGGAGAGAATAGCCTCAGGGATAAGGGACTGAATAGGGAGGCTGCCAGAGATCGAGCAGCATGGAGAGAGTGTGACATTAGGGATAAGGGACTGAATAGGGAGGCTGCCAGAGATCAAGCAGCATGGAGAGTCACCTCAGGGATAAGGCACTGAATAGGGAGGCTGCCAGAGATCAAGCAGCGTGGAGAGTCACCTCAGGGATAAGGCACTGAATAGGGAGGCTGCCAGAGATCAAGCAGCATGGAGAGTCACCTCAGGGATAAGGCACTGAATAGGGAGGCTGCCAGAGATCAAGCAGCATGTAAGTAGGGTAGGTCATCCAAGGGGGGTATATGACAAAATAATTTTCTAAGGAAATGGCGTAGCGTAACTTTTTGAAGGATTGGTATGGTCCTCTGGCAAAGACCCCATTGAGTCCCATGTGGTCATGATTCCCTGTATGTCTGACAGATCTTTCGTGCTGAACAATTCTGGCATCAGCTGCTGTGGGCTGCTTCACCTTGGATAAAACTGTCATGTTGCTCAAAGTCAAACGCAGAGGCTGAGGCGGCCATTACCTGCTTCACCAGCCGGTCAGCGCCTTGTGTGCCTGCCAGGTAGAAGGTACGGCCCTTGGTGTGGTGGTGATGTCCCTGGTTGGTGCTGAGGCTGCAGGTCAGGTCAGGCTTTTGGTTGTCGTTCCAGTTGTTCATCTCCAGTGTGGTTGCATCAACATCACCCTGACTGACATGTCACTCAGCCCCCAGCCTTGTCTCAGCTCTAGGATTTTGTTCACTGCAAACTGTCTCTTGTCACCACCGCTGCAGCACAGCATCGCCTGCGGAACAGCCTCGCTGTGGCTGAACCAAGCACTGCTCTTGATGTAAGCCGTAATGGCATCCAGCACCACCTCATCCTGCTGCCTACCACACCAGAGAGCCGTCACAATGTGCCGTGGAGCTTCCACCCAGCTACTGTGGACTTTGATGTCAAACCATCACTTGAAGTAGGTCATTACAACAATAGTGATGATGCGCTTCAGCCTGAGCAGCAGGTCCCCGGTCAGGCCATGCTTGGACACGCAGAGCCGCAGCAGCTGTGTGCACCCAGTTGTCACGCAGCAGCTGTGGCAGGTGGGGCCAGACACACTTATGCCCGATTTTCCTCTCTATGTACTGAATGACTCCTCCTTCATGCCCTGTGTTGCTGGGACTGGAATCACCGTCGATGGAGTGGCGCCTCCTTTCTTGTTGTGGGTGAAGTGAAACAGGAATTTACCCTTGGTCCACCAGTGAGGAGTGACCCTCATAGATTATCCTTCGGTGGCGTCTGCTGGTTTCCACGTCGCATGTCACAACCTTCGCTGGGTCGAGTCTGCTGTCAACCGGAACACATTCAACTCCTCCATCCTCCCTTGTGCAGCTGTGCCTGTATGCATCATCACCTTGTTCTCGGCCTTGTTGATTTTCTTGCGGTTCAGCACAAGGTAGGCCACATCCTTCGGCCGGGTTATGCTATCTCTTCTGGCGTGACCATGTGGGTGTCACCTTCGTCTTGTTGGTTGTAGGACGTTGCTGCTGTCTCCTCCTGCTCCTCTTCCAGTGGGGTTGGTGGAGGATTAGTGCCCCTCCCTGTAAAACAACTCTAAGCCCTTGGCCACCCCGTTTGGGATACATGGCGTCTGGCAATGAAAAAAAACAAATTATCTTCCTGCATCACTTTCGCTGCCCAGATCGCCTCTATCACTCTCTTTCTGGTGCTGACCACTTCTCTCACTGGCCTGCCTCTCTCCTGCCGTTTCCTCAATGCACATATCCAGCATCACCGCCATGTTTCTTGATTTAACTTGAAAACAAAGCACCAGGTGAGCATTAACCACACCAAAATTTGTCCCAGCACATTCAGTCACACGGAGGTGGTTTGGCCATGTGGAGAGGATGGAGGGTGAAAGACTGACGGGGAGAGTGTATGTGAGTGAGGTGGATGTGGAGTTACATGGAGAGACAGACTGACGAATGAGGATATAAAGGAGCGTTGTGGTGTGGATGTGGATGTGGAGTTACATGGAGAGACAGACTGACAAATGAGGATATAAAGGAGCGTTGTGGTGTGGATGTGGATGTGGAGTTACATGGAGAGACAGACTGACAAATGAGGATATAAAGGGAGTGTATGTGAGTGGAGGTGGATGTGGAGTTACATGGAGAGACAGACTGACAAATGAGGATATAAAGGAGCGTTGTGGTGTGGATGTGGATGTGGAGTTACATGGAGAGACAGACTGACAAATGAGGATATAAAGGAGCGTTGTGGTGTGGATGTGGATGTGATAGGAAGCGTTAGGAGGAACACACTGAGGTGGTTTGGCCATGTGGAGAGGATGGAGGGTGAAAGACTGACGAGGAGAGTGTATGTGAGTGAGGTGGAGGGGGGAAGAGGGAGGGGGAGGCCGAGGATGAGATGGAGGGATGGGGTGGAGAGGTATATGAGAGAGGGGGGTGTGAGTTGGGAGCAGGGCAGTGAAATGGCGGGGGACAGGGCGACTTGGAGGCGTTTTGTCTGCGGCCACCCTTTGCGGGATTAGGGCGTCGGGCTATAGATAGATAGATAGATAGACATTCAGTCACTGTTCGCCGCTGATTTTGAGGTGCGATTTTGCACAGGTAAAACTTGAGATAGAATTATACAAAAATATTTCATTTGGATGACCTACCCTAATGGAGAGTCACCTCAGGGATAAGGCACTGAATAGGGAGGCTGCCAGAGATCAAGCAGCATAGAGTGTGACATCAGGGATAAGGCACTGAATAGGGAGGCTGCCAGAGATCAAGCAGCATAGAGTGTGACATCAGGGATAAGGCACTGAATAGGGAGGCTGCCAGAGATCAAGCAGCATAGAGTGTGACCTCAGGGATAAGGCACTGAATAGGGAGGCTGCCAGAGATCAAGCAGCATAGAGTGTGACATCAGGGATAAGGCACTGAATAGGGAGGCTGCCAGAGATTGAGCAGCATGGAGAGAGTGTGACCTCAGGGATAAGGCACTGAATAGGGAGGCTGCCAGAGATCAAGCAGCATAGAGTGTGACCTCAGGGATAAGGCACTGAATAGGGAGGCTGCCAGAGATCAAGCAGCATAGAGTGTGACCTCAGGGATAAGGCACTGAATAGGGAGGCTGCCAGAGATCAAGCAGCATAGAGTGTGACATCAGGGATAAGGCACTGAATAGGGAGGCTGCCAGAGATCAAGCAGCATAGAGTGTGACCTCAGGGATAAGGCACTGAATAGGGAGGCTGCCAGAGATCAAGCAACATAGAGTGTGACCTCAGGGATAAGGCACTGAATAGGGAGGCTGCCAGAGATTGAGCAGTATGGAGAGAGTGTGACCTCAGGGATAAGGCACTGAATAGGGAGGCTGCCAGAGATTGAGCAGCATGGAGAGAGTGTGACCTCAGGGATAAGGCACTGAATAGGGAGGCTGCCAGAGATCAAGCAGCATAGAGTGTGACCTCAGGGATAAGGCACTGAATAGGGAGGCCGCCAGAGATTGAGCAGCATAGAGTGTGACCTCAGGGATAAGGCACTGAATAGGGAGACTGCCAGAGATCAAGCAGCATAGAGTGTGACCTCAGGGATAAGGCACTGAATAGGGAGACTGCCAGAGATCAAGCAGCATAGAGTGTGACCTCAGGGATAAGGCACTGAATAGGGAGACTGCCAGAGATCAAGCAGCATAGAGTGTGACCTCAGGGATAAGGCACTGAATAGGGAGGCTGCCAGAGATCAAGCAGCATAGAGTGTGACCTCAGGGATAAGGCACTGAATAGGGAGGCTGCCAGAGATCAAGCATGTAAATAACTTCTCAAAAAACTGACAGATCTAGTACTTGTCACGAATTATATTATTATTTTAAATAAGGATTTTGAATTTTGAGTTTATACATTGTTCAGATAATGCATGTAATAATAATAATAATAATAATAAAAATAATAATAATAATAATAATAATAATAATGTCACAATTATAGTATTATGTCTGTTTATATTCTGTACATTATTATTATTATTATTATTATTATTATTATTATGGATTGATAGATAAATAGATAGACAGATGGACAGATAGATAGATAGATAGATTATTCTCAGTTTGTATAATTTTCCATGTTATTAAATTCTTATCAATTAAGGAAGCTCCCTAACACCTCTTCCTTAGCGATTTATTCTTGGATATGGCTGGTTAATATCCTTTTGTATGTTATTTATGCAGAGTATGGCGATATTGGAAGGATTTATGTAACACAGAAGAGGACAGTAAGGTGTAATAAACAAAATAAATCACTTAGGAAAAGGTGTTAGGCGATATTGGAAGGATTTATGTAACACAGAAGAGGACAGTAAGGTGTAATAAACAAAATAAATCACTTAGGAAAAGGTGTTAGGCGATATTGGAAGGATTTATGTAACACAGAAGAGGACAGTAAGGTGTAATAAACAAAATAAATCACTTAGGAAAAGGTGTTAGGCGATATTGGAAGGATTTATGTAACACAGAAGAGGACAGTAAGGTGTAATAAACAAAATAAATCACTTAGGAAAAGGTGTTAGGTGATATTGGAAGGATTTATGTAACACAGAAGAGGACAGTAAGGTGTAATAAACAAAATAAATCACTTAGGAAAAGATGTTAGGCGATATTGGAAGGATTTATGTAACACAGAAGAGGACAGTAAGGTGTAATAAACAAAATAAATCACTTAGGAAAAGGTGTTAGGTGATATTGGAAGGATTTATGTAACACAGAAGAGGACAGTAAGGTGTAATAAACAAAATAAATCACTTAGGAAAAGGTGTTAGGCAATATTGGAAGGATTTATGTAACACAGAAGAGGACAGTAAGGTGTAATAAACAAAATAAATCACTTAGGAAAAGGTGTTAGGCGATATTGGAAGGATTTATGTAGCGCAGAAGGGGACAGTAAGGTGTAATAAACAAAATAAATCACTTAGGAAAAGGTGTTAGGCGATATTGGAAGGATTTATATAACACAGAAGAGGACAGTAAGGTGTAATAAACAAAATAAATCACTTAGGAAAAGGTGTTAGGCGATATTGGAAGGATTTTTGTAACACAGAAGAGGACAGTAAGGTGTAAGCATCAGAATAAATCACTTAGGAAAAGGTGTTAGGC
>NC_136985.1:985000-1010000 GCF_032717465.1 Coenobita brevimanus | reverse complement strand
TAATAATAATAGTAATAGTAGTAGTAGTAGAAATAATGATAATAATAATAATAATAGTAGTAGTAGTAGTAGTAGTAGTAGTAATAATAATAATAATAATAATAATAATAGTAATAATAATAGTAATAGTATTAGTAGTGGTTGTATTAGTAGTAGTAGTAATAATAATAATAATAATAATAATAGTAATAGTAGTAGTAGTAGTAATAATAATAATAATAATAACAATAATAATAGTAGTAGTAGTAGCAGCAGCAGAAGTACATTATAGTAGTTCTATTATTATTATTATTATTATTATTATTACAGGTTTTACTACTACCATTACAACTACTACTACTACTACTACTACTATTATTATTATGATACTGGCTATATAACTGAATGAATAACTAACCACTAAAATAAATCACTCAGGAAAAGGTGTTAGGGAGCTTCCTGAACTGACAAACTAAACAGACAGACAGACAGACACCCCAACTACAATACCCCCACATAATAGATGAAGACACTAACAGAATAAATCAATTACTGGAATTTGTTACTCACTCTGGGGGCGTGTCATTCAATTCCCGTTTTCTTTGCAGATTGAGTCCTCCGATTTCTTTTATCCTCCTCTCCTCCTCCTCCTCCTCCCTCCTCCTCCTCTCCTCCTCCTCATTTTGCCTCCTCCTCCTCTCTTCCTCCTTCTCTGCCTCCAGTTGCTCTCGCCTCAACTCTTCCTCCATCCGTTTCTGTTGAGGGAGGGAGGAAAGTTTATTCTCTCTCTCTCTCTCTTTCTCTCTATCCATAAATCTGTCTACCTTTTGTATCTATCTAGCAATCTCTCTCTCTCTCTCTCTCTCTCTTTTGATCTATCTATCTACATCTATCTATCCATAAATCAATCAATCTATCTATCTATCTATCCATCAATCCATCCATTCATTCAACCATCCACCCATCTATCTATCTATATAACTATCCATCCATCCATCTATCTATCTATATAACTATCCATCCATCCATCTATCTATCCATCCATCCATCCATCTATCTATCAGTCCATCCAGCTAGGGTAACCATCCACTCACCTGCTCAGCCACAACCACAGCGTACTCCTTCTGGTATTTCTCTAGTAGCTGGTGCTTGAGTTTTTCCGCTTTTGGCAAAATCTCTTTCAGCTTTTTCGTGTTGTTCGTTTTGTCAAGCGACGTGTGGGTAGCGAATTCCGGGTGGCTCCTTATCTTCTCCAAAAACAACCTGTAAAGCGTAAATATTTCTCAGATCGTGTTTGGAAAAGCGGAAAGAATGAATTAACGTATATATTTTTCCTGTCTGTGATGGTGATGATGATGATGATGGTGGTGGTGGTGGTGGTGGTGGTGGTGGTGATGATGCATAAATCACTTAGGTAAAGGTGTTAGGGAGCTTCCTTTATTGTCCAGGTCTCACTGCCATACAGCATCACACTCCCCACTACCACACACTACCATACAGCATTACACTCCCCACTACCACACACTACTATACACTCCTCACTACCATACAGCATTACACTCCTACCATACACTCCTCACTACCACACACTACTATACACTCCTCACTACCATACAGCATTACACTCCTACCATACACTCCTCACTACCATACAGCATCACACTCCTACCATACACTCCTCACTACCATACACAACCATACAACTAAACAAACAATACTCACGTCATAAACTTCATGTACAAGATAAAGGCGTTTTCGAGACTGCCCTCTTCTGCGTAAACACTTGCCATTCGCACCATCTCGAGCCCTGAACGAAAATATCTGAAGGGGAAAGAGGAAGTACTGGTTAGGAATTGGCTTATTTTGTTATTAAAGTTCTTGTACGGTATTTCATTAGAGCGTGGACCTTGCAAGAGGGGAAGAAGTCAAGAGGGAGAGCTGTGGAGGTGGGTTACTTGAGAGGAGCGTGTGGAGTGACGTGGAGGGACAGGTTGACGAATGGGGAAGTGAAGGAACGTTGTGGTGTGGATGTGGTTGAGAAGATTAGGAGAAATACAGGGAGGGAGAGGGAGGGGTAGACCGAGGATGAGGTATAAGAGGGAGGGGGCAGCATGTGGTGTGACGTGGAGGGACAGGTTGACGAATGAAGAAGTGAAGGAACGTTGTGGTGTGGATGTGGATGTGGTTGAGAAGATTAGGAGAAATACACTGAGGTGGTTTGGACATGTGGAGAGAATGGAGAATGAAAGACTGACTAAGAGGGTGTATGTAGGTGAGGTGGAGGGAGGGAGAGGGAGGGGTAGACCGAGGATGAGGTGGAGGGATGGAATGCACTTGGCTCACTTTGTTATTAAATCTTTATACGGTACTTTACTACGTGTCAACAAGTGGGTTGGTGGAGGGTTAGTGCCCCTCCCCGTAAAACAACTAACTCGACGTCAAATGGCCACCCCTTACGGGATTATGGCGTCCGGCAATAGATAGATAGATAGACATCATTATATATTTGTGGTGTGGTGTTTTCTAGTCTCAGATGTGGTTGTTTTGATCTGTGTACACTGCCGCGGTGGTGGTGGTGGTTAGCCGCACGCTGTTCCAAGAGGAGGTCGCACCCATTCACACCCTGTACCTTCCACACTGCTCTCCCTCTCTCTCACCCTCTCAGATATGGCTGTTTATATCCATGTACACTGCCGCGGTGGTGGTGGTGGTAGTTAGCCGCACGCTGTACCACAAGGAAGACGCACCCACACACACCCCACACCTAGGCCCGGAACATTCTCTCTCTCTCTTTCTCCCTCGCTGTAATGTGCTGTAGTACATATATATATCTGTACAATTTTAAGTCAGTTTTAGGGCATGTAATGGTTTTAGGGGAGGGGCATTTTGGGGAGGGGGGGGTGTCAAAATTACATGGAAATCCTAAAGTCACTCTCCTAGTTAGTCTCTCATATCTCCACTCCATCCCTCCACCTCATCCTTGGCCTTCCCCTCCCTCTCACTCATACACTCTTCTAGTTAGTCTCTCATATACCTCTCCACTCCATCCCTCCACCTCATCCTTGGCCTCCCCCTCCCTCTCACTCACACTCTTCTTGTTAGTCTCTCATATACCTCTCCACTCCATCCCTCCACCTCATCCTTGGCCTCCCCTTCCCTCTCACGCACACACTCTTCTAGTTAGTCTCTCATATACCTCTCCACTCCATCCCTCCACCTCATCCTTGGCCTCCCCCTCCCTCTCACTCACACACTCTTCTAGTTAGTCTCTCATATCTCCACTCCATCCCTCCACCTCATCCTTGGCCTCCCCCTCCCTCTCACTCACACACTCTTCTAGTTAGTCTCTCATATCTCCACTCCATCCCTCCACCTCATCCTTGGCCTCCCCCTCCCTCTCACTCACACACTCTTCTAGTTAGTCTCTCATATCTCCACTCCATCCCTCCACCTCATCCTTGGCCTCCCCCTCCCTCTCACTCACACACTCTTCTAGTTAGTCTCTCATATACCTCTCCACTCCATCCCTCCATCTCATCCTTGGCCTCCCCCTCCCCCTCACTCACACACTCTTCTAGTTAGTCTCTCATATCTCCACTCCATCCCTCCACCTCATCCTTGGCCTCCCCCTCCCTCTCACTCACACTCTTCTAGTTAGTCTCTCATATACCTCTCCACTCCATCTCATCCTCGGTCTTCCCCTCCATCTCACTCTCCTAGTTAGTCTCTCATTTTCAGTGATAAATACAAAACAGTACTTATACCTGCGTAGGGGTATCTTAGCATCCACAATAACTGACTCGCTCTGGGAACACAGTTGTTTGATTCGGGCAGCCGGCTCGAGGTGCGAAAAATCCGTGCGCGACATAGTGACGCTGCGAAGAAATGTAAACAATTAATCGAAGCTCCCTAACACCTGTTCCTGAGTGATTTATTTTGCTTATTATACCTTAGTTTCTTCCTAAGTGATTTATTTTGTTTATTACACCTTACTGTCCTCTTCTGTGTTACATAAATCCTTCCAATATCGCCTAACACCTTTTCCTAAGTGATTTATTTTGTTTATTACACCTTACTGTCCTCTTCTGTGTTACATGAATCCTTCCAATATCGCCTAACACCTTTTCCTAAGTGATTTATTTTGTTTATTACACCTTACTGTCCTCTTCTGTGCTATATAAATCCTTCCAATATCGCCTAACACCTTTTCCTAAGTGATTTATTTTGTTTATTACACCTTACTGTCCTCTTCTGTGTTACATAAATCCTTCCAATATCGCCTAACATCTTTTCCTAAGTGATTTATTTTGTTTATTACACCTTACTGTCCTCTTCTGTTACATAAATCCTTCTAATATCGCCTAACACCTTTTCCTAAGTGATTTATTTTGTTTATTACACCTTACTGTCCTCTTCTGTGTTACATAAATCCTTCCAATATCGCCTAACACCTTTTCCTAAGTGATTTATTTTGTTTATTTACACCTTACTGTCCTCTTCTGTGTTACATAAATCCTTCCAATATCGCCTAACACCTTTTCCTAAGTGATTTATTTTGTTTATTACACCTTACTGTCCTCTTCTGTGTTACATAAATCCTTCCAATATTGCCTAACACCTTTTCCTAAGTGATTTATTTTGTTTATTACACCTTACTGTCCTCTTCTGTGTTACATAAATCCTTCCAATATCGCCTAACACCTTTTCCTAAGTGATTTATTTTGTTTATTACACCTTATTGTCCTCTTCTGTGTTACATAAATCCTTCTAATATCACCTAACACCTTTTCCTAAGTGATTTATTTTGCTTATTGCATCTTACTGTTTCATTCCAGTATTGTCTTAACACCTCATCCTAAGTGATTTATTTTGTTTATTGCATCTTACTGTTTCATTCCAATATTGTCTTAACACCTCTTCCTAAGTGATTTACTTTTCTCATTACAGTATGGAAAAGATGTCTTGATTTGTAAGGAAGCTCCCTAACACCTCTTCCTTAGTGATTTATTTTTGGATATGGCTGCTTAATATCATTTTGTATGTTATTTATGCAGAGTATGGCGATATTGGAAGGATTTATGTAACACAGAAGAGGACAGTAAGGTGTAATAAACAAAATAAATCACTTAGGAAAAGGTGTTAGGCGATATTGGAAGGATTTATGTAACACAGAAGAGGACAGTAAGGTGTAATAAACAAAATAAATCACTTAGGAAAAGGTGTTAGGCGATATTGGAAGGATTTATGTAACACAGAAGAGGACAGTAAGGTGTAATAAACAAAATAAATCACTTAGGAAAAGGTGTTAGGCGATATTGGAAGGATTTATGTAACACAGAAGAGGACAGTAAGGTGTAATAAACAAAATAAATCACTTAGGAAAAGGTGTTAGGCGATACTGGAAGGATTTATGTTGCAGAATACGAGAGCAAGGTGTATTAAGTAAAATAAATCACTAAAGAAAAGGTGTTAGGTGATATTGGAAGGATTTAGGTGACACAGGACAGGAAGGTGTAAGCGACAAAATCAATCACTTAAGAAAGGGTGTTAGGTAATAATGGAAGGATTTATACAACACAGAAGGGGGCAGTAAAGGAGAAAAAACAAAATAAATCACTTAGGAGAAGGTGTTAGGGAACTTCCTTGCCCTAAATCATTATTTTTTTCATTTTTTGGCCAGTTCAATATAATATACTCCCTCATTTATTTATATATGGGCGAAATGACACAATTTGGGGTCAAGAATGAATCACTTGTTGAATGACATTGCGTAATAGTGACAGCGTATTTGGAAATCAGGAAAATTTTTTGTGTAAGTTCCCAGGTCATATATATTTCAAAATCCAGCCCCATGGAAGTAAAAAAAATCCATATATATATCCAAAACTCAAATCTGCTCCACTATATTAAGTTTCTCTCTCTCATGACCAAAATTCCTCCCATTTCAGTCCAATTTCTCCTTAAGTGACATGCTTAAAAAATCCTCTCTCTCTTCATATATACTCAAAATCAAAATTATTCCCACCTGTACACCTAGCTACATATATGCCACGTATTTTGAAAGTATATACGGCTCAAAAAATACCTGGAAAGACTCGAAATAATGGGAAAAAAGGTGCAGGTGAGAGAGAGCTCCTCAGTGTTGACAAACTATCATCTGACTGAAAGAGATTATAGAAAATGGTGGATGGGCAACTTAATTAAAATGAAAAAAATATATATATGGCCTTTTTTTCGGAATTTAGGGCCCCGAGGCTAGGCTATCATAGTCCTACACGTATATTTAAAGAGCCAATTGCAGGTAGGCAGATTGGAGGGCTGATTTTGACTAGTAACCAAGGAGTTCGAGTTTGGATATTGATATACATTTTCATCTTAAATTGATGGTCAGGTGTAGTCAGATTGAAGGTTTGATTTGACTAGTAACCAAGGAGACTCATTCTTACCTCTAAATTATATGTAACCAATAAATTATTCAGTTTGAGAGAAGCACAGTTCCTTCAAATGAAACAGATAGATAGATAAATAGGTAGATAGGCAGATAGATAGATAGATACCATACCCTTCTGGAGTGTAGGGTTCCTCGGCTAGGCTCTTGTAACAATTCAGATTTGTAGAAACCGTAGATCCCATATCGCCTTTTTTGGAGTGTAAGCGACCGAAAAAAAAAGATCAGTTATAGGAAGGAGACCGCTGTTTTTGGACTGTAAGCGACCGAATCAATCAAAATCCTCTCTTTTTCGACTGTAATAATCAAAATCCTCTTATTTTGGAATGTAAGCGACCGAAAACAATGAAAATTCTGATTAATTATTGGAAGGAAGTCGCCCTTTTTGGACTGTAAGCGACCGATTAAGTCAAAATCCTCTTTTTGGACTGTAACAGTCAAAATCCTCTTTTTGGACTGTAATAATCAAAATCCTCTCTTTTTCGAGTGTAAGCGACCGAAAAGTATGAAAATTTTGATCAATTATAGGAAGGAAACCGCTCTTTTTGGACTTTAAGCGACCGAATCAGTCAAAATCCTCTCTTTTTGGACTGTAACAATCAAAATATTCTGCTTTTTTTTACTGTAATAATCAAAATTCTCCCTTTTTGGAGTGTAAGCGACCGAAAACAATGAAAATTCCGATTAAATATTGGCAGGAAGCCGCTCTTTTTGGACTATAAGCGACCGAATCAATCAAAATCCTCTCTTTTTGGACTATAAGCGGCCGAACTTATAATAATCCTGATCAATTTGGGGAAAAAGACAGCTCTACGCCCCTGGTAACATAATAAAATGAGGAAATCCATCAAGGCTTCGAATCGGAGTGCGTCAACCTTCTTAGTCGTTTCCAATTCGAGATAAATATTAAGCCTATCCTTTTCACTCCAACTCCTTCAGTCAGTCAATATATTTCTCATGTTTTCATGCCAAATGCAGAATAAATCGCATAGAAACAGGTACTGCGAACCCTGTCAGTGCCAGATAGACTCACATACGATGCAGTCTGGTTCAGAAATTTTAAAACTACCCTCCTTTCCCACCAACTTCTTCGACTTACCATCTTTCTCTTGTTTTCATGCCTAATGCAGAATAAATCGCATAGAAACAGGTATTGCGAAGCCTCTCAGCGCCAAATACACTTACTCTCAAAGCAGTCTCATTCAAAAATTTAAAAACTGGCTTGAATTCTGTTGTTTCTCTCCTTTTATGCCCACTAACTCCTTCAATTTAACATCTCTCTCTTGTTTTCTAGCCTACTGCAGAATGAATCGCTTATAGACAGGCATAGCGAACCCTCTCAGCGCCAAATAGACTCACCTACGAAGCAGTCTCATTCAAAAATTTAAAAACTGACTCGAATCCAATTGTTTCTCGCCTTTCATACCACCTCTTTCGACTTGACAACATTTGCTCTCGTTTCTCGGCCGCCATCAACACTGTGACATCATTGGGTCGTCGTTTCTTAATTCCTGGTGAGTTGCGATTTATTTTTGGGTGCTGTTGTTTGCGTTGAAGCCCTGACACCTTTTCCTAAGCGATTTATTTGGTTTATTACGCCTTCCTGTCCTATTCTGTTATATAAATCCAATATAGTGATTCATTTTGTTTATTACACCTGTTACACAAATCCTTTCAGTATCGCCTAACACCTTTTTCTTAGCGATTAATTGTCTTTATTACAACTTACTGTCCTATTCTGTCTTACATAAATCCGTACAGTATCACCTAACACCTTTACCTATGTGATTTATTTTGTTTAGTACACCTTACTCTCCAATTCTGTATTACAGAAATCTTTCTAATATCACCTAACACCTTTTCCTAAGTGAATTATTTGACTTATTACTCCTTACTGTCCTCTTCTGTCATATAAATCTTTTCAATATCACGTAAGAAATCTCTCTAAGCGATTTATTTTGCTTATTACACCTTATATGGTATAGCAACTGTGGAAGTGAAGGAGTGTTGTGGTGTAGATGTGGATGTGGAGTTACATGGAGAGACAGGCTGACAAATGAGGATATAAAGGAGTGTTGTGGTGTGGATGTGGATGTGGAGTTACATGGAGAGACAGGCTGACAAATGAGGATATAAAGGAGCGTTGTGGTGTGGATGTGGATGTGGAGTTACATGGAGAGACAGACTGACAAATGAGGATATAAAGGAGCGTTGTGGTGTGGATGTGGATGTGATAGGAAGCGTTAGGAGGAACACACTGAGGTGGTTTGGCCATGTGGAGAGGATGGAGGGTGAAAGACTGACGAAGAGAGTGTATGTGAGTGAGGTGGAGGGGGGGAGAGGGAGGGGGAGGCCGAGGATGAGCTGGAGGGATGGAGTGGAGAGGTATATGAGAGAGGGGGGTGTGAGCTGGGAGCAGGGCAGTGAAATGGCAGGAGACAGGGCCACATGGAGACGATTTGTTTGTGGCCACCCCTTACGGGATTAAGGCGTCTGGCAATAGATAAATAGATATAATCGTGATCGTTCCTATGTGTGTGTGTGTGTGTGTGTGTGTGTGTCTGTCTCCCTCTCTCTCTCTCTCTCTCTCTCTCTCTCTCTCTCTCTCTCTCTCTCTCTCTCTCTCTCTCTCTCTTCTGTGTATGTATATATATATGTATGTATGAATGTATGTATGTGTGCCTGTCTGTCTGTCTGTCTTTGTATGTATGTATGTATGTATATGTAACCTATGTGTGTATGTATGCATGTATGTACGTGTGTATGTGTGCCTGTCTGTCTGCCTGTATGCATGTATGTGTGTCTGTATGTATGTATGTATGTATGTGTGTGCGTGTCTCTCTGTATGTATGTATGTAAGAATGTGTGTATGTATGTACGTATGTCTGTCTGTCTCTCTCTGTATGTATGTATGTATGTATGTATGTGAAGGCAATTTTTGATCAAGTAAACATGGAAATATTATAACTCAATAATTTTTTCCTAACACAGGATGAACGAAGGAAAGGAAAGTCAGTTACACCGCATATTGGAAGCACGTGGACAGCTGTGGTTTTGAAATACAGGAGGAACAACGACTGCCAACACTACGCCATCTGCCAACACCCTCTGCCAACATAGGATTACCAGCTGACACCCCCTGCCCCCTCCACCTCACGTATTCTCCCTTCCACCATCTCCACCAACTCGCTGCCAACACTTAAAGCATTTTCCAACACCCCCCTCCTACCCACACCTCCTTCTGCCAACTCAGGGATGGCTACTACTCCTTTGCCAACTACAGCTACCTCTGCCAACACCTCCCTGCCACCCACCACCCCCTCTGCCAACCTTACACTGCCTACCATCACCTCTCCCACCTCCCTGCCAACTACAAGTGGATTTACTAACATCTCTTTGCCTTCGTCAGCTGTCTTTGCCAACACAGACTTGCCTACCCATGCTTCACATATCTCTGTGCCAACACCCACTGCCAACACATCATGCCAACCCACTGCTACTACCAACACCTCCTCTACCAACACGACAGAGGAGAACCAAGCGATGAAGACAGAGTGTGCGATGAGGGAAGGACTGAAGTGTGAGGAACGATGCATGCCTACCCACATTTTGCCCACTTCTGTGCCAACACCTACTGCCACCACCACCTCTAGCCAACCCACTGCCACTACCAACACCACTGCATCTCCTGCCAACACCCCGGAGGGAAGCCAGGCGAGGATGGAGGGTGCGGTGAGGGGTGGATTGAAATATGAGGAGAGACGCATTCCCCGGCCACCTTCCCGAATGGTCACCCGGAGTCAGACCGCTGCTGTCAGGGCCCCGCAGACCCCCGGGACCTCAGACCAAGCCAGTCCCACAATCCCAAAACCCAGGGGACAGAAACGGCCCTTGAGGGAGTCCCAGGAAGATGAGGGATTGGACAGCGTATCCCAGTCATGTCTCGTATCATCTGCAAGAGTTGGGATGGATGACTTTTTCGTGGCTAAAAATCCCACTTCAAATCCCTCGGGACACAAAATCGCCCAGTGGGATTATGAGGAGGGACACAGTGAAATCCCAAGGCAGTCCCAGCAGGCCGCGTCCCAGGGGTTGATGCTGGGATTTGGGATGGATGATTTTCCCGGTTGCAAAAATCCCGCCGGTTCGGGGATTGAGTTCGGGTCTGTGTGTCGGGAGTGTGGAGTTGTTGCGGTTACCGGGGCGTGCTGGATAGCCCACCAGACGGCACACGTTAAGGGAGAGGCGCTGTGTCGATTCTGTCCGCAGGCGTTTTTGACGAGGGAGGGACGAAACGCGCACGAACGCCATCATCGCGGCCCCGCTCTAGTTGAAGACACGTGCGAATGTGCTATCTGTGGCGGTACATTTATTAGTTTACAATACCTGGAGCTTCATATCCTCCACCTGCACCCCAGGACCTGCCTTACGGATCCAGGGTGGCTCAGGGAAGGCGCTCCAGCCCCCCCGCCCTGCTGTCCGGAAGAGGAGGCAGGCGGGGCGATGTTCCGTTGTGGCGTGTGTAGTGATGTGTTTACATTTAGCACCAATTTAGACTGTCACATGGCACTACATCCCAAACCAGGTCCTCACTACACCTGTGCACTGTGTCTCGCTCCATTTAGTACACTTGAGCCGCTGCGTACACATGTACAAACTCACAGACACGCACAGACACACACCATCCCTGTTCAACCTTGCCCGTCTCACCTACACCCTTCCTCTCACACATCATCCTCTCACCCTCACTCTTCCTCCTCTCATTCTCACCCTCCAGCTCCCTCTCACCCTCCATCTCACCCTCCAGCCCCCTCTCCCCCTGGCCCAACCTCGACTCAGAGCTACAAGAAGGGAGAAAGTCAAGTAATTGCTCCAACCTCACGTCCATCCACTCAGCCTCCAATCCCTTCACCTACTGCTTCATCCACGCAACTACCCACGCCTTCCCCTACCCAGCCGCCCCCTCCCTACCCCTACCAACCCTCATCTACCCCTTACCAACCCTCATCTACCCCCTACCAACCCTCATCTACCCCCTGCCAGCCTCCATCTGCATCCTACCCACCTTCAGTTCAAAATTCACAAAGTATCTCCTCTTCGTCAATTCCAACTCCTTTCTACTCATCTACTCCTGCTGCTCTTCAACCTTCTACTTCTACTTTTCAGCCATCTACCTCAAACCCCTTCCAGGCTTCTACTTCTGCGTCTACTTTCCAATCTACCGCTACTGTCCAACCGTCCAATTCAAACCAGTTTCAAAATTTAAATTCAGGATCTCAACCATCAACGTCAACGAATTTTCAGTCTGCCCTCCCACCCCATCCCTCCCCCACCCCGCCCCACCAGCCCCCCACCCCCTGCTACCCCCACCTCCCTGCCTATGCGTGGGGGGTTCCAGTGGGGAGAGGGGGGCAAGGGGGGCTTAATTTGGGGGTTCAAATGCCCCCCCAGCTCCTCAATTACTATATAATGATGTCGCTTTGGGGAAATTCACAGTCTGGCCTCAATTCCACGGCGAGTTTAGGAACCGCCCCGAATTTTGAATCAATTTCGAATTTTGGATCAGTTTCAAGTAACGGAAATAACGGATCTGGGTCGGTTGAAAATCAGGCATCGGTTACAAATTCGGGTTCCACTTCGGTTTCAAATTTGGGTTCGGTTTCAGCCTCGAGTTCCTTTTTCTCCTCCACGGCTCCTTCTTTCTCTCCCTCGGTCTCCTCCTCCTCTCCTCCTCCATGCTTTCCTCCGGTTTTCTCTCCCGCTTCCTCTTCCCTCCCTTCTCTTTCCTCCTCCCTAGCAGACTCTTCCCTCTCCGCTGTTCCCGATCCATCCTGCACCGCCGTTCCTACTTCCTCCACTTTTTGCTCCATTTCCACTTCTCTCCCGTCCACGACCTCCACCTCCTGGACAAACTACCTCAATTCCTCCACCTCTACCGTCCTCAGCTACATAAATCCATACATTCTCAATCAAAATAGACAAATTCAAAACAGTGACGATTTTCAAACCATTTTAAATCAGAAACGAATATACTCTCCTACAACGACCATGAAAGGAGAGGAAGAGGAGGAGGAAATATGGAAAGAGGAAGAGGAGGAGTTTGAAGAGGAAGACTTAGAGTGAAAAAGAGCATAGAAGGTCCCTAACACCCGTCCCATAGCGATTTATTTGAACTGTGACTATGAAAAGGGAAGGAGAGGAAGAGGAGGAGGAAATATGCAAAGAGGAAGAGGAGGAGTTTGAAGAGGAAGAGTTAGTGCTGTGAAGAAGGCCGTGGAAGATCCCTAACACCTTTTCTTGAGCGATTTATTCAGGATAGTGCACCTTAAGATATTCTTGTAAGTTATTTATTTTGGTTTCCGAATTTGTATCAGTGTCAGAGGAGAATTTTGAGATACGCGTAGGATAAGTCGCTACAGAGAAGGTGTTAGGGATTTCTCCAGTAATATATGAATTCATCCTTTAATTTCTGGATAATTGTTAATAATATTTGGTTAATTTTGTTATTATTATTATTATTATTATTACTGTTATTTTATTATTATTATTATTATTATTATTATTATTACTGTTATTTTATTATTATTATTATTATTATTATTATTATTATTACTGTTATTTTATTATTATTATTATTATTATTATTACTGTTATTTTATTATTATTATTATAATTATTTATATGTTAAATATGCTATGTTAAAAAATGCTATGCTATGTTAGGTATGGGTTAGTAATGAGTCTCCTTGGTTACTAGTCAAATTCCACTGTTATTCTGCCTACAAATGGGCCAAGAGGAATTTATTTTGAGTTAGTACTGAGTCTCCTTGGTTACTAGTCAAACTTGTCTAATTCTGGCCACAAATGGACTGAAAGGAGTTTATTTTGAGTTAGTACTGAGTCTCCTTGGTTACTAGTCAAATTCCACTGTTATTGACTACAAATGGGCCAAAAGGAGTTTATTTTGAGTTAGTAATGAGTCTCCTTGGTTACTAGTTAAACTTTCATGAGTTTTTTGTGTATATTTCTCTCTCTCTCTCTCTCTCTCTCTCTCCATTTTTGTCCAGATATGGCTGAAATGTATATTCTCTCTCTCTCTCTCTCTCTCTCTCTCTCCATTTTTGTACATATTTGGCTAAAATGTATCTTTATTCTCTCTCTCTCTCTCTCTCTCTCTCTCTCTCTCTCTCTCTCTCTCAAAATTAAGCTAATGTGTCAGTTATTTTTTTGAATTTTTGAATTGTGTAATATCTGTAACGATTAAAAATTACAGAGCAGCTTTTTCATACATAATTTATTCTTTGTAATTTAATTCTGTAATTATTTTTTATATGAGAGAGGTGGAGGGGGAGGCCAAGGATGAGATGGAGGGATGGAGTGGAGAGGTATATGAGAGAGGGGGGTGTGAGCTGGGAGCAGGGGAGTGAAATGGCAGGGGACAGGGTGACATGGAGGCGATTTGTTTGTGGCCACCCCTTACGGGATTAAGGCGTCTGGGAATTGATAGATAGATTTTTTTTTTTTTTTCAGTATACACACCTAGCTAAAAGTATTGTCTCCCTAACACCTCTTCCTTAGCGATTTATTATAGGATATGACTGGATAATATGATTTTTGAACATTATTTAAGCAGTTTGGCGATATTGGAAGGATTTATGTACCGCAAGAACACAGTAAGGAGTAATACGCAAAATAAATCACTTGGGAAAAGGTGTTAGGGGATATTGGAAGGATTTTTGTAACGAAATAGGACAGTAAGGTGTAATAAGCAAAATAAATCACTTAGGAGAAGGTGTTAAGCGAAATAGGAAGAATTTATGCAACACAGAAGAGGACAGTAAGGTGTAATAAACAAAATAAATCACTTAGGAAAAGGTGTTAGGCGATATTGGAAGGATTTATGTAACACAGAAGAGGACAGTAAGGTGTAATAAACAAAATAAATCACTTAGGAAAAGGTGTTAGGCGATATTGGAAGGATTTATGTAACACAGAAGAGGACAGTAAGGTGTAATAAACAAAATAAATCACTTAGGAAAATGTGTTAGGGGATATTGGAAGGATTTATGTAACACAGAAGAGGACAATAAGGTGTAATAAGCAAAATAAATCGCATGGGAAAAGGTGATAGGGGATACTGGAAGGATTTATGTAATGTAGTAGGACAGTAAGGTATAATAAACAAAATAAATCGCTTAGAAAAAGATGCTAGGCGATATTGGAAGGATTTATGTCACTTTCTCCCTCTCCTCTACTTTCCTCCCTCTCTTCTCTCCCTCCTTTCCTCCCTCTCTTCTCTCCTTTCCTCCCTCTCTTCTCTCCTTTCCTCCCTCTCTTCTCTCCTTTCCTCCCTCTCTTCTCTCCTTTCCTCCCTCTCTTCTCTACTTTCCTCCCTCTCTTCTCTACTTTCTTCCCTCTCTTCTCTACTTTCCTCCCTCTCTTCTTCTTTCCTCCCTCTCTTCTCTCCTTTCCTCCCTCTCTTCTCTCCTTTCCTCCCTCTCTTCTCTCCTTCCTCTTCTCTTCTTTCCTCTCTTTTCTCCTTTCCTCCTTCTATTCTCTACTTTTCTTCCTCTTTTCTCTTCTCCCTCTTTTCTCTCCTTCCTCGTCTCTACTTTCCTCCCTCTCTTCTCTCCTTCCTCGTCTCTACTTTCCTCCCTCTCTTCTCTCCTTCCTCTTCTCTACTTTCCTCCCACTCTTCTCTCCTTCCTCTTCTCTACTTTCCTCCCTCTCTTCTCTCCTTCCTCTTCTCTACTTTCCTCCCTCTCTTCTCTCCTTCCTCTTCTCTACTTTCCTCCCTCTCTTCCCTCCTCTCTTTTCTCCTTTCCTCCCTCTCTTCTCTCCTTCCTCTTCTCTACATTCCTCCCTCTCATCTTCATCTCGATATTTTTGTGTTTCTTTCCGTCTGCATTTTCTATATTCAATTTCGTTCATTTGCAGCTTATTTCACGTTGCCCAGGTTAAAGCAAGCTATAGAACGCTCTCCTAGTCAGTCTCTCATCCCCCATTCTCTCCAGGGGCAGAGAAACACAAGGATATTCAAATTTGGCGGAAAATAGAAGAGTTTGTGGTAAAGGTGAATTTTCTGTGTTAGCCATTACGTTCTCTTCCCGCCAGCTCTATTATTCTCAGGGGTGTCACTTTAGCGGGTTCTTGCTAGATTTAGAAGTATATTGTTCTATTTATCTAGTATATTAATGTCTACCTATAAGAGATTTTGCGATATTATTAGTTATTTTTTTATAATTTTGATATTTTGAAGATTTTTTGCAGTTTTTGCACGTTTCTCATGGAATGTTTATGTAGCATCACTTTAGCTGTTTTTGAAAGCAAGTGTAGCATTGTCGATTTGGCAACTTTAAATGATGTTATCGATGTTTCTAGAAATTATTGTACGGTTTTTCGTTTTTAAGTGAGTCTGTTTATATATTTTTCAGGACCCATATTGTAATTATTATATAGAGCAAGTGTAGCGATTTCTCTGACAGGATTTGGTAGTTCTCCATAGGTTCAGCCATGTCCTTGAAATTTCTAGTATTATCCAGCGATTATCTGGAAAGTTTTATATACGGTGACATTCTAGTAATAAGTTTTTTTGAATAGATTTCGTCGTTTTTGAGATTGAATTTAGCGCACTTTTAAGGGGGAGTTTAGCGCTATTTGTCAATTTAGATTTGGCAACTCTTATTAGTCCTTATCAGAGCCCAGAACGGGACGCTACCCTGCCCCTCTCTCCCTCCCACGCCCTAAAAACCCTTAAAAACCCGGGGGCTGCCTAAAATTCCGACGGTTTTTGGAGTGCGAGGGAGGTGACTGCTGGTGGCGGTGCCGGAGTGCGCAGACGGAGGCGCAGTAGAGAGAGAGACAGTATTGAATTTTCCCCCACTCAGTGAGGAAGGGGCTGCCATCTTTGGGGGTGACTGTGTGTATAGGAGACGCGCCCCGGAGTAAAATCTGGCCAAAATGTCCGGGAATATGGGGATGGAGGCCCTCATCCCCATCGTGAATAAACTCCAGGATGCCTTTACGCAGCTGGGCGTCCACATGCAGCTGGATCTTCCCCAAATCGCCGTGGTAGGAGGCCAGTCAGCTGGTAAATCCTCTGTCCTGGAGAATTTCGTTGGCAGGTGAGTATTTGGGGACATGTCGAATTTTTTAAACCCCCCTTTGGGATATTTTGGGACATTTTTGGGGCCCGGGGTTGACAGGGACGGGATGGAAATTTGAGTGATTGATGTGGGCGTTGCTACGGTAATGGAGGAGCCGCTAGGTCGATTTGGGGATTAATTGGATGGATTTAGGTGGATTTTGTGTGATTTACGTTGATTTTTTAAGACTCTGAGCAATAGAAAATAATGGGAAGGAGTTATTAATGGAGATAATGGGTGTAGATGTTACTAGAATAAATGGAGAAGGATTTAGGCTGATTTGGGGATTAATTGGATGGATTTAGGTGGATTTTGTGTGATTTATATTGATTTTTTGAGAGGCTGGGCAATAGAAATTAATGGGATAGAGTTTTTAATGGAGATAATGGGTGTAGATGTTACTAGAATAAATGGAGGAGGATTTAGGCTGATTTGGGGATTAATTGGATGGATTTAGGTGGATTTTGGGAGATTATAATGGATTTTTTGGGAGTATGGGATGCTGGGATTAACGGAAAATGCTTGATGATGGAGATAATGGGTGGAGATGTTACTAAAATAATTGGAGAAGAATCTAGGTCAATTTGGAGATTAATTGTGCGACCATCATCCACTCACTTGATGTAGTGCTGCCTACTTCTTCCTTAGCCTTTATCATTCTTTTTCTCTGCCTGTCCTCCTCTCTTCCTATTTCTCACCATCATCCACTCACTTGATGTAGTGCTGCCTACTTCTTCCTTAGCCTTTATCATTCTTTTTCTGTGCCTGTCCTCCTCTCTTCCTATTTCTCACCATCATCCACTCACTTGATGTAGTGCTGCCTACTTCTTCCTTAGCCTTTATCATTCTTTTTCTGTGCCTGTCCTCCTCTCTTCCTATTTCTCCCATCTTTCCTGTCACTTCTTATTGCTTTTCTTTCCTTTACAGGTGGCTTTACATTGAGTGACAAGCCAAATGGTTTCCTGTAAGCCAGGAAACCATTTACAACGCTGGGTGGTAACCATATAACCAAACCATACGTGCTGCCTACGTGTCAACAAGTGGGTTGGTGGAGGGTTAGTGCCCCTCCCCGTAAAACAACTAACTCAAAGACAAACCCCCACCCCTTACCCGATTATGGCGTCTGGCAATAGATAGATAGATAGATATTAATGGAAATAATAGATGTAGTTGATGCCAAAATAATGGTGAGTCATGTAGGTTGGTTTGAGGGATTAATGGGCTGGATTTACATGGGTTTTGATGGATTTCAGTGGATTTTTTGAGAGGCTGGGGTATATAAGAAAATGGGGAATGGAAAATAATAGATGTAATAGATGTGGAAGGATCTAGAATGATGGAGGGTGAGCATTTATATTTTTTGAAGTATTTTTGATTTTTTTCGAGTTATTTTGAGCTGTTTTTTGATATATTGGTGCTATTATAGGTAGTAGGGATAATGGGGAATGGAAAATAATGGATATGGAAGATGGTAGAGCAATGGAGAATCATCATATTTGTTTTTTGAAGAATTTTTGAGTTATTTTGAGCTGTTTTTTTAAATTTTGGTGCTATAATAGGTAATGGGGATAATGGGGGATGGAAAATAATGGGTGTAATGGATTTGGGAGGTGCAAGAGCGATGGAGGGTGAGCATTTATATTTTTTGAAGAATTAGGGACTTTTTTTGAGATTTCTTCGGGTATTTTGGTTTGGTCATGTGGAGAGGATGGAGGGTGAAAGACTGACAAGGAGAGTGTATGTGAGTGAGGTGGAGGGGGGAAGAGGGAGGGGGAGGCCGAGGATGAGATGGAGGGATGGGGTGGAGAGGTATATGAGAGAGGGGGTGTGACTTTGAGAGGATGGAGGGTGAAAGACTGACGAGGAGAGTGTATGTGAGTGAGGTGGAGGGGGGAAGAAGGAGGGGGAGGCCGAGGATGAGATGGAGGGATGGAGTGGAGAGGTATATGAGAGAGGGGGGTGTGAGTTGGGAGCGGGGCAGTGAAATGGCGGGGGACAGGGTGACGTGGAGGCGATTTGTTTGTGGCCACCCTGAATGGGATTGAGGCGTCTGGCAATAGATAGATAGATAGAAAAAATAATGGGTGTGAGCATTTTTGGATTAATGGGGAGCATCCATAATTATTTCCAAGGAATTAGGGAGTTTTTTTGAAGTGATACATGCTTCCTACGTGTCAGCAAGTGGGTTGGTGGAGGGTTAGTGCCCCTCCCCGTAAAACAACTAACTCAAAGTCAAACCCCCACCCCTTACCCGATTATGGCGTCTGGCAATAGATAGATAGATAGATAGATTATTATTATTATTATTATTATTATTATCATTATTGGGTTGGTGGAGGGTTAGTGCCCCTCCCCGTAAAACAACTAACTCAAAGACAAACCCCCGCCCCTTACCCGATTATGGCGTCTGGCAATAGATAGATAGATAGATAGATAGATTATTATTATTATTATTATTATCATCATTATTGGGTTGGTGGAGGGTTAGTGCCCCTCCCCGTAAAACAACTAACTCAAAGACAAACCCCCACCCCTTACCCGATTATGGCGTCTGGCGATAGATAGATAGATAGATAGTTTTTTGAGTTATATGTGTGTGTTATTTTGGATGCATTAATTTTGCTACTCATTATTTTTTTGTCAATATACTAAACTGTAATTATTATCGTGATGATTTTACGAAGTTGATGTGTAATAGTGGAGATGGTGGTGAGATGAGTGTAATGCTGTATGGTAGTGTAATGAGCAGTATATGGTAGTGAGGAGTGAATGGTAGTGTATGGTACGAGAGTGTATTGTAATGTAGTGTGGAGTGTAATGCTGTATGGTAGTGTAGTGAGCAGTGTATGGTAGTGAGGAGTGAATGGTAGTGTATGGTACGAGAGTGTATTGTAATGTATGGTAGTATGGAGTGTAATGCTGTATGGTAGTGAGGAATTTATGGTACTGTATGGTAATGTGGAGTGTAATGCTATATGGTAGTGAGGAGTGTAATGCTGTATGGTAGTGTGGAGTGTAATGCTGTATGGTAGTGAGGAGTGTAATGCTGTATGGTAGTGTGGAGTGTAATGCTGTATGGTAGTGTGGAGTGTAATGCTGTATGGTAGTGAGGAGTGTAATGCTGTATGGTAGTGAGGAGTGTAATGCTGTATGGTAGTGAGACCTGGGCAGTAAAGGAAGCTCCCTAACACCTTTTCCTAAGTGATTTATGCAGCATGTATTAGGAGTGTAATGCTGTATGGTTGTAAGGAGTGTATGGTAGTGAGGAGTGTAATGCTGTATGGTAGTGAGACCTGGGCAGTAAAGGAAGAGGATATTCACAGGCTCAAACGTACAGAAATGACAATGATTAGGTGGATGTGCAGTGCGTCCCTGAGTGTGAGGCCTGGGGGGGCTGGGTTTACGATGGAAGAGTTGAGAGGAAGGATGGGACTGGAGTGTATTGGTGTTGTGATGAGGAGGGGTAGACTGAGATGGTTTGTGATGAGGAAGGGTAGACTGAGGTGGTTTGTGATGAGGAGGGGTAGACTGAGATGGTTTGGGAGGAAGGATGGGACTGGAGTGTATTGGTGTTGTGATGAGGAGGGGTAGACTGAGATGGTTTGTGATGAGGAGGGGTAGACTGAGATGGTTTGTGATGAGGAGGGGTAGACTGAGATAGTTTGGGAGGAAGGATGGGACTGGAGTGTATTGCTGTTGTGATGAGGGGTAGATTGAGATGGTTTGTGATGAGGAGGGGTAGACTGAGATGGTTTGTGATGAGGAGGGGTAGACTGAGATGGTTTGTGATGAGGAGGGGTAGACTGAGATGGTTTTGGTCATGTGGAGAGGATGGAGGATGACAGTTGGGTGTGGAGGGTGAGAAGTGTTAATGTTGGGGGTGGGGTAGTGAGAGGCAGACCAAGAAAGACATGAGATGAGGTCATTGAGTGTGACCTCAGGGATAAGGCGCTGAATTGGGAGGCTGCCAGAGATCGAGCAGGATGGAGAGCTGCCATGAGGTGACCAAGGCTGAAGCGTGCAAGCAGACTGGAGCCTTTATAATCAATACAATACAATAAGCAGGCTGCCAGAGATCGAGCAGCCTTCAAAAACAAAATAAAAATACCTCATACCAGAGCCTGTATTCTTGTTCATTAAGGTAATTCCCTAACACCTGTTCATAAGTGATTTATTTTGCTCATAACACCTTCCCATCCTCTCCTGTGTTAAGTCATTGCAATTTCACCAAACACTATATAACATCTATCTATCTGTCTATCAATTGCCAGATGCCATAATCCCATAAAGGGTGGCCACAAACAAATCACCTCCATGTCACCCTGTCCCCCACCATTTCACTGCCCTGCTCCCAGCTCACACCCCCCTCTCTCATATACCTCTCCACTCCATCCCTCCATCTCATCCTTGGCCTCCCCCTCCACCTCACTCACATACACTCTCCTAGTTAGTCTCTCATATACCTCTCCACTCCATCCCAGCCATATCCAGAAATAAATAGCTAAGGAAGAGGTGTTAGGGAGCTTCCATAACTGATGAAAATGCAGTCTCTCGCCATCCGCACATCGTATAGTTTATAAATAATGTATATATGGATTTTTTAAATGGATTTGTACTGTATTGAAGTGTATTGGGGTTTATTGAAGTATTTTAGGGTTTGAAATGTACCTGGGTTTATTTAAGTATATATTAATTTGTGCATTGAGTTTGTGGTAGGTGGTGGCGACCATCATCCACTCACTTGATGTAGTGCTGCCTACTTCTTCCTTAGCCTTTATCATTCTTTTTCTGTCTGTCCTCCTCTCTTCCTATTTCTTACCATCATCCACTCACTTGATGTAGTGCTGCCTACTTCTTCCTTAGCCTTTATCATTCTTTTTCTGTGCCTGTCCACCTCTCTTCCTATTTCTTACCATCATCCACTCACTTGATGTAGTGCTGCCTACTTCTTCCTTAGCCTTTATCATTCTTTTTCTGTGCCTGTCCTCCTCTCTTCCTATTTCTTACCATCATCCACTCACTTGATGTAGTGCTGCCTACTTCTTCCTTAGCCTTTATCATTCTTTTTCTGTGCCTGTCCTCCTCTCTTCCTATTTCTTACTATCATCCACTCACTTGATGTAGTGCTGCCTACTTCTTCCTTAGCCTCTATCATTCTTTTTCTGTGCCTGTCCTCCTCTCTTCCTATTTCTTACCATCATCCACTCACTTGATGTAGTACTGCCTACTTCTTCCTTAGCCTTTATCATTCTTTTTCTGTGCCTGTCCTCCTCTCTTCCTATTTCTTACCATCATCCACTCACTTGATGTAGTACTGCCTACTTCTTCCTTAGCCTTTATCATTCTTTTTCTGTGCCTGTCCTCCTCTCTTCCTATTTCTTACCATCATCCACTCACTTGATGTAGTGCTGCCTACTTCTTCCTTAGCCTTTATCATTCTTTTTCTGTGCCTGTCCTCATCTCTTCCTATTTCTCACCATCATCCACTCACTTGATGTAGTGCTGCCTACTTCTTCCTTAGCCTTTATCATTCTTTTTCTGTGCCTGTCCTCCTCTCTTCCTATTTCTTACCATCATCCACTCACTTGATGTAGTGCTGCCTACTTCTTCCTTAGCCTTTATCATTCTTTTTCTGTGCCTGTTCTCCTCTCTTCCTATTTCTCACCATCATCCACTCACTTGATGTAGTGCTGCCTACTTCTTCCTTAGCCTTTATCATTCTTTTTCTGTGCCTGTCCTCCTCTCTTCCTATTTCTCCCATCTTTCCTGTCACTTCTTATTGCTTTTCTTTCCTTTACAGGTGGCTTTACATTGAGTGACAAGCCAAATGGTTTCCTGTAAGCCAAGAAACCATTTACAACGCTGGGTGGTAACCATATAACCAAACCATACGTGCTGCCTACGTGTCAACAAGTGGGTTGGTGGAGGGTTAGTGCCCCTCCCCGTAAAACAACTAACTCAAAGTCAAATGGCCACCCCTTATGGGATTATGGCGTCTGGCAATAGATAGATAGATAGATAGAGGTGTATTTAAGTATATATTTGGGTGTATTTAAGTATTGAGGTGTATTTAAGTATATATTGGGGTGTATTTAAGTATTGAGGTGTATTTAAGTATATATTTAGGTGTATTTAAGTATTGAGGTGTATTTAAGTATATATTTAGGTGTATTTAAGTATTGAGGTGTATTTAAGTATATATTGGGGTGTATTTAAGTATTGAGGTGTATTTAAGTATATATTGGGGTGTATTTAAGTATTGAGATGTATTTAAGTATATATTGGGGTGTATTTAAGTATATATATGTGTATTGGGGTGTGAGTGTTTAAGTACTGTATATATTTAAGTGTTTAGGGGGGTGCTGTATTTGTCTGTCTGTCTGTCTGTCTGCCTCTCTCTCTGTCTGTCTCTCTCTCTCTCTCCAAGAAAAAAACAAAAATGACAACAGAGATTGGTAGAGAATGTGTGTGTGTGTGTGTGTGTGTGTGTTATGTAGGTATTTATGTCTACTTTATGTGTGTGTGTGTGTGTGTGTGTGTGTGTGTCTGTGTGTGTGTGTAAATATAATGTGTGTGTGTTATGTAGGTATTTATGTCTATACTATATGCATGTATGTATCTGTGTATGTGTGTGTGTGTGTGTGTGTGTAAATATAATGTAGGTATTTATGTCTACTATATGTATGTATGTATGTGTGTGTGTGTGTAAATATAATGTATGTGTGTTATGTAGGTATTTATGTCTATGTACTGTATGTATGTGTGTGTGTGTAAATATAATGTATGTGTGTTATGTAGGTATTTATGTGTATGTACTGTATGTATGTATGTGTGTGTGTGTGTGTGTGTGTGTGTGTAAAGAGGAGAAAAATAATGCAAAGGTAAACAGAAGAAGAAAAAACTAATTAGGAAAGAAAATGTCATCTTGTCATATATTTGTCTTAAGAAAAAAATAATTAAAGAAAATGGGGGAGAGAGAGAGAGAGAGAGAGAGAGAGAGAGAGAGAGAGAGAGAGAGAGAGAGAGAGAGGGAGAGGAGGGCAAAAAATAAAGACAATAAATAGAAAGAAAGAAATTGAAAAGGAAGAAAGAAGGAAAATTTTGTAGGAGGGGGACAGGGCGACTTGGAGGCGATTTGTTTGTGGCCACCCCAAACGGGATTGAGGCGTCTGGCAATAGATAGATAGGTAGAGATCACCATCCACTGGGGCCGCTCGAGGAATCAGAAATGCATTTTGAATTCCGCGTCTGAGATGGTTTGTGATGAGGAGGGGTAGACTGAGATGGTTTGTGATGAGGAGGGGTAGACTGAGATGGTTTGTGATGAGGAGGGGTAGACTGAGATGGTTTGTGATGAGGAGGGGTAGACTGAGATGGTTTGTGATGAGGAGGGGTACACTGAGATGGTTTGTGATGAGGAGGGGTAGACTGAGATGGTTTGTGATGAGGAGGGGTAGACTGAGATGGTTTGTGATGAGGAGGGGTAGATTGAGATGGTTTGTGAGGAAGGATGGGACTGGAGTGTATTGGTGTTGTGATGAGGAGGGGTGGACTGAGATGGTTTGTGATGAGGAGGAGTAGATTGAGATGGTTTGTGATGAGGAGGGGTAGATTGAGATGGTTTGTGATGAGGAGGGGTAGACTGAGATGGTTTGTGATGAGGAGGGGTAGATTGAGATGGTTTGTGATGAGGAGGGGTAGATTGAGATGGTTTGTGAGGAAGGATGGGACTGGAGTGTATTGGTGTTGTGATGAGGAGGGGTAGACTGAGGTGGTTTGTGATGAGGAGGGGTAGACTGAGATGGTTTGTGATGAGGAGGGGTAGACTGAGATGGTTTGTGAGGAAGGATGGGACTGGAGTGTATTGGTGTTGTGATGAGGAGGGGTAGACTGAGATGGTTTGGACATGTGGAGAGGATGGGGGATGATAATTGGGTGAGGAAGGTAAGAAGTGTTAATATTGGGGGTGGGGTTAGGAGGGGTAGACCGAGAAAGACATGGGACGAGGTCATTAAGTGTGACCTCAGGGTTAAGGGACTGAACAGGGAGGCTGCCAGAGATTGAGCAGCATGGAGAGCCGCCATTAGGTGACCAAGGCCGACACGTGCAAGCAGGTTGGAGCCTTTAAAAACGAAACGAAACGAACACACACACACACACACACACACACACACACACACACACACACACACACACACACACACACACACACACACACACACACACACACACACACACACACACACACACACACACACACACACACACACACACACACACACACACACACACACACACACACACACACACACACACACACACACACACACACACACACACACACACACACACACACACACACACTATCCCTGGCCACCATAGACCCTCTCCCCTCACAACCTTGGTCGTAGGACTCCTGGACGATCACA